>NC_092368.1:16796350-17149368 GCF_030848805.1 Temnothorax longispinosus
GGTTTCTCTCTGGTATAACATATATATATATATATATACATACACACGTACGTATAATTCATGAGAGAAAGTTATTAAGTAAAAACGGATGTAAGAGAAATTGCTCACGATGCTGCATTCTAAACATACGTATATAACTTGACATAATTTAATAGGCGCCGGTGGCGAATCAATAAAATCGATAGGTATTCGAATTTTCGCGCGTTACAAGGTTTCTGTTCGCCAGACGGCGCGAGATAAAAAACTTGATGGTTTATTGTTAGTTCTCAACATCGTCGCCAAGTGGCGTATCTCTACTTTTCTAATTAATTGACCAATGGCATTTTAAATTTCAATCTTTTTGGTTGGATTTGAGCTTTGAGCTTTTGAGCATGGTGCAACAGACGACGTCTACACGTGACAATTTGAGAAAAGGAACATTAATATAAATATCAGATACTGCTTAAAATCAATGCTGTCGTAGACATAATTATCAGCTAAATGCGGATTAAAAACTCCGCGCGTTTCCTAGACAGAGATTCGAAAGAAAGAAACAAAAGAGAGAAAAGGTTAACAAGTTGGATCTAGCACGATTCACGTGGCTCGCGCCGGGGGGAAATTAATTATTTCACGATATGGACGACGTAAATTCTACGGAAGACAAGACGATTGTAGTGGCAGATGAGTTGCCCGAACCACCGACGAGTATGAGCAAGCGTCAATTGAAAAAATTGCAGAAGAGGAAGAAGTGGCTGGAGCAAAGGAGCGAGAAGAGGTTAGGAACTCCTGATGTCACGCGGCAGCGACGTACGAAACTTTATAAATCAGGATGACTTAGTCGCATCTTTTTATTTCGAACCGTCTGAAATAAATCTCCTTAGTCATTAAAAAAAATACATATGCAATTTTTACGTCTTTTATTATGCTAATTCTTTATTTTAATAATTTTTACATCACGTACTTTTTTTACGCGGAAGACAATTTATTTATGCAATCTTTTCAACAATGTTTTTACATTAACTCGGTATGTTTGTCGATGCAGGTTACGGGAAAGGATTAAAGCGAGGGAGAAGCGCGCGTACGCGCGTGCGAATAACTTGAGCCTAGGTCCGTCCAGAAAATTTTTAAAGAGAAGCACCATGGCAGCGAGTGCCTGCACGCTCACGGTAACCATCGACTTGTCATTCGATGAGCTAATGATCGATAAGGATATCGCCAAGCTAACGAAACAGATATTAAGGTGCTATACCTTGAATAGAAGAGCCGCCGCACCCATGCAATTTTCCCTCACTGGTTTCACCGGTAAATCGCGAGCCAGCATGGAGAAGCACAGTGGATATGAGCACTGGGACGTATGTGATTGCAACCTCTTACTTTTTATGATTAAAAAATCAATGACAAACATCTAAATTTCACTAAATTACAGGTGAGCTTTCATGCGGAGTCATACATAAACGTTTATCCCAAAGACAAAATCATATACTTAACGAGTGAATCGAAAAACGTGATAGAACGTCTGGAACACGATTGCGTATACGTTATAGGTGGTCTTGTTGATCACAACGCACATAAGGTAAGATTTTTTCAGCTAGTCGTCTCTCTCTCTCTGTCTCTCTCTCTCTTTCTCTACCAAAAATTTAAATCATAGGGTATGTGCCACAAATTAGCAGTAGAGGCAGGTGTCAGGCACGGCCGACTACCATTAGACAAGTTCCTGCAGATGGAAGCAAGAAAAGTGTTGACCATTGATCACGGTAAGTATTGTCAACTATTAAATTTTTTTCAAAGCAATTATAATATTGCTTTTTGTGAGCATCTCCAATGTTTGATTATTTTTTTGACAAACAAGTGATAAATGTGTAAAATTAATACTTAAACCTGCTTTGGTATTTTTGTATGTTGAATAGACATATAAATTGCTTTGAATCAAATTTCGACGATAGACGAGTTACGCGTTGAGATTTACATATTAAAGAAATTATTGGACCTTTCCAGTCTTCGAGATACTGCTGAAAATCTCTGAGGGCGATACTTGGCAAGAAGTGTTTCTGAAAGTGTTGCCGGAAAGGAAGAACGCACGACCGATCGTTCCTATACAATCCAAAGAGGATGAATTGCAAGATGCGAAACCTGTTGATGTAAATAGTGCAGTGCCGATTGATATAAGCAATACAGTACCAGTTGATGTAAATAATACCGTGTCAATTGATGTAAATAATACAGTGTCGATTGATGTAAATAATACAGTGACGATTGTAAAAGATGCTTGCAATGAGGAGAGCGATAGCAGACCTGAATGTAACGCGGACTCGAAGGAAATCGTAAATGAGAATTTATGTGTAACGTAAATCCCCGCGAACAGTGATACAATTAATACCAAAAACGCAAGTAAATCGTGTGAGAATTCGCGACGTGCAAAGAGGAAAAAAATTTTTGAAAAATGTACATATATAATATTTATACAAAAAATCAAAATATAGGACATTTAATGAATGAGATTTTTTATCCAAATATAAATTATAATCTTAATAACATTTCTAAAATGTCTATTTTATCTCGACGTTAATCCTTTTTGCTATTTCGCGAATACTGCAGAGATTAAAGAGTCTATTTTATCGTTTTATTTTTAAAATTGCCGAAAATTTGCAGTTACGCGACTGCATGCAAGGTAAGATCGTGTACATACATATAAATAACAACAGTATATTTTTGTATCGTCTGTCGTGTATTTTCAAATATACGAGATGCGTAGACAGGAGCAAGACGGCAAACATCAATTATAAACGGGCTACAAAAATGCGTCAGACTCGACAAACATCTCGTCAATATCTTCTCGCGCATTGTTTTTTTTTTTTACACATCTCACAGACACATGTTACAATATAATACATTCTTACACATCTAAAATGTTTGTTGTTTACGCTACCGGAGTGCAGCTTTTATTGATCGTATTAGGTACCTTTCGCGTCCTTACCGTCATACAACGCCGTTGCAACGTGCTTAATCATAGCACGTAGGTCAAACGAAACTGACTCTTCGGGTTAAAACGTTTGTACACAGGTGCATATTTATTACATTGCAAATGTACATACGCTTACTTATCATCCATGACACTAAATACAGTAACCAGTGGTATCATATTGTACATATATATGTATCTACAGTTGAATCCCCTTATTCTCAAATCCCCGCCCATCTACTCTTCGTTACTTCTTTTACACTAGGAGAGTGGCGCAAGATTAAAAGCGGTGGAGAAGGAAGAATACGGGCGTTCGACTGAATTCGTCTAAATAAATAAATTTTGCTTTTATCTTCGCGCTTTCCGACCAAGATCGATACTTTGTACGCGCACGGGTACAACGTTGCGATCGGGAGACAGTAGTGTGACTTAAACGATATATCATCAATATTTCAATTTACCATCACATTCGACCGAGAAACACGTACACAAGTTTCAAGCGAAGTCGCTATTGTTTATCGTAGCTCGATTTAACTTTTTTATTTCATTCGCGGCCGCGTGCAGAGATCATAGATGGTTTTCTTCTAGTTTTACATGATAACTTAATCGCACGCGATAATCTCTCATTTTCTTACACCGGTCGAGCTTCATCACATCTCTATCTTGGCTATTTCCTCCTTGTCGATTATCTCGAAGTCACTATCGCCGTTGCTCTCGTCGCTGCTGACCGCGATTATTTTCTTCCCGTCGAAGACTTCCTCCTCGGAAGAAGACGAGGAGCTCTTCTCGAAGTGACCGGCCTGAAACTTTATGCCGTCCTCTTCGGCGTCGTTCTCGCCGACGCTGAGTTCCAACTCCGATAGCTCGACACCGTCGGTGCTACCTTCACCGTGGTAGGGCATATTGAACGCTATCTCCTGGAGACCCTCTATGAAATCCTCGTAAAAAGAATCTGCAAGCAACGCGACGAGATGTAAGGACGGAGAGCATCGCGTGGTGGATGAGAGATCAAACGAGTTTATTCTTTAAATACATAGTTTAAATTATCGAGCAACAAATAAGGCGATAAATATGGAGGTATGCAGAATCGATTATCTCTCTAAACTTTAAACTCTAAATGTTAAACAAAAACATCCGAACCGCAAATTTACATTTTTAATGAATTTAAAAATAAGTTTGTCTCAATACCGTTCTGAGTGTCCGACCGCACGCTCGTCGGCGTTGGCGAATGATCGCCCGTCTCTCCCACTCGATTTAGCACCTGCAGATTCGCCTCTGTCACTATAGGTAAAAATTCATCCTCGATTTCGCTGTTGCATTGCCAGTCTAAAAAAGAAGTAAAAGGAAGCATAAATATATATCTTCAAAATGTTATACGGCGATGTATCGTCGCATTAAATTATATGTATATAAAAAGATTTGAATAAAGATTCGAGTTTGATGTCGGTGAAGCTCAGAAAAGAAAGATATAAGATAACTTTCAACAACGTTCATTTTCGTTAAATTAGATCGTTTCGTTAAAGTTAAATTAGATCTAAATAAAACAGTTTACGTTTAATCTTCGAGATATCAGTCTTTTTCTCAGGGAAATTCTTGATGCTTTCGATTATACCTCTCTGCGACTTGAAGTACTCCGATACTTTGTCAGGCAGTTTTAGGTGTAATAGATGCAGTATCAGGATTACCAGTACACCGCCCCAATATATCGTGCAAAGCGTTGACAAATTGAGGTGAGCGAGGAACCATAGGCCGAAGGCCACGAGACAAAGGACGGCGCAATGCTGAAAAATTGTAAAAATAAAATTCTCAAACTTTTCCTACAAGATTCCTTCCTTGCGAGACGACAGAAGGATTCTCTTACCAATCCTGGTTGCTCGCTCCGCATCTTCCGCAGGCTTTTCCACAGCCGGCGAAGACTACTACGTACCCTACCACCAAAGCTACGCTCCCTAAAATGCGTTTGTAAAAGCTCGAGATTACTGTTGTTTTTATTATGTAAATTCTTTTCAATACGAGATCGAGATTATGTTAAGTACGGAATACGGAATTTTGTTTATCGAGTTTTGTTAACAATTTGTTTTACCGTCAATAAGCAAACGACGAGATAAAACTACGTCGGGAATAATTTGACGATGGAAATATTACGCGCGTTATTCAGCGAATTAGCTCGATGATTCGAATTGTTATTCAGCGGGATGTATGTACGTAAGTGCACGACAACGACAATGACGCAATAACGCAAATGTAGTTTTTTTTCGGTAACTTACGCTGCTGGGGCGCCCATGTCCATGAAATTGAAAGCGGTCATTACTTGGATAACAAAATACACGTCGAGAAATTTTAATAGTATCGGCGATGCCGGTATCCCCCACAAGTCGTAGGTCCTGCAACGAGCAACAACGTGTCGTAAGTTGTAGGTTCCGCGAAAACAATGGTAACGGTAAACGATCGGGGTATCTCCGTTCACTCTCCGTCCTCCCCGTAGAAAACGTGTAAGGGGCTTTGAGATCTAACAATAAAAATGCTATCTCATTCGTCGTATAACGAATTTTTAGGAAATTTAATTTACAAGGATTTATTGGCTACACAAAATAGAGTTTCTCTGGAAACTCGAGAACTTCCAATCAACAGACTTGAAAAGTTTGTCCTAAGAATTTGTCCAAAGAAAATAATTAAAATTATCCCTAATCTCTCCAACCAGGCACTTTCGTGTCCCACGTGTTTCTAACGTCGTTATTAGAAACACGTGTTCCGGTCGTTTGTTCCGGAAAACCAACGGCCGTGGTATAATCCCTCCTTTCCCTAAAAAAAGTTGTTATAGTAGAGAACATCAGGTAGAAATTTCAGAGCCCTAGCTCATTTACTCTCGAAACGGCAAACAGTCAAAATCTCGTTGATTAAATGGCGGAAAAAACGTTGGAGGGATTAGGGTTATATTTCTTTAGAAATCTTCATGAATATAAAATATAAAAAATTCTTAAAAACCTTGTGCAATATTATAAGGATTTTTTTATCCATTATGGAAAACAAAAAAATTTACACCCTTTTAGAGCGAAGTTTAACTGCTTTCACGTTTGTCTAAAATTATGGAGAATTTCCTTTTATTTTCACTGAAAAAATGTCATAGCATCCCATAAAGGAAGTAGGAATTTTCCATATTTCAACGTTATGAAGATTTCTACACAAAATATCAAATTTCTTCAGATTTCATAAGTTTCCTTCGAAAATTATAAAATGAGAAATCGTAGAATATTCTTATAGAGTTCATGTGTATAAAGAATTAATTCTAGAAAAGATGTAGACTCTCTCAATATACTTCTGAAAAGTGTTTCACGTCGCAAAAAATTTGAGAAAGTTTCTAAAGTTAGTAAAATTAAATTAAAATAGTAAAAAATTAATATAAAAATTCCGAAAAATTATGTGAATTGTAAGAAAAATTTATCCTTTGCACGTCGTTCCCTTCGACAGAATTATCAAGGCTCTGGTTACCCCCCACCTCGAAAATTCGCAATATTTGCAAACGAGATATCGCGCGAGAAAAATATCTGAGAGGCAATCCAGTGATAAATTCCGTAAGAAACGCGAAATCACGTCAGTAGTTTACTCGTGCATCAGGCACGTTGCGCGTTGCGCATCCACTTCTGTTCTATCCTGGTTGAAAAAGGCGTCTCAGGTTTCCCTGCTGGACTTTGATTTATTTACTATGATATATTATATTATGTATTACGCACATATTATGTATACTTGTTATAAAATCATTATTCACTTGGCAATCTCGCCGTGCGGATAAATAGCTCGCGACAAGAGATTCTTGTTCTTTCGACGCGCAAAATCGCACGTGTCGCCTGTCGTCTGTCGCCTTCGTTTGTACGCGACGCTATTTAAATTTATAAATCGCGCAAGGATGAACAACTCGTCACGCGTCGCTCTCTTGACGATAATCGGTAGCGTCTGTTAATCGCTCGCTTTGGGCTAATCGTAGTCGAAACCCGATCTCAACCGAGTCAGGCAAGCTAATAACGGAGCTAATAATAATAAAAAAACATGGCACATGGGGATGAGAATTTCCGTAACGCGCCACGTACCGAAGAGTGCGCGCGGGCGCGCGCGCAATGCATAAACAACAGACGTGAAGAATCTCGTCGGGGTTTATCGTTGGTCGAGATATGACGCCGCGCATTTTACGCACTTTACTACAAACAATCGCACACGCGCGCGCGCGCGATTACGACACGCGTATTGATGACTGCGGGCGCGGGTGCACGTGTACGCGTACGTGTACATTCTTGCGGGTGTGTGCGTGCATGCATATGTGCGTATCGCGCGAGATCCCCACGAGCGTTCGTTCGTTCGTTCGGAAAGGGGGGCCTTGACCTAGAAGGCGAAGTTACTCTTGCACACGAAACGTAAAACAGCTGTAACGCCGCGGCCGGCGGCGCGCAGCGCGCCACTGTCCACTGCGTGCTGCGTGACGTCACGGGCAGCCGGAGGCGCGGCGCGCGGCGCGTCACGTCGCGAAATCCAATGCACGCGTGCACGATGTGCACAGCAAGATGCAAAACGCGTCAACAAGACGGGAACTGGGAAGACGCGGCGCGGCGCGACGGAGATAACCGTGGCGCGATAATGTAACCGAGATAAAATAAGAATTTAAGAAACGTGACAAGAGTCGCGGGAGGAGACTGACTTGGGCAACGGCACGTTAATTGTCCTTTAAACGCGCCGAAAGATGGTGCCCTTTAACCGCGGAGCCTTTTAAACGCGAGAGAAGGGAAGGAGGCAGGAGGAAGGAGCGGAGAACGCTTTCGATAGTGCGATGTTTCCCGAATCTTCCTTCTTCGAACAGTGGAAGTAGTGGAACAGTTCGAACCCTCAACAAAGTAAAAAAAATCACGTTCGATTGTAACGAGAGACAAAAGTGTTGTTCGATCATCGAGGAACAAAAAGACGAATGACGCAACGAGTGGAGCACTCGAGAAACATCTGACTGCATTCGACGGACGAAAGGCGAGCGCGGGAGTGTCGAAAGAACGGAACGGCCTCTTTTTGTTTTTTTTTCCCCCCCGCTTTTGTAACGCGGTCGAAGGTCGAAGGGAGCGAAGATTTTGGAACAACGGGAGGCACACCGTGCCACTGTGCGCGCGCGTGCGCACCAGGTCCGACTCACCACCACATCACGTTCAACAGGATCAGGATGTGCAGGCTGGGGGATTTGACGATGACGGTCAAGTTCTCCCAGAGCAGCGTCTTCTCCACGGCGCGGCAGTAGCGGCACACCTCGCTCCGGCACCCCGCGGTCCCGCCGCGGCACACCGAGTCGGGGCCGCGCGACGCGGACGTCTCCTCCGGGGACAACGACGTCGGCGGCGCCGCGTCGCCATCGGCGTTATCGCGGCCGACCGGGCCGACCCGAATTTCCATCGCCCGACGATACATCCAGCAGCACACGTCCCACAGGAGCTCCGTGGCCCGTATCACGACCCGGCGACCGGCCAGGAGTCGGTCCCGCGCCCAGAGTCGCTCCATGCTCCTCGGATCGCGGGCACGTCGCTCGTCGTCGTCGTCGTAGTCGTCGGTGGCGGCGTCGACGGCGGTCGTCCAGCGTGCACGATGCGCGACGACGCTCCTTCTCCCCTCGCCCTCGTTCTCTAGTGGCGCGTCACCGTCTCTCTCCTAGTCTCCTCCGGTTCTTCGCCTCGGCTACTCGCCGTCCTGCATGGCAAGCGCTCCACGCTCGAAAGACGCAAAGACGATCGTGGACGTGGACAACTGTACACTGCACTACGGAGGAGTATATTAATAGCACGCGTGAGTCGTGACAGTCTCTACTGGTCTCTAGAGCGAGTTCAGCGAGTGCGATGTGCGACGCAATGCGACGACGTATGCTCCGTGGCTCTGTCCAGCTCTGCCGAGGGTCTTCTTCAGCTGCTGCCGCTGCCACTGCCGCTGTCGGGTCGGGTCGGGTCGGGGGTGGGATAAAGGGAAACGGGGAAAGAATGGAGCGTAGAAGCGAGGCGGAGAAAGACCAAGTTGCGGCTACAGCTGTTGGTCGAGGGACGAGGAGCAACACACCCCCGTCACGCCGTCACTAGTCACTAGTGTCCTAGTGGACCACCGATATATACACACTTCGACGATGCTATTCTCTCCTTTCTTTCTCTCTCCCCCTCTCTCTCTCCACTGTCTACCCGTGTACCTGCGCCAGGACGCCCGCACGCACGTCTCTTTGTCTCCGCGCGCCTCGTTGCCTCGTTCCACGAGAATATGAAATATGAGACTGCGTCTCGACGACGTCGACGATGATCGCGACGTTGACGCGGTTGACGGCGGCGGACGGCTCGAGGCCGACAGTCGACACGGATTTCGCGAGGAAGCTGCGGAACGATGCGCTTTGTGCGCCGTTTTGCACGACGCAGCACGACGCAGCACGACCCGACGATGACGCGCGCGCGATGGAGGCCGACTGACGTATAGACGTTAGACGTATACGCTCTAGCATTATTTCGTTTATACATATATATATATATATATATGTGTATATGTGCGTCGCGCTCTTTCCAGCGCCTAGCCTACCTTCCGTACTCCCACTATCTCTCTCTCTCTCTCTCCCTCTCCCACTTTTCGTGCGTCCACAACACGTGACAGTTGCACGCGAGTTCGCGCTTGTTACGACACCCTATGCATCGCGTGATCCTGCGTCCGAAACCGAAAAGGGAGGGATCTCCGAGAAATCGGAGAATTTTGGAAAAAGATGACGAAATCCTCCCTTCTCTCCTTTTCCCGCGCGTACCTACGTGTGGGGTCGTTAATGCCTTAACCTGTGAACTCGCGCATCACATATACCGAGGCGTATATTTCGTATTATTCGACTAGTGCCTAAATTTACGTTGGAAACATAATAGCCCCGAGTGTACGCGCGGATCATATTTGTATTTTTGTTTTCGCGACGAGAGTCAAAAATAGATTTCTCGCGTATGAGAGGGAAACATTTACATAAAATCGACGCGGAACATTTTCTCTTTCTCTTCCCACGCGAACGCACCTACGTAATAATATCACTTGCTCTACTTGGCTTTTTCTCGGTACTGTTTACTCAGTCTCGTCTCTCTCGATCATCATTAATTTACTCGTTCTTGTTACTTTGTACGCTATATTTCTTCATTAACTATTCCGGTGCGCCTGTTCGAGTGTTACAAGTATATTGGCATACTAGCTGGGAAAACATGTTTTTCAAATATCAGTAAAACCAGTTTGCTGTCCCTTTCTTTTTTCGTGTCTGTCTCGAGTTAAAATGTTTCGAGCTGCGACAGGTTCTCCAGCACATTTTCTGAACGAACGCGTCGACTAGCTACGTAATGCGAAATATTCGAACTAAAGTTGCACTGTAGGGAGAAATCAATCGCGGTGGGGGGGGGAGAATGGCGAGAAACAACGAATGCCACTAAAATCGCGCGAGCGCGTGGTCGATTCCTCCTTGCGTTTTAAACGTTAAGGATACAGGGGGGGGGGGACAGTGGGACAGGTCAGTTTCCCCTCAATTCTTTATAGCGACTTGCCCCCTCTCCCCTATCTCTTTCTGACGCAATCATGAGTTTCGTATTATCTTCTTTCTTCAATTTTATGATTGTCTACAAAAGGAAATTTTTTAATACTTAAAAAAGGCTACGTATCGCGTTAAATACGTAACAAGAACCGCGCGTTTTTATGTTCGTACATACCTTTTATGTGTATCTTTTCTCTCTTATCTCCTCATTCCATTTCAAAGAGTTTGAATAGAAATTTTGCTGCTCAAAGTTATCCCTTTCCTCTTAATCTGTGACAAATATTGGCGGAGAGATTAATTTATTAATTTAATTTATTATTTTATTCAGTCATTGCTGGAGGAATGAGAAATAATAAAGGAGGGATTACTTATTGTTTATGTCACGATTGAGCGATTTGCGATAAAGATAATTTTGTTCTCTCTTTTTCTACAATTCCTCAAATAAAAGCGAAATAAGAAACGTGAAACAAAATACAAGATGTATTAGTATAGTTTGACGTGTTTTCTCAAGTCGTTGATGCAAGGAGAGTCGAGTGTCGAGACTGTCGGAGAGTTATCCACGTAATTTTTTTTAAGCCCCATTTTTGCAGTCTTTATGTCTCGCACTCGTAAGATTTCCTGCTACGAGATTTTCCTACGATTCTTGCTTATCCTGCTCGATGTAAATAATTATAATCAATTTTCCTAGCTGCAAAGAAAATCGGCAATATATTTTAGTTTAACATTTAACGCTGTGCCAGGTAAACACCGGCGCGGCCGTCTAACCACTCAGGTAGCAATTAATGTCTAAAAGACATAAAGACATCTTTAAGATTTCTGGCATCTTAAAGACATCTTTATGATGTCTTTTAGACATTAATGCTACCTGGGCATGGCATTAATTTACCGCACCGGCGCGGCGCGGCGGCGTTTATGAAACTGCCGTTGACTTTAATTAATTATACAAAAAGAGATAAAGCGTATAACTTTCGCACGTCACGCCGAAACACATCGTCCCCGCTTATCACTCGCATTAACAGAGAACATAGCACGGCTATGGAAGTAAATATTAAGATGAATCATCGAATACGCATTAAGCATATCTCTCTGTCAGATAAACAGATTTGATGAGATAACGAGAAAAAACATATGACGCAGTTCAGATATTTTTAATATCAGCGTGTCTTTCGTTGACAAACACCTATTTCATCGGCTATTTCCGAATTTAAACCTTTCCGAGATTCGTAATCGATTCAAAATGATGTCACACGCGATTCGAGCGCAATCGTCCCGTTTCGTCGGGACGCTCGTGGTTCCCTCGGGAAGAAAAACCCTAACGACTCTGATAACGCCCCGGAAGTGATAATTTCAAGGGGAAGATATCACGTTCCGTATTACGTCCGTGATATCTTCCCCTGCACGGAATTGAGAGATTCTCGCGAGGAGGCTCGGCTGGATAGCCGATCGATATGAAAGAAAAGAGAGAGCGCGTACGAAGAGATAATTCAACATACTTTATCTCTTTCTCTCTCCTTTCTTCTTCCTCGTTCCCCACGCTCGTGTTTACGCTCGCGTTGCGATACGCACGAATACGCGCGCGGCCGCCGCGCCGGCCGTGATGGAGACATCAGTATTTTTATTAATCTTGCCGTAAATCAATTTTTCACCCTTAGTCCGTGCCTACTATATTCTGACCCACAATGACCCGCAAACATTGTTGGCGGTTCCCACGGCTCCTGAGCAACTCCCTGCAAATGAGGAAACTTACTAACTTTACTAACACATCGTCTTTATTAGTCCTCGCACAAGGTTTACATATATAGTCTATCGAGTCTGCGAACTACATCGCACGTGGAGTAACATCAATTATAATTAATTCTCGTTGAAGTTATATAATATATATATATATATATAAGAAAAACGGCGATTAATAATGTCGTGAGGACGCGGTTAGCTGTACCGTAAAATTAGTCGTTAAAAAATCATAAAAAAGAGAGTAAAACAGTTTAGACAAACAACACGATAATTGTGTATAACGATCGCGCGGCGAGCTCGCGATTTCACGTTCTACCGCGCTATTATTAGTCTCTTTTTCCTCGTGGCACAATGGAGAGAAGGCCACGCTGCACCCCCAAGTCCTTCCGGATCGATCTGGCTCCTCGTGAGATTCACGAATAGAGAGAAGACTGAAATAAATAATTCAGCTGTCATGCACGCAACTGTTTACCTTCGGAATTATTTATACTTGATATATTCCGGAATCCTCGTTACTTCCACTCCTCCTACGTTTGAAATATCGTAACCGCGTGACTACGTGACGTACGGGTCAGCCCTTAGTTGTATGTCAATTTACTTACGGGGGAATTTGCAGCTCGAGACGAGACGAACGTTTCACGTAGGTCGTTCAGGCTTTATTGGCAAATTGAACAAGTCCGCCTTCCACCGCAATTGTTTCTCTTTCGAAAACTCCAATTCTTAAATTCTTTCCAACTTTCGCTTCTTATTTGTCTTCGAAAAATTGCAGTGAAAATAGGACGCGCGTTTAGAAATTTTTTTTATTTTATTACGATTCGAAAAATAAAGTTTTATTTGACATTTTTTCTTGCATTGATTCTGAATTCACCCCATAAAGAATTGACATTTAATTAAGGAGCATCCTATGTATGTATATATATATTTATATATATATTTTTACGAAATATATATAATACGCGAGTCATAATCGTGCAGTTATCATCATTGAGCTAACGTTATAACACGGAGTAAACTTACTTCTACTCGGGTCTCGGACAGTACTTTATACATTTATACAATTTCCTATATAAACACTTTCGCGTCCTCCTTAGTTGCGTAAAAATACACTTTAACGATTAAAACACGTACGTTACAGGATAAAAAATTCGCAGGTAAATGCAAATTTTCGTCAAATTTCGCTGTGTAAAGTGTATCTTATAGATTGCACTGGTAAATAGTGCGTAAATAGTAAAATCTTCTATAGTTATTCGTTTCTGAATGAAAAAATTAGAATGCTTTTTTTCCATGTATAGCAAATATAACATAGTACGAGATGTGATTTAATGTGTGCGATACACTTCGGATTGGATCCCCCACCCTCCCCTAGCGCTGAAGAATAAATAAAAGATTGACATACAGTCTATTTCGCTTCGTCCTGGAATTACAGTCGCTTTCGCATTTCAATAAATCTCGAGCTATTATAATTGTGATTGCCTCGAGACATATATGCTTATATATACTCAAGTTTCATATCTGCCTTATCATTTTTCTGATTAAAAACAATGTTCGTGAGGGATTCTAGTTTGTTCTCCCGATAAAACAATACGTAGAATTTGAAATTCAGATAACTTGTAATTTTCTAATATTTGTTGAATGATTTTCTTTATCTTCAAAGTGATAACGAAAACTTATTCTAATACACACTACAGAAATAGTAATACTCAGCATATAATGCGTATAGAAAATAGCTGACGTGACAAAGCGAAATAAATCGTATGGACTTGTTTTTCTCCAGATTCTGAATTATCATCTCTGAATTATATCTCACACATCAAGTAATATCTGGTACGTCATTACGTATATCGTAAGAAACGTAAAAAAAATCAAGAGTTAGTACACGCTTGGTAGTGAATATTACCATGATAATGACATTAAAGGCACTTGATTCTCAGAATTAGTCTAACTAGCGTGGTTCTTAAAACGTGATCGCAATAAAATGTAACATTACGACTTCGTAAACAAATAGCGCGTTTTACGCGTGCGCGCGCGCATTTAAAATGCAGTCTATGTTATATGGCAGTATTAAGTCATTCTTTACAAATATTTCAACAAAAAAATAGAGTATACGTATATATATTTAAATATTAGTTCCTTTAAATAATTATATACGCTAAAACGTTAGCTTTAGATCTCGTTATGCTGTTGAGGTTTCGAGTAATTTAAACTCTTGCTAAATTCGAGACAAGATACCAAATCGCGCGTGATCGGCACTCGCACGTGTTTGCGAATTATTCGAAATCGCGTTATGTCGTAGCGACGCGTCGATTCTTTCTTGAAAATCTCACGTTATCTTCTCCTCCGTTTCGAGACACGTTACTTTCCGGCGTAGGTCGGATTTTTAAAGGTGGAAGTCGCTTGTTTATAGATCGGATTTTCTCCCTATAAAGTGAGCAAAAGGAAAATGTCATTAAAATAATTAGCATATAAATAATAAATTCTACCTAAGATTTCACAAAGTACTTTTACTTAAGGTACTCAAGATTTCTTTCTGTTTGCAGTAAAAATTAAGACTAAAGTTTTATTAAAATCAAATTCTTAAAATCTCGA
Source organism: Temnothorax longispinosus (assembly GCF_030848805.1). Classification (NCBI taxonomy): domain Eukaryota; kingdom Metazoa; phylum Arthropoda; class Insecta; order Hymenoptera; family Formicidae; genus Temnothorax; species Temnothorax longispinosus. Next base: position 16,811,152 of record NC_092368.1, read on the forward strand.
TCTGATCATGGTTTGTGATACGAGAAATACAAATCGTACCGTGTCCCACTTCGCCATCATCCTTTCCTTTTCAAATCGGGCAAACTCTCGTCTATCGTGTATAGTCGTCAGTAATTTCCACAGCAGTAGTAATGCGAGACCGATTAGGACCACCGCCGCGATCACGCCCAACACGATGCCGAGCATGTAGACTTGTGGCGGGCACTCGCGCTCGTTCTGAGCGCGCACCTGCAGGCAGTTTGTCTCGTTGTAGTAGTAGACGAAGTTGTACTTGCAGTCATCTTCGTCCGTGCCAAAGCATGGCACCTCGTCGTTGTCCACGTCGACGATCACCGTTTCCACGCCCTCGGGCACGAATTCTTTGCAGTTCCTCGCGCATTCCTCCGGCTCGCTGTAGTTCCCAGTGCCGTACATCTGACACTGCACGCAGGGCTTCAGCTCTTCGCAGCGACTCGGGCAGGTCGGGCACTTATTGCAGTGTTTGCCAGAATATCGAATGTTGCCCTCCTCATGACAGATGCACTCTCCGCAAATACAGTCGCCCTTTATATAGTGAAAAATGAGAGACATCTTGCGTAAAATCTCCTGGCTTTTCTAAATTTGTAACTACATAATTCTCTTTTTTAATTATTAAAACATGTGAGCGTGTGCATAACAAATATTATATTTCACTGTACTATACTAAAATTCTGAATATCAGAAAAGAAAGATTAAATGGTAAATGTAGTCTTTTTGCTGTTACTTACATGGCCCGAGCAGAGCACACCATTCGTGGTTCCCGGCGCGATGCAGGAATCATTGGAAGACCTACAGTTGCAGGATGGTCCGGTCCAGCCAGAATTACAGACGCATTGACCACACTCGCAAGTGCCATGATCAGAGCAGAGCTTACCCTGATCACGATCGCAAGAGAAATTGTCGCACTCGCAAAAATGCCCCGATATTATCTGCAAGAGTATAAATTTGTGATGCCGCAAATATTCCTCGCGTAAATATTATTACAACACAAAAATTACATTTATTTATATCTGTTCCGTTTTATTTTCATTTTGTTTCATTCATTTCTACGTTTATCCATCTACCCCCTTCGTTATATTTTCTTAGGCATTTTTTATATATCTTTCATTAAGTGTAAGTATTGTTGAGATATTAATTAATAAAAAATAAATGTTATGATTCGATAATAGATGCGCAGGTTAAACGAAAGACAAATATTCGTCATACGAGAACTTATCGATCTGCTAGAGAATTTAGAAAATACCTCGCCATTGTCCAGCTCCTCGCACTCGCATTGGCCGCAGGCGCACGTGCCACGACCGGAACAGTCCACGAGGGTGGTGTTGTCGGGACGGCATGACTGGAAGTGTTTGTCGAAGCCAGTTAGCTCCTGGTGTGAGCTACATTCGCAGTGTTTGCCGAAGAATCCGTCGTAGCACTCGCAGACGCCACACTTGAGCGTACCCATGCCGTTGCACTCGGATGAGTATTCCTCGTACATATGACCTTTACGCTCGCACTCGCAGTCACACAGCATCTCCAGATTCACCGTGAGAGTCTCGTTGATACCGACCTGGAAAACAGTAGCTCCATTGATGTAATGCATTATACAATCAAAAAATAAAAAATATATATAAATATTGAAGATAAAAAAAAAATAAAAAAACTAACTGGTATATATTTCCGATTGACTGATCATGTTTGCATAATGACGCGATTTACCGGGTAAATGTCAAACTTTTGCTTCCATTCCGATCTGTTGGCCGGACAACTGGTGATCTCGATCTCCGCGATAAATTCCACCTTCGTGCCGACTTTCAGTCCATCACATTTCGACGTCTCGACAGCCGGTCCGGTACCCAAGCAACTCGAGAAGTACTTGACCTTGACCGCGCTGCTGGCAGTGTCTTTCATCTCCACCGAACTGGAGATAGCGTCGTACTGCTCGCGGATCAATTCCACGACATTGCTGGAATCGTCCGAGAGTTTGCCGGCGAAGGAACCTTCCACATGCTTTGTCAGTCTCTTGTAAACGTTGATCTGTTCCTCGGTGACCGCCCATATGACGTTTATCGCGTTCTGCTTCACCTTCAGGTTGATCTGCGAGATGCTCGGATAGTCTTGCAGAGACGAGTGAGTGTACGTACCACCGATATCCAAGTGGCAGAGGCCGTCATTCGGTTTGATGATACCACCCAGCTTGCCGTCGCCCGCGTAGTGGAAACCAGCGTCTGTTGAGAATACTAACAGTCGGCGCGCCTTCTCGCGCCAACCGATCTGATTTCGACAAACTATCGCCTGCATGATTGCATCGAAACCACCTTCTGGCGCGTCTAGATTGCCAGACACCGACGCGTTGCGTACTAATCCCTGTAAACAAGAATGTTTCTCTAGAAAAATCAATAGAAGAAGATTTTCGATTAGTTTGAATCCAAAATTACGTTAGAAGCTCTTCTGAATTTAGAGAAATAAAATGTAGAATTAATCTCGATTTAAAGATCTTAGTTTCAAAATTAATTAGATTTATATTTAATCTGAGTGTTATTTATATTTATCTGTGGATATTTCTGTACCGCAAACTTGCTCGTGTCCTGAGAAAGCCTCATAATGTTCCTATACCCATAAGGCGCCGCACAACCATCACACGGCTCGATAAGACTGAGATTAAAGACAAAAAAAAATGAGTACTGGTGACAGCACGATATACTTTGCACGATGAAAAATCTTGAGACTCACGATTTTGGCACTGTATTGACATACGGCATCACGACTTTGTCGACGAAGCTACCGAAACCCAAACGGAAATTGCTGGTAATCTTACTCATACTCTCGACCAATAATTGGCCCAAGTCAGACAGTTTCTTCTTATCGTCCTCCATGGATTTACTCAAGTCCATAAGGTAATAGAGATCGACGGGATAATCTTCCGCTTGGGAATAAGCAAAGGACATTCTGTAAGCTTCATCTGAAAAAAAAATTATGTATTAATGAAATAAAACATTCACACGTTTAACTTTATCTTCAAACAAGCAACGATAACTTACTTATTCTGAGCTTCAGATCAACTTCTTGCGGCCACATTTGTACAGCTTCTTGCCTTCTACTTCCACTACCGCCCCAACTCTCCTTGTGAGAATGCGAAGACGACGAGCTGGAAGACGAAAAGTTGGAGTACGAAGTATCGACGGTACCGTGTCCTCCTCCTGCTGCGCCGCCAGCGGCGTAACCACCCTTCGTTAAGTTCCGGTGCCGCAGCATGCTGAAGAGATTGTCTGGGTTCCATGTGTATTCAGGAGGACACGTTGCAAATATTTTGGTATTGATATTCGGGAGGAAGCACCTCTTCTCTGGAAATTTCTGCAAAAGCAAAACCACTTAAAAATTCATATCGCTGAAACATTAAATTAAATATATCAAATATCATTATCTGAAATATTTCTCAACTTTCTGTCAACAAAAGAGCTATGTAAAGGGAAAAAACAAGAACTTTTGATCAAACTTACTGGTGCTGCGCACCAAGCGCAATGCGGAGTCTGTATGCATTCATGGCATGTCTGTTTACTGATACAAGGATTCATGCCGGTCAACCTCTCTGGAGGAGGTGGATAAATTTGTGCGAACGAGACCAACAGGCTCGCCGCTACCACCCCCAACACAAGGATCCATTTTGAGCTGCCGAACATTCTGCAAAAACACGGGTAAGCCTATAAATATCTTTTGACCTAGCAAAAAACATTCGCATAGATAAATAATTGAAAAATAATAAAAAAATAGGAGATAGAAACTTAAACTAAGAACAGTCAATGCAGCGTTAGAATAGGGAAAAGTAGCTGGACAGACGAAAGAGTTAAGAGAAAAGTCTGCGTCGGATAGAAGAGTTTTCAACGGGCTGATGGAGTAGGACGCGACTCGGATTACGTACGATTTCGTTCCCATTTTCCCTCAGGGAACCGTTTCACAACGCGAAACGAGAGGATCGCGATCGGGTCGAACGATCGACCGGGAACTGCCCAGTCGCGCGACGCGCACCCTTCGTGCGAACACCGCCGCTTATTCATATGACGGCGATGCCGTCATCTTTATATTTGCGGAGCATCATCACTCCGATGCCCGTGCGTGCGGACGATAAGCGCGGCGGAGGTTCGTGCCGAGAGAGAGAGATATGGGGAAAAGCGTGCGGACGCGTGCTTACTTATTTGCGCGAGACGAAGCGTCTTTCCTCCTTCGTTTTTTCCTCCCCCCGTGTTATTCTACAGCATCCCAGGCGTGATGTTTGGTTGATGTTTCCCCGTCGTCACTCGGGATCACCATAAATGGCAATCCATCAAACGAACGCACCGACACCGACGCGCACGCACCACTCCGTACTACTCCGTACTCCGTAGGGAGTGTTCGCACTGTCGCTTCGCACTCCCGTCTGTCTCGTTGTTTCTCGCGTCGCCGGCGTCGCGTCGCGTCGAGCCGCATTCGTCGGATTCGTCCGCCGCGAGTGCGGCTAAGTTCACGCGCGACGCGGATTGGTCGGCCGTTCGTTATGCGATTAGAGCATTCGGCTTCATTGCAAACGCGCCCCGAAGAAAATAAATTCGGATTCTCTCTCGGATCGTGCTCTTTTCGTTCTGACCGTTCTCACGTTGGCAATTATCAATGCGATTAAAGATAAGAGTCAACGTCACGCTCTTTAAAGACGACCCAATTTAAGCTCCGATTAATTTAATTAGTGATCAACTGTAATGTCGTTTTGTTAACAAATAGAATTAATTATTTAATAATTTAAGTGTTTAATAATATACAATTTATCGCGTCAGCGTTTAATACATATTATATAATTCTGATTTTGTATTTTCGGATCGTCGCGTTTGACGTGGACTTGTCTTTAGTCATGTCGGTCATGTCGCGCGGCATCGGAGTGAAGTTGTCCGCGCCTCTTTCGAATCGGTCGATCAGTAAAGAAAAAAGAAACGTCGCGAGTACAGAACAGTCGAGCGGCGCGGGTCGCGGGCCGCGGGTGTCACGAGTCACGATACATTTAATCAGTAAATACAGCTGTACGTACAGCCGGGATTTGTCAATCGCGTGACACAAATTCAGTTTGCGCACAATGACGATCTATCGAGACGATATGTATCTCGCGAAATTTACTCCATTGCGCGAGTGACGAGCGAGGGAAAGGGAAGGACGGCCGGCATATTTCGCAGTGCTTCGATCAACGGACGTTTCCTCGATCAATTTTACTTCGTCTGTTCTGTCCATTCATTCTCATTATAACGCGAGATGGCACGTGTTTCGAAAAACACGAGCATACTACATACTATCTTTCATTCCAAGTGCAGAAAACGCGGACGAGGCAACCGCGGTGCGTGAATACGACGAGTGATTTTTCATCGATGCTATGTGCGATCGTAGTTTCGATGACGCCGCGTAAAGTGCCGATCGGGACTGACCAGATTTTCGAATATGTGATCTGTGTGCTGTTCATGCCATGAAGGAGCGGATGACTAGCCAGTGGAGGTGAGAAACAGGAGAGGAGGAGGAGGCCCGGGGAGGTGTCGTGCAACAGCGAAAACAACCGCGAGGTAAAGTAAATCAGAACTATAATTTCATTTGTAAAATTTTTACTCATTACTTCTGCACATATATATGTAAGAATCTGATCTTTATTTATCTTAAAACTTAAACATATAAACAAAAACCGAGTAGAAATTCAATAAATCGCTTTTTGAAAGATTATATATCATCTTAGGAACTCCACACTGTAATCTGAATATATTTCTGTTTTAGATTGAAACGAAACTTCGCTGCTGCACATATCGGTATGTACGAAATTATCTTGCATTCAGATACGTAGAATTTTTATTAGAAAGCACGGAGCGCGCCGTAGGCCGCAGGGCGACCACTACAAAACGTCTTACGTCGGTAAATAGTCTGCGCGAGGCAGCGTGTCAAATTCGTTTATTGTGTGTAAACAGCACGACCGTTTTATATCCGTTATCATAATCATATCGTATCGTGGTGTGCGCAGTCAGCGCAGTCACGTCATCTTGTCGAAGGACGGCGGAGAAACCGCGTGTTTCATTTCGGTGAGTGTTCGTCGCACGTCATTTACGGATTATTACGGGCAGTACCGCGAAACGGCGAGCATTCGAGAGAAGCGACGCGACCCGCGGACACGTCGCTCGAAGAGGTTATCTTTCCTGACTAGGGAACAACGTTACCCTCAGGTTTCCCGCATTTAGTCCAGTTTCTTTTTTTTTTTTAATATTTTTATAACGCGCGTTGGCAGACAGCAAGTGTTACTGCGAATTTATGTTGCTTTATGTCGTTCTAGATTGTTTTAAATTATTTTATATTGTTCTACACATTGGCCCGTGTGTTATATTATTTTATACTCCAAATTACTCCAAAACTCGTCATTTAAGTCTAATGAAAGCTTTTAGTAAAGATAGTGATTATTAATATATTGTTACTTATTTTATATATTTTTTTCTAATATTTCTTATATATATATAATGTATATTTTTCGCGGATTACGGAGCAGCGAGCGAAGACTGCAAATACCTCCATCGATGAAGTAGCTACGTATACTTATCATCCGCTTACCTCTTCCGCTCTTCGTTTTGCTTCCAATCGCTATCGTGGCGATGGCGCGACGATGCACTTTCCGATTTATTTTTGCGCGCTTATTCAATTCTCCAGAGTTTAGATGCCCGTTTTCCAAACGTCATTAGAAACGCCAATTTTATCTATTACGAAATTCGCGATTATTAATTTTAATATCGTTGAAAGAAGAATTGCATCTTTGATTTTCAAGGTGATCACGTTTTCGCCGCGAAACGTCGCGAGTTTGCTGCTATACATTTATAATTCTCGAGCCCGCATTTCCCGCAAAAACCGCGGCGTCCAGAGCGAGCAAACTCCCGTTTCGCTGAAATCATTTTTCACGTTTGAATGAATATACTGTGAAGGAAGATATTTTGAACGGGTTCCCTAGGGGCATGTATATGGGATAAATAAATGGAGGAGAATTTTCTGATGATATAGTTTATTATCGTTAGCATTGTTTGCGCGAAGTACATGCGCCAATTCGCGCTATTCGTAACGGGACGTTTCCTTTCTCTCCTTTTTTCCCTTTTTGTTTTGTTTTGTTTGAGCCCGCAAACAAATCGGGCCCGCAAAAGTGTGCTCAATGGACACGCGAAGGCGGGAGGAAAGGAAGCGTCGCGCGGTCGGTCGGAGCGGCGGATTACGAATTAAGCGCAAGAGGGTCGATTAATTCACAGGTGGGAGAAGAGGAGGAGGGAGATAATACCACAAAGCTCCTACGAGATATCCGTTAGTTAAATAAATAAGAAGCGGCACGTCTCTCTCGAAGAAACGGCCCGGCTCGGCGATTCATAAATTACGAAGGAACGCGGGGTGCCCTCCTTCATCATCTCCATCGATTTTCGCTTTCGAATTACGCTCGAAATATATTCCACGTTATACATCGCTAAGGGCAACGTGAAATAATATCGAGTTGTGTGTGGCAAACTATATTAACTATATGAAAACTACGTCGCATAAAACGTGGCGTGATAGTCTCGAGGAAGGATTCGGCACGCGCGTCCCTTCGGCTTAGCTCAACTAAGGAATAAGTAACAATAATGGCGATAATGGTAATAACAATAATAATAATGATAATAATGATAATAATGATGAGATGATAATAATAATAATAATAAATATAGGCGAGGCGCCGCCGTGTGTCGATAGCTTTCGTATTCTATAACTTGGATCGCGCGCGATCGAGATCGCCTTTATTCGGTCGCCTGATTCGTGTCGACAATTTCCCATTTCAGATTCCCGCGTGTTACGTTACGAAACGTAAGTCGTATGTCGCGATATTTCGTCCCTTTGTTGTTCAATTTTCTTACGAAATCTTCACGCGTAGTCCGTTAGTGCTAGATAAAACTTTTATATACGTCGCAAGAGCGTTCGCGCGACGCAAGCGAGGAGGAGAGGCTTTTTCTCGTAATTAGGTTTCTTCTTCCTTTCTTTTCTTTCTACTTTTGACGGTCCATCTTCCGTTGCTGCTTATCATTTGACTATTATAGGCGCGACCGAGAAAGTGGTGTCGATTAAATAATTGGCGCTTCCTCCTCTTTTCTTTCTTTTCTTTCATTAATTGGTGTTATATATATCATCCAGTATAGTAGAAATCTTATTATTTTCTCTCAACGGCTTTCCAATGTCGCGATTAATGTTCGAAGAACCGAAGGAATTCTCTGGACAATTTTTTCTTCAAAATTTATTTAATTATAAGTTAATTATGAAAATAATTTCTCGCGGAATAACGCCTACCTTTCTGCGCAAAGTAAGATTTGAAAATTCAAGATATTTTTGTTAGGGATTTTGGGACTCGCCACGATTCTAAATCCATTTCCGTTCTCTTCGGAGATTATCTCTATTTATTTTCAAATATTACATGATATATGGCTTGCTATGCTGAACAATTCCTACTAATGATAGAGTTTGAGACAGGGAGCCAGATAGCAGAGTGATGTCGATATTAATAATGTTTTAATGACGTCTCCAACGTCAATAATACGTCATTAAGATGTCTTTAAATGTCACGTTACCTGGGGAAGAGAGTTCGGGACCAATGGCTAATGTATCTATCACATTATCAGGAATATTTCAATATTTGATAAACACACAAACCATTTACTTTCGGCATAAATTGTATTTATTTTCGTACCTCATAAAATTTCTCAAATCTTTCTATTACAACAATATATACTATATCTTTCGCCGAAAAATAATAACTGCTTACTTAATCGCCCAATTATTGAATCAACACCATTTTTTCAAACGGTCGATATAATTTTGAAAAAAAGATGGAACTCTAATTACTCGCGTTTTGCCATCAACGAGGTAATATTAAGTAGATTTTGATTTTAGTGTATCGATCGGTTTGTTTAAATGGTTATTCGCATAAAACCGATGCTCCTTTGTATTTTCCTCTTTTTTCTTGCGTTTTTTAAACAGAAATAACGGAAGTTTCTCTCTCTAAAACTTTCTATTATGAGATCGAGATATCTGTCACTTAAATCGAGTTATCGAGTTATGGAGCCTCCGACATTGAGCTGTGATTTCGAAGTTCATCAATCACGCGATATATATGCTTTTCTCGACCCTCCGTTTTCGCCAGGCATTCCACGTATCCGGTCACGTAATCGAAATATAACGAAGATTAATAAATTATTAGCTCATGTTTGGGTGCTTTTTTCTCGTCTATTTCTCGCAATCCCGTTTAGATTGAAATCAGCGCAATCGAAATCTTAGGAAGACCTCTCACTCTACAACAACAACGCTACAAACAAATGTTATATCCGATTACGTACCGTATTTTTCGGTTTTATACGATAAACGAAATAAAAACCGATTGGTATACTGAACGTATTATTATTACATCAATCAGATGTAGCGTATTCTCGATGTATGTCTCTACTTTCTCTACCTTTTTTCCTTTAGAAATACGGAATTATATTTGATACGTAAGGAAATGAAGACTGAAGACGATATGGAATCCCGTTACATTTTTTATATCCATCAAGCTAACGTATTTAAGAATTGAAAATGCTACAAACAAATGTTATATCCGATTACGTACCGTATTTTTCGGTTTTATACGATAAACGAAATAAAAACCGATTGGTATACTGAACGTATTATTATTACATCAATCAGATGTAGCGTATTCTCGATGTATGTCTCACAAAAAGATAACGAGTATAAGTTCTTTAATTAATTACAATTTTGTGTGTGTCATCATGCACATTAACTTACATATGTCGTTCCTTTCTTGTAATTTCTCTTGTAAAAACGAACATCGAGAAGTACACTACACACTCGATCAATTTATGATGCTATTGACTCAAGTAATATAAAAGAGTACCGGTATCGATAAAATTATGTATGGTATTGAAAATTTTAGTCCGATGTTCGCCGGACGTCCGATTTTATGTTCATTAATTCTTTTTAACATCTTGGTTTTCTAAAAGAAAATAGAGATACCGCGGCGGTACAATCAAAATTATTTTCGGATCGTGCATTCCTCGCGCGTATAATTTTTTCGGAATCGCGCGGTCCTTACTTAACAGTACCTCGTCGTTGGGCTTTCAATATCTCTAGTAGTTTCAGACAATCGTAGTTCGGGCAGCTCGCGCAGCTCTCGTCCGAACCAGTCGGACGTTGTGCCTTCGTCCGGCGGCCGAGGATGGTTTCGACATTTCGAACGAAACGTATTTTATCTCCTTTTTTTTAGTCGAATTTTTTTTTTCTGCACAGCCGCGGCTGTTTTGCCCCGCGGTGCCTCGTCGTAAGGGAGGGACTGATGAGGATCGACGTTTGTTAATGGAAGCGCTCGTCGAGCGGTCACATTGGCGTATCTCGCGATTCGCGTGATTCACTTTTCGCGCTGTAACTTGTCGCACATAGATCCAACGTGGCGTGTATGTGTATGTGTGTGTGTGCGTGCGCGCGCGCGCGCGTGTGTGTAATACTGGTGATAATCATAGTCCCGAAGGGATAGCAAGGAGGAGCGATAACTCTTTTTTTTTTTACTGACGGATACGTTTCTCTTGTCACAAATTCCACATCTTTTTTCACCTATTCTCTACTTTCGTATTTTATCGTGCTGTAGAAAAGAATTATTGAATATTTTACTTTATATTTATTGCTATTGAGTTCATATAGGAACGTGTCCGGGACAGCTATTATAGATTTTAGACACGACAAACTTTTGACTTTTTTTCTTTCTTTTTTTTTTTTTAATAAAGAGGTACTTCGAAAGAAAGAGTAAGTGTTAAAACAATTAAAAATCGACCGCTCGTCGTTGCTATCTTCCTTACTTCAATTTTCAATCGACCGTGACAAGCTGTGTTTTATTGATCTTCTACTTAATGTTTTCTTAAAGCACAATGAGATCTCCTCCTAGCTCCTCAGATCCTCGCCGCGTCCGCCGTCTGTTTCGAACTTCTCGCGACTGCCTTTTACGGAGATTTATTTCGATTGCCTCTTACGTCCCATGTTGCAGATCTTGAAGTGGCACAGGGACATGTCTGAAACATGAATCGCGTCCGTTACTCGCCGCTGCCGCAGCCGCATCGCGGTGAACGTTGCATCGTGACTTTTACGAATTCTTTACATATTAATTATAAATCGATAGCTATTAAAATTATTTCAAGTAAATCACTATCGCCCCGTATATACGAAATATATTAACGTATATATTTGTTAAAAAGTTGTCGTCGCGTGTTTAAGCAAAGAAACTTAATTTTATTGAACATTACAAGTCTAAATGAGAAGATCGTTCAAAATAATACGAATTATTACCACCCGTTTTAAACACGTTATTTGTGGAAGAGAGCACTCGTGCTTAAGCAAACAAATTTAATTACCAATCTTCACATGTTAGTTCATCTATTTTTCTCCTTCTGAATTTTTTTATTTGATGCAATTAAACAGAAATAATTTGTCGGGTGACTTGAAATTGTCTGTTTATTATGGGGAATTTTGATCTAGCAGCTGTTCTAATTTTCAAATTTTTGAGGTTAATCGGGACATGGTCGGTCACTCAAATCAAAATCTCCTTTACGAAATCTTTCGCTTTTTACGTCGTAACTCGTATGAGTAATTTCGCCTAGAACAGAACGCGGATTGTCTCGGCTTCAGCCGCACTTTTCAAATTAAAACGCGAACAGAATCATCATCTAATATGTATTTTATCGGCAGCCAACATGTTTACTACTGTCTTTTGAGATGATATTGATCTACCATGCCACATGGCATATTGTAGGCGAACTAGCACTTCGAGGCCACAGTGAAGAAAATATTTGAACTTTAAATGTTCTCTAAGATTAAAACTAAAATTAGCGAATTGTGCACCTACTCACTTCAAATAAAAGGACTACTTGGAGCAATACGAATTATCATCATGCCTATTAATATTTTTAGAGTTGCGTTCATATTTAAACAAACATACTTAATTTTTAGACGTCACGAAGTATCTCCGCGGTAAATGAAAAGACAAGAAGAAATTGCATTCGTATCTAACGAACAAACGTATAATTGTCAAATACCGCTTGTTACCTAAATTACCTTGTAATCTAAATGAAAAGTCTACGATCGACGATCTCCCTCTCGAGCTCGAGTCGAGGAATCAGTTTCGAAGAATCAATCAAGAAAGATACGCGCGAGAAAGAGAGAAAGAGAAGCGAAAGACACGTAATGCGTCACGCGCCAATTGCTCCAATCAATTGTCATCGATGATCGTCTTCGATCGATCGAACGCGGCGCAGATTGCCATATATACATGTATGCAACACGCACGTTTGTTTCGCCGAGAAGAGTTTATTCGTAAGATTAGTGCGGTAGCCGAGAAACGCTCTCTCTCTCTCTCTCTCTCTCTCTCTCTCTCTCTCTCTCTCTCTTTCTCTGATTTCTTGGGGTCTTTCCCCGAACACTTATCTCGAAATAAAGAGAAATATATTCTCGACCGCCTTTCCCAAAAATGAAAAAGAATTCTCCGCGAGATTTTCCGAAACGTGCTCGGCATAATCTCCCGATCCTCGGGATCTACTTGTCTAATCCTGGGAGGAGCGATAACGGCCAGGTTTTGTTTCGCGGCTCCGAATCTAAGTCATCCCACGTGACGACGGAAATCCGCGGAAAATACGTTGAAATGATTCCGCGAATGTCCCCTCTTTAAGAGATATCACCGGTATATCTCAACGGGCAATGTTACTAGAGTACGAGAATGCTTTCGCGTAAAATTCTTCTCGGGTCCTACTTTTATTTCTTATATCTTTGCTCAACCATTTCGCGGCACATTACTCTTGATTTTTTGCCTCATTATTATAAAGCTCCATAAAACTTCTTGCAAACTGTTAATTTAAGCTTAGTTATTCTCTCATCTCAATCAATTTTAATTTGTACCGAGGCGTCCGTGTGATTTATCATTTCTCTTCTTTTGAAAAAGAGATCGTTATCACAAATATCTCGCTCTACGCTTTATTCTCTTTCACGCGAGGCGCGCTGTATCTGAGGGACGTCCCAGCGAGATTCCGCGGGATTTTCTCTCGGGGCTCGACTCTCGAGCCTGCATCTGCGCCCTTTGCAGTGACGAAGAACAAAAAGAGGCGGGAAATACTCACAGCTAACTGCGTTCATGCCGTGTCGTTTGCCCGGGTGTTGTTGATCGTGGATCATGGCCGCGGGTACCGGCAGCGCTTCCGGTTCCGGTTCCCCGGCAGAGTAGTCCGGCGGTTGTTCCATCGACATGGCGCGGTCCCGCTCCCGCTCCCGTTCCCGCGCCTTCGCCTCCAGGATCGCCTGGATCTCGATCTGCTCGTCGGTGATCTCGTGCTCCTGCTCGACCACCCGGTGCTTCTGCTCCATCAGTTGCTTCAGGCGGTTCACCAGCATCTGCGCACGATCGAGTAGAATAAGAATCGAGAGATGCGATTTAAAGAAAATTAAAATAATAATATGATTTTTATGTGTAATTCATACACTGTAATATTTTTCTCCATGTAATTTCTTGTGTGCCGATTTAATTTAATGTCCAATGTCCGCGAGTCCAATGCTACGAATGTGCAAGAACCGCGATTTTATGTTCGCGCATTTTGTTTACTCGCGAATAAAACTCCTTATCGCACGCGTTTAGTATCGGGAAATACTTTCTAGCGGAGAATGTCCACGTGGACACACAGTGTCACGCGATTGGTTATCGAGTAAAAAAGCTTTCGAGATTTCAGGAATTCTCTATTCGATTAGGCAATTCTGTTGAACACAAGTGTCTATCTAAGATTCTAAATCATTTTCTTTGCTCGAAAGCATCTTGAGTATATGAACTCAGCGGAATTGTGCCGGTTGTTGACGAAGAAACGTCACCGCGTGTAGATTACGCTATTGCTTACGATATTTTCTGCCTCGTCCGCGGAATCGCCGTAGAAGAAGCCCGGCGGCAGCGGTTCCGATTGCGGTTGCGGTTGCGGTTGCGGAAACGCGTGGGCCCTGTTGATGCCACTCGTGGCACAGGACAGCACGAGTGCCGCCAGCAGACACAAGCTTGTCCTAGCGGCGGTTCGTCGACTACCTCTTGTCGTCATTCCCTCGTATCTCGTGCTCTCTGCGAAAACGAGAAGAAAAGCGCGCTCGTACAGAAGATAAGAATAATACAGAGAACCAATATATGGATATCGTAAGACGGGATTATTGTTATAAGAATTACGATTCCGTAATGAGGATTGTTAGAGAAATTATATGAATGAGAAAGATGATTTACCTACATATAAGAATTACGGAAGCATTACAGAATGTTCATTACGAGAAATTACGGGTTGGAAGCGTTTTAATTGAATTACCCGAAAAATAGGGGAGTATGTTTCAGGAACGAATCTTTGTCCTTCCAACTGGACACAGCTCCTTCCCGAAATCTCTTTTGTATTTTTAATATGACGAAAACATTTCGCGTTTGTAATGTGTTTTTGCAGGAAGATGAACAAAAGTTTTCTCTCTTTATGCAGGATACACCTGCCAGGTTTTCAATACTTTCCCTTTTCCGATATTTTTTCTCGCTTTCCGCAGACACGTTCGGAAGAATTATGACACTTCGTGTCCGAAATATTGGAATCCTCGTAAATTAACGGAATTGATTGCGAAACGGTCATAATACCCGAAAGGAAAGTGAGAAAATATTCTGCCGAGATCCGAGATCGGAAAAGAAATTTTCCCTTTTCGAATAAATTTCGTAATGTTAATGATAGCAACAGCCTTTATGAAAAGCAAACTTCCTAAAACCGTAAAAAAACTGTAAAAAGAAAAATGGGGAGGCACAAAACGGCACAAGTAAACGCGGAACAAGCGAATGCAAGGAACCGGAAGGAATAAGTGCTTTCTCGCACGCGTAGGCATATGTCACAGTCGCGTTGGTCTATCGCGAACGGCGAAGCTTGAGAAAACGGAGAGAAAGCATACAGTCGTGGTGATTGTATTATGTACATCGTAACGTTCCTCTCGTCACCGCGAGACCGAGAGATAAAAAGGTTCTCGCGGGTTATCCCCGCGTTCGCGCGCGGAGGGCCCAAGATGCGGGGGGCAAAAGATGCTCGTCGGCGATGGTTTTGCGCTGATATAATTGATTTTTTTGCCTCGTCACGGAGGACGGGGCACCGAATCTCAAAGATGGAGGTGGGAACGGGCGGGCGATTTGTGTGTACGATCCGCGCGATCGAGAGTCTCCCGGGGTCATCGCGGATTATCCTTTTGACCGATACGGCGTTATCGCGTGACGGGCCGAGTGTCACGTGGTAACGAAGAAGTAAAATCGAGCGCGAGAGAGCGGAGACTCGCGGCTAAGTTATCACGAAACTGCGCGATATTACGCGTCGCATACAATAACGATAATGGGAAACGATAGTGACAGATGCGCGGACACGTCGCCGTCGCCCGTCACGGCGCGGCGATAATAACACTAACGAGGAAAATAATAAATAAATATCCAGAAATCGGTGCAGGCGGCGGACCTGGCGGACGGAGCGATCGCTGTTTGGTGACGCGCTGCGTTTAACGATTATTTATAGATTCTAAATCGATTTCGCCGTTATTCTCGCTGGCCGCGAGAACAAGCGCACCGCGACGAAGCTTGTCTCTGTCGCAAACAAAACGATTAGAAACCAATTCTCTCGCACGCAGATTTACTCGCGTTCGACGCAGAAGCTCTCGCCGCTGGGGATCCGATGATTTACTTAGGAATTGATGCGAGGATCGACGAATTTTTTAGCTCGGCCGAACAAAGGACGACAGTGAAGGGAGTATTTCGTTCGTCACGTCGGAATTTAATCTATTCGATTGAACTTGATGAAATTGATTAGCAAAGAAAAATAAAGAGAAATAAAATTGAATGACCGATACACAAACGGATCCACCCGATAACTCTTACAACTCTTTAAAAATATTCGATAAGCCGAGGGTTAACTAAATTAAACCCGTTTGATTTAAACGAGCCAAAGAATCGCCGTTAATGAAATGGCACGCGTAGAAATTCTGTCGGGACGATCAGGGGATCGCGCGAGCGTAACTTACTTTGGTCGAATCTCGCTGAGAACTCGCGATCTATTTCGTCGACGGTACGACACGCGGTGGTAGAATGAGCGACGAAGGGCTGTTGCACCCTCTATTATACCCGCGCGCAGGTATCCTCCTCCGCATCCGTGTCATCCCCGCCCTCCCCGATATGTTTCTCGTAACCGCCCTGTTGTAGTAGGTGTCCGACGCGACGCGGGAAAATAAGAAGGGTTGCCCGACCCCCTGCCTCTCATCATCATTTCTTCGCCGAAATGCGCGACGCCTACCTTCGCGCGACCCCCTCCCCCCCCCGCACGTTTGTTGTTAATACACGGTTCTCCTTGACCGCGCCATTTAAGCCATCGTCATTCTTGGATTCTGATTTGGAATCCAAGGAAAACCTGATATCGCGCGAACGGAATTGTAAGATGACGTTCTAGCTGCGAACCGACAGATTTTCGATTTTCTTTTCGTTGTTGATCGGGGGTGAGACTCTTTTGCAGCGAATCACGTAACTTATATGTACGTAATTCTACTTGTAGCGTAAACAGTTTTAAAAACGTGCCGCATGTTAAAAGATGTCTAATAAATATAAATAAAAAAATTAAGAAGTTAATTAAAGAGAATCTTAGAAATATAAAAGCAATTTTCGGTATAATAATTTGCCTGCTAAAATCGATTTCTTTCGATTATTTCACGTATGATAGAAAGTATTCAGATAAGGTCATCGAGTGTGATGGTCGCACGAGCGAAGCGAGTTCAACTTCACACTCATTCAGAATCGACCACTTTTTCCACTAGTTGTACAATATACTATATATCGCGGATGTTTATATAAAATGTTTCATACAAAGTATACATTTTTTTAGAAATTTAGATGATCTTTCTTTAACAGTTTTGTATGCAGATTGAATGTAAGAATTTACGTAAAAAAATCACTTAAGACTGCAAGGGCGCAAGCAAATCATCTGTATTATCAAAATCGAAAATTGTTTTTATCTTTGGTAACATTTATTTTCCATTTTATGTTAATTGAGTGTTTCTTATTCCTCTTTTAGTGAGTACACTGACCGGCAGGAATGCCTGGACGTTTCGATGACATGTATACATATATGTCCAGGCATTTCTGCCGGTTCAGTGCACGTATATTATTAAAGTTTCCAATTCTATTTTTAAGAAGCCTGTGCAAGAATTTTGACATAAAAAATTTTATTATTAAAAGATTCATCGATCGTCGACTCGAATCAAAGCTTCATAATTTCTTGTTTATGAAAATCAAATTTATTGATATGATATAATTGACTCATCGTCCGCATTGCAGAATCCGCGGAAAGTCTCCGATATGCGTATCATATTTCTTTATTATTTTGTCGAAGATTGCTTGAGAAGCCGATTCGAATACTCCCGCCTGGTGTCGCGCGATTTAATTGCGACGCGCTAATTATTACGACAATGACGAGGAAAATGACGCGCATTATAAAGTTGCCGATAGTATCGACGCGTAATGAAAACAAACCAACGTCAGGCAGGCGGGCGGATAGCTCGTCTTCGATGCGCACATTCTCCTCTGAATTCTGTCGAGAATTTTAGACATCTAGGCATTGAGAGGCATTGAGAAATCTACGCGTGGGAGGAGGAGGGTGCGTTTTTGG
Source organism: Temnothorax longispinosus (assembly GCF_030848805.1). Classification (NCBI taxonomy): domain Eukaryota; kingdom Metazoa; phylum Arthropoda; class Insecta; order Hymenoptera; family Formicidae; genus Temnothorax; species Temnothorax longispinosus. The sequence goes on from NC_092368.1 coordinate 16,828,911, forward strand.
ATCACGCCGCGCGGATCGCGCTCTTGCGGCGTCGCGTCGCGTCGCGTCGGTTGCAAGAACACGCGCGCGTCTCCGGTCATAAATTGTGCGTTGATGAGCGAATATTTATAATTAGACATTTAGCAATGTCCGGTCTTACGTCGCGGGCGGGTGGTGACACTCGAGATCGCTTCTTATCGCGACACAGAAGGGAAGAGGGTGGGGACACGCGCGTACGATACGGAGAGGGAGACTGTTATCGAGATTCGATGTCAAGATTCCTCCCTTTAGCCTCTCTCCTCTTTCTTCCCCTTTTTCTTCCCCTTTTTCTTCCCTCTCTTTCTCTTCGCGCGAGATCCCGCGCGAAATGACGAAATTGTTAGTTCTGTGAGTAAATAAATCCGAGCATCCTCGATCTCGATCGACCTCGATGGGTGATCGGGACCGCTCGATATCCGTCGGCAGATAAGACGCAGCGGGATCATCCCACTCGATCTTCGCTTATCGCCAACGAAAGGCAGAGAGAGAGAGAGAGAGAGAGAGAGAGAGAGAGAGAGAGAGAGGAATGCTATTTAAAGGATTTCCCAATGCTACTTCGAGGATTATTGTATTCGAATCTCCCACTAATAAGAGCTTAAATAACAGATTATTGATACACGAACGCAAACTACGACGTTGCGAATTGCGTACAGCAACTTTGTCTATGCAATTCGATATATTTCGCCTACGTCTCGACATTAACGCATTTCAACGAATTTAAATTGTTTGACGGGAGACAAGATAAAGAACGCGGAAGAATCTCATTCTTTCCCGATGAAAATTCGACCGACATTTCAATTGTGGAGTCCCAAGTGAATCCTAGCTATTTTGAGGGAGATAAATTGTTCCTGGCGTTACATCGATTTTTTTACATGTCGCCAGTTTTGGATAAAAACTGGCGTCTCTTAATTGTAAGTGCAAACTCGATCGTCGTGTACATCCACGTGTATCAACGGGGAATCCCGCGCCGTGCGCCTGTTTGGGGTTAATTACCTAATACCCATTACACGTGCACGTCATTTACGAGTGTGTAGTGTAGCGGCTTGCGCAACTGCACGCTCGCTTTGTCCGCTCTACCTTTACGAAAGAGCCGCTTAACTTGCACGCGAAATTAATGCAAAGCTAGCTAGGGCGTAATGCGTATAGCATATCCACGATAGATCCGCAATTGATCCCTGGTTCCCCAGTTACGCGCGTTCGAATGTGTAACGCTCAAAACAGAGGGAGAGAGGAAGGAAGAGAGAGAGATAGAGAGAAAGCCACGCGCGGAAACCTTACGAGAATGCTCGCGAGGTATTTGGTAACGACATGCATATGTATATGGTAATTTACACGAAGGGCGTTCTGTAATTGGCGGTGTGGGGAAAGCAACGATTCTGTGTGAAGAAACAAGAATATACGTGCGACTTTGTTCTCGAAAAGATTAATTTGAAAATTAACACGTAGTAATATCTTATTCCAATTTGGTGTATTTTTCTTTGTATATTATAAAATAAATCCTTCGCGCCATTAATGAATTCATTGTACGAATTGTATTGACTGAATCAATACTCGAGCTGACTAACGTTATACCATTTGTCGAGTTGAATTCAATTCTATTCGAATGAATGAATTTTCTTCTTTTGTTCAGGAATATAGTTTTCTCCGTCCGTTATTCGTTATCCCTAAATTCGTTTAAACGCGATAGACGTTTCGAACGTCATGTCCAGTGATGAGGAGGATCAACAGCAGCAACAGCAGGAGGAAGAGAAACCGTTCGCCGTGGAACGCGCGAAAACCGGCCGCGCAAAATGTAAGAAGTGCAAATGTCCGATCGAGAAGGGCGAGATACGGATCGCCAAGTACGTGACGAGCTTCTTCTCGGACGGCAAACTGATGCCGGCCTGGCACCACGTCACCTGTCTGTTTGACGTGTTCGCGAAACAACGTGCCACCACCAAGAAAATCGACGATCCCGCGGAGGACGTGAAGGGTTGGGAGCAATTGTCCGACGACGACAGGAAGGTCATCTTGGACAAGCTGGAGGCATTCGAAAAATCATGTAATTATTCTAAATTTAGAGACATCATTTTATTCGTACGATTTATTTGCGCACTATTGTTGCGCCTAATGACGGATCTCTTTACATTCTCCCGAAAAGTTTCGTCGAATAGAAAACTTTCTGGAATCATTTTTGTCATTTATTTTTTAGCGACAAATCTTTTGAATTTCAAGTCGATTTTTTGTTAGGAAAAGTCGAAAATGTAGGCTATCATTCATCATAATTTTCCAATTCTTACATCACGTTTTTTATTCTTATAACTTTCTATGATTTCAGATTCAGATTCCGTTATAGTAAACTGCAGATAAAATTAGCTGGAGAACATTATCCATTTGATTCCTTAAAGTTATATAGTTTGTAAAAAGTCCTTTCTTGCCAATCGCATGTGACTCGTAAATGATCATTGCATAGCTTTGTTAAGCTATGTTGAAAAATTAATTTCGAATTGTCCAGGGAATGTACCATTAAAAGAACATCTGGTCTCTTTGGGACATGTCTCTTTCTGCATGTTTAAGTTCTGAAACTCGAGCTTCATTAGTCTGTAGATCTGTAGATCCGCCACTGCGTCTTTTCGATTTCTCGAAATGAATTAACGTTCGCACCTAGTCGAGTGTATTATCCGTCGCATGATCTCGAAGCGAAGTTGCGATATCGCCGATGTTACAGAGAGAATCATTGAAAGGCTTTCCAGCTTTTCTCTTTGAAACTTCCGCGATTTCTAATAGAGTTTCTCCCTTACGACTGGAGCTTTGCAGAAAGTTTCAAAGATGCTCGATGCTTATGAGAGAGATTGCTGTTCTCTCGCATAAGGGGGTGGAAAAGTTCATCGATATTGAGATATAAGATCACAATGGTGTTATATTTACGTTATTTTGTAATTCGTTACTACGTAATTCCATCCTGTAATTAGAAATCGTTTTGTGGAGGTGGCTACTATATTCTCGATGTACGAACATGTAGGAAGGAAATGCCATTGAGAAATTTCGTCACTCTGACCCACCAACGGTTATCTCCGAGATAAAAATTTCATTAGCATCTCTTATTAATTTTATTACGATTAACATGATCTTATTTGTTAGAAATAAATAATGTGTGAACTTTTTTCAATATTTAAGTTTTAAAAATATATGTCAAAATTTTATTAGAAATATTATAAAACGTGCAGATTATAATATCGTGCCAGTAAGTAAAGCATAATGAGCAAAATAAAATACAGTTAATAAATGAAAGCAGTTATGGGGCTTAATCCAACTTTTTCATATTAAAATTATTGGAGTAAAATTATTAATTACTTCATGTTTTATAATAAATAAATAAATACTTCATAATAATTAATGTAATAATTACTTCATGTTATAACAAATTAATAATTTTTAATGCTCTGCGTACTAGCTCTTAATCCTCGTTTCTAGTTCCGGCTAAGGGTGCGAAGAAGACTACATCGCCAGGTAAAGCGGCCTCTTCTAGTAATTCTTCGGGGAAAACAGTAAAGAAGAATTTAGATCGGAAGAAGGTTGAAACGGATGATAAAGAAAAAGATAAAGAGAAAGATAAGGAGAGAAAGAGCAAAATCCCGTCGAAGGATGATTCCTTTCGCGAATTTCGACGTATATGCAGCAACGTCGCCGACGTCGACGCTTACACTGACAAGACTGCGATTATTAAGAGGATGTTCACAAAAGGATCACTCGGAGGTAAGTACCTGTATCTGTTTTTTTATAAGTATATATGCGATATCTCGCGTAATCGCTCAAGCGATCGATCAAACGACTGCTAGCTAAATTAAGGGAACCTTAATTAAAGGGTCGAATATTTTCGACGAGGGAGAACGTGTACTATTTCTGTAATATATTATTATATTATTTATATGCTGACGTCATCTGTTTGTATGCAATGAATATTATGTTCTCCGATATGAAAAGGGATCCGATGATCCGCTATTAAAAGTTGAACTGATGTGAGGATTAATTTTGGATTAAATTCTTTTTGGTCGAGTTGCAGTTTTATCAGACGATTTTTTTTAAAGACTAAACATTTTAAAAGGTTTTCTCAATATTCTAGATTAAAAATTTTGAATTCTAAGTTTTATTTTAATTTTTGATTTATCATTGCGCGCGAGGAATAATTCTTCTCCCTGCTTTCGGTTATGCCACGGGCCACGTTACTTCTGTAGGAACGCTCGATACATATCAACGTTTGTTCGAGAATTGATAGGTAAATAATATATTGCCGAGATTGATGGCGCGTGGTAAGAGTAATCGAAGGTGGCGAGGTTATACAATTTAATCGAGTTCATCTGCATGCATTATTCGGCATGCACATGCGGTAATGAAAGAGAGAGAGAGAGAGAGAGAGAGAGAGAGGTAGAGCGAGATAATTTTCAAGATTAGAGATGTTTCGGTGACCTCGATAAGCCGACAGTAGACTGCAAATAATTGGCAAATCTCGTCTCGTTCTCATAACGTTTCTCTCGAAACTTAATTGCTCTCGCCTTTTACAAAATCGCAATCGGTCCATCTCTTTTTCTGTCGCTACAGAATTATGAAAAGAGACACGCTCACTGTTGCCTATTTTGCTCCTTTCTTAATATATAGAGAAGAAAATGAATACATCCGAGTCCGAAAGGATGAGTGCCCTATTAATCAGAATCCTTATAATATTTTCACAAGGGTGCCGCGGAGGTGTTTATTAACGATTTCTCTTACCGTTCTCACGTTAAAGACGGATCTTCCGACAGAGAGGAAGATTTCTGAGGATTTATATACTTTATTGTGATGTGATGGATGGATTGTAGTTAGATAAATAAAGTTGTAGCGGGTGAATAAAGTTTGTTTCTCCTGAACTGATTTGAAACACATAAATAAAGAATTGTTGCAAAATTATCGTTGCGAAATGATTTTACACGCATAAAGAATGTATCGTTGCAAAATATGTTTGTGCATCAATACATTGTTTTTATCTGCATTGATATACAGGGGAGTTCAATCTGAATAAAACACTATTCTCAGACACTATTAGGAATAACTAAAATTCTTTTAAAATCCGTTCGGGTCCTTGTTAGAATACCGCTCACGGTCTCTCCAACCCTTAAATGAAACTATATGTTTTTTTACATAAGTCGATTTCTTTCACTATTCTACATGCAAAAGTATTAAGATGAAGTTATCGAAAAATCATAAAGTTATTTGGATATTTCATGAGACGTTTGATATCTTGGTGATTCTGTATATAAGAATATATAACATATTTTTATATAAAAAATCTAAAATGTTTTGTCTTAAACGAGAAGAATAAATAGGACTCCAAAAAGGATTCCGGTGATTAAATATAAAAAATAAGAATTCGAGGAAAACGAAATATTGAGCTTTATGTTTTTATTGCACGAAATTTGATAATAATTTCTTCTTAACTAGACTTGAATTGTAATAAATTTTTCAAGTTCCCGAAAATTAAAAATTTTCCCATGTCCGCAGTACGGGGTTAAATGGGGGCAGTTAACTCTGTTGGCTCATGTTACTTATCGCGACTTATCGTGAGATATGTAATTTGTGATTTCGACCGGAAATCCGAGTTTACAGTTAGAGTTCGATAGTAGTATCGGATTTATTTTTGGACAAAGAAATCCGGATCTCTTTCGAAACAGTCACGCGACACGAAATATACGATAGCGCCTTTTCCTCAATCAGGTTACTCGTTACGAAACAAAAGCAACTTGCCGTTTGCTCGTCTTGTGGTCTGTCGAAAATTGTTCCATTGTTTAGTAGAGATAAACTCGTCGCATCGTTGCTCCCACGCGGCAAAGTCTTCCCTCGAATTTAAAAGGATGGATTGGTCCAACAATCTTTGATGATTCTACATGTGATTTCAAGATAAACAATTACATTTCTACCTTGGGGTGAGCTTTTAATAACAGAAGCGATATCGATCGCGAGTTTTCAATAACACTTTTCCTCCCTCGATCGAGAAACTCCGCGAGAAAGCGTAGTTGGAGAAGCTGATGAAAATAATCAGATGCGTTTAAGAAAACGGCGAGCTCTCTCATTGACGATTGCTCCTCCGGAAAAGAGTCGACCGTATAGGAATCCCGAGAGCGAACCGGTTTCATTCTCGCGCTCGCGCGTAAAAATCCATCGTTTCTACCGCCCTCGTTCTTTTTTTCTCTCTCTTCCTCTGTGTTCCACTCCTCGTTCCCTTCACAACGTTTGGACCCTCGACGATTCGCGGGAAAGTTTTACGAAAATCAGGCGAAGAAACTCGGCGAACTCGCGCTTTAACAGACGTACTTTCATTAACGCCTCGACGGTCTGCGAGAGCCTGCCGGCACTCTCCCCAAGAGGTGTCGAATAGGAAACATTTCGCAGCGAATCGACGCCCATAAATTAAGCACTCTGCGTCCCGTTTACGCGAACAGCGGTCGGTTAAAGAACGGACGATTTTCAACGACGAGATGTTATTTTATGCGCCATTGAACGGCGTAAAACTAACCGATCCGTTTGCGTACAGGGCGATACAAAATTAACTTGACGATTTTATCGCGACAGCTGTGAGAGATATACAATATACATATTAACAAAATCGAAAATTCTCAATCGCGACGGATAAATCTGAGCGCGCAACCGGCGCCTGGTAAGAGGATCACCGGCACTTTGTAATAATGATTCGTGTGAAATCGACGTAATCCCTTATGTAATATCCCAGCTGTCGCGGCCGAAGTGTTAAAATTCCTGCGTCCCCAGCCAGCCGTAGCCCGACACCGTAAACTTCATACATTTTCCATAGTCCGCTGATTCCCGGATCCACCACGTTTTCTTTTGCAACACTGAACTCTCTCTTGAGGGGAAAAAAATGGAGAAAATAGTAAGACTTGATATGAATTCTTTCTATTACATTGCAATTTAGTTAATTAAAAATATATTACAAAATCATCTGCCGTGGTTAGTAAAAGCTTTGATCAATTTATCACCAATAAGTCACTGATGAATGTACTGAAAATGTATCTAAAAAAAATGCAATCTTAATTTACACTAGGATTTGTACTAAATAAAGCTCTTAGTGGCAAAATTTTGTGCAAAATACTTTTGCACGAATATACTTTTCTATTCGCGTTTATAACTTATTTTCATCTCTTTTTTCCTTCTACCGTGTTTACATCTTCATCATGCCACGGGGTTGTTCTTCTCTTTAATGAGAAGATTAAAGATCAAAGCTTAAAAAGAAAGAAACGTTTCGTCAGGACTCGAATCCGATCCGTTACGCGATACGTTCTCCCTCCGTTTCCTCTGCTTCCACCTTCAAACCAATGCAATGGGTTGCGCTTCTGCTGCTCCTGCATTATGTAGGTTTGTTTAGGCTGCACTGCGGTCCGATTCACGCTCACAGCGCTGTAAGCATCGCTCTATCTTCGTTTGATATTGATTATTGATGTGCAACAAAGACAGAATGATGCTTACAACGCTGTGAGCGTGAATCGGACCGCAGCCTTAGACAAACGGAAAGAGGCAGTAGAGGCACGGCGGAGGCAGGACGTGACTCGCAAGTCGCACGAGACGGAGGAATAAACCGGAATGAATCACGAGGCCTCGTACGCATAGGTCGCGTGTTACGCGACGCGGCGAAGTTGAAGAAGAAGCAAAACGAGGGCGAAGCGAGCGAGCGAACCGATGCGGAATTTAATTGATCTCATCAATGGGGATATCGACGAGCGCGGCGCGGGCGCGGCGCGACGCGCTTTTCTCTCCTCCGCGTAAACACCATCACTTCGAGGTCTATCTCGGCTTCCCCCGCTACGCTGCTTTCGGAGCCGCGAAGCTCCCCCGCTTTTTGCGCTGCTTTATTTCTCATTCCATTGTGATTCTCTTCCCGCGCTATCGCTCTTCCTCCCGAGAGATCGCCTTCGAGCTTCGTTTCGCGCGGTTTCTCTTTCTCTCTCTTTCCCGCGCACGCTTTTCTCAGAGGCGAAGGGGCGAGACCCGGAGCGGCGCGGCGGTTAATAAAGATGATACCGGAATCGGATACAAGGAAACCATTAATCATCCAAGCGGGCGCGAATGAGACTTGGGCACCGCGAGGGCCGCTAAGTGGAAAATTTTGACGGGGTTATCTGTGCGGCCGGACGAAAAGAAAGAGAGGTCGCGAAACTTCCTAAAGATCGTCCAAGTTTCGCGAAAAGCTTCATACGAGTCTGTCATCCGCAATAGCTTACACAGAAGCAGTCTTCTCCCTTTTTTGTCCCTTTTCGAGACACTGTTTTCGCTCGCCGCTCGCGGAGTCGGTGTCCTTCGCGACACGCGTGATTAAATAAATCTATGAGTAACGAATGACGAGAGGCGAGAGGGACAAAGTTTTAGAAGTGAATAAAAACCACTTTTATTTTAAATAAATACTTGGATTTAATATATAATATTAGATATTGATATAAATATATGAGTAAATATTTTGGAAATTTTTTAAGTAAAAAATCTTATTAAAAGATATGTCACACACATATATTTGCGCAAACTTATTCAATTACCTTGAGTGTTACGAATTTTACTCCAATAATTAAATTAAATAATCATTGATTTATTCGGCTTGAACACTGTTTGTTTAAGCCGTGTATTAACGGTGATTAATAATATAGGAAAATAGGAAATATATCTCGTCGATGCGATTTCCAAAGGATACTCACTGTCGCTGTCGCAAGGGTTGAGCAGATTCTTCAGGTAGCCAATAACGCCTCGCCAAAATTCCTGCTTCCCTCGAACTTCCCTGCTCGATGATTCGCTCGAGCTTACCGCAGCACGCACAGTGGAAAGAAAGATCGGTTTCCTTATATAAATTAATTTTTTTTCCTTTTTTTAATTTATACGTCCGATTCGCGGGTGATCGTGATTACTTAAAGTCAACGTCGAGTCCACCGTTCGTTTAAATACTTTCCCGTATATCTCTATCTGTCTATCTCTTTCTCTCTCTCCCTCTTTTTCTCTTCGCGTTTCGCCTTTTCGTGCTTCTCGAATGATCTTACTTGCCCCGCGGTTTTGCGAACTATCGATTCTCGGTCTCTTGCGGCGGGACCCTCGTGTCTTATAAGCACTCGGACGCCCCCACCTCTAATCGCGCGGGGAGCCTCTTCCTCTCCGCGAACGCGATCGGTCGCGCTGCGACGGCGACGACGGCGAGCCCCTTCTCGCGTTAGCCAGCTTGGCTCCAGACTATCGTCTCCTCTCTCACCCTCGTGCTCTCTTTTATCTCCTTCTCCTCCTTCTTCTTCCTCCGCCTTACTTCCCGCGAGTTTCTCTCGGGAGCGTGAGCCCGCGGGCTCTTTATCTCGATTCCGCCCCGTCGTTCTTCGCCGCCGCGCACCGTCGCCCGCCGAAGCTGAATGGTCGCGTTTTTCACGCACTCGGCAATTACGATATCCATTCCCTATAGATATTACGAGACGTTACAATATCGTGACATGATATTACGACATTTCCTGACACTGACGTGGCTAGACGAGGAGAGAGAGAGAGAGAGAGAGAGAGAGAGAGAGGGAGGGAGAACGAGAGGGGGGGGGCAAGTTTTCGCTATTACACGCATTGATCAAATTCTTTTATCGAACGACGAGGATTTTGATTTACTTTATAACTTTGGAATTGTACACACTCTGCTCGTTACTCTGTCCGTTATATTTTCCTTTGTATATATAATTCTCAGAACTTGAGTATATTTTAAGATGTTGAAGCGAAGAAGTTACGTGTTCTAAGAAATTGTAAAAGAATTTATTTACAAATACCTATAAATGATGTCCGGCAAAATCTCGTGCAACTCGTGATGTCGAGGTAATTACCTCGTAAAAGAGGTCAAGAATGCGCGGTAATTTTTTTCGATAGTATGCGAGAAAAAGAAATATGAGGAAAATCTACGCATTAAAAAGAAAAGATATAAAACTACGTAGAATACTGTCATTACGTAAAAATTTGGGTATTCTATCTTTTTTGCATATAATATTTTGTCATGAAATAATTACAAAGTATAAGATACTTAATTTACGAAATAGAGAAAAATTTTGTAAATGTAGTATAATATTTCTCAAAAGCAAATTATAAAAATTATTTCAGAAACGGTATAACATGCAATATGCAACAATCTTACAGAGAAATAAGCTATGTGATACTCTCGAAGATTTTTTCGATGAACGAAAGTGTCATTTCGCTCTTCACGACAAGGCATGCGGTTCAGGGTTAATTAAGTACTCGACGGTCGAAACGACGCGGACCAATTTATCTTCCGCTCTCTTCGACGTATTCGAGCAACGTCATACGCTGACCTGACGCAATCGTGGAGACAAAAAAATCATCGCGTGACTGCCTGAAAGAGAAAGAGAAAAAAGAGAGGGGTTTCCATATCCCGTATCATGTGAAACGATACGCACGATAATGCGCGCGTTTCGGAGCCGATGATTGCGATAAGCAATAATGACGGGTGTCGGATCGCGGGTGCGGATCGACCGACCCGGCGGCGGGCGACGCGGCGCCTACGCGATCGTGGTTGTCGCGCTTTCTGATTGCGACCTGTCGCGTCAGGGGATATATTTCACGCGAGGATCAAAGGAGATCTGAGGCCGTGGCGAGCGGGATGAAACACGGTCTAGCGGAATTGCCGTCCGCGAGACGCGGAATTCGACGCTCGGACGCTCTACTGCACCCCCCGGATGGGTCGGCCCCTCTATTCTTAGGTACCATTATTTACGAATTGCATGCTCGATCATCTCGTCCCGATCGGGACCCCGATGTGCGAGAGCGCACGAGGAATTCGCAATCCGTGGAGAAATTTACCGCCGCGCCGCGCCGCGCCGCGCGTCTCAAAGGCGCGAAGCGCGCGGAGGATCCGTGTCGAATCAACATCGATAGCCGCGCGGTTAATGGATCTCGGAACCGCGCCGTGTCGTGCTGTGTGACGGCTTAAAAGCCGCCGTTTTACTTTGTGCTCAAATCTCGCTAGCCGACACGACGGCGGCCGCTCTATTTTCGCCGATGATGAGGAATTCCGCGGACGAGCGCGAATTCTAAACGCGCGCGTCACGCGGCGTACTTCTCGCTTTCGTGCTTCGATTTCGCTCGATTTGTCCTCATTGAGGGGAAGGTGGCTACCTGGTGCGAGTTTCACGCGCATTTCAATGGTATCGATTGAGAGTACCGTAGTACAATTGTTACAATCGTACTCGGCACTTGTTGCACTTGTTGCACGACACAAATGTTGCATCTTTGCTTCGGCGGCAGTCTTACGTCGATGAAGCTGACCGAGTTACACATAAGTGTTGTTTGAAAGAAAAAACAGGGAAAATTTCATATTCTTACATTTCGATAGGAGATTGTTATGCAACCATTATTTTTGTTGAAAAGTTATATTTTCGTTATATCTCTTATTGATATTAAACGTAAAACATAAGTACGATAAAAGAAAAAAAAAAGAAAAACGTAATCAGATTTTTATTATTATTAAGTATTATTTATAAATCGTTACTATTACATTATCTTTTATCAAAGATAAGAGAATAATAATAGACGGAATAATTAATAATGTACGATGGATGAGGTGCAAAATTATAAAATAACAAACGGCTAGTCATCTTATTTCGAAATAATTATCGTCCGCAAATGCGCTTCTTAAAAAAATATTCGAGATAAAAGTGGACGTCGATATGGAGCGAAACTAATCAAATTTACAATTTTTTACGTCGAATCTTTAATCTTTTTCCATTAAGCAACTTTTATCTTTTTTCTGAATCGTGCAATGTGCATGCGGATTGAAGTAATTGAGCTGTTTTTATTAGCTTTATCGGATATTTAAGTTTGTATTTTTTAATTTACTTTATTCGCGTTTTATATATCACTCTTTAAACAAAATTTTTATACGCGCAGATAGAAGTATCGAGTGTACACGAGCGAGACCGTCTTAATCGTGTGATTAATCGTTGAATTGCAAATTGGTCGATAAAAGGTTCCTGGTGCCTTGATTATGCCTTAAAATTAAAACATTTTATGCCTTAAGATTAAAACATTTTTTATCTTAAAAAGATTGCTTCGTATTTTTTTGCTCCTTATTGGAAAATTTTTACGGGATGCTTAAGAAGAAGAGACTGTCCTTGAAATGTGGAAAATTTTTTTATTCGATAACTGAACCGTCAGACGTTCCCAATTTTATGGAAAAAAAAAAAAGATAAAAGTGTCGAATATCGAGCAGTCGTGGATGCTAATTTTGAGGAAAGATGATATTACAACAATAATATTTATGCGCAGATTTTTTTCTTTTTTTATTTCGTTCACTCCGTAGACGGTTTTAAGGGCGACATCGTGCTCTGGTGCAAACTGTTGCTGCCCGGCGCGGTGAAGAGAATTTACAATCTGCAGAGCAAGCAGCTGATAAAATTGTTCGCGCGATTGCTGCTCCAGGACGAGGACGCGATGCTGGAACATCTGGAGCAAGGCGACGTGGCCGAGACGATCAGCGTGTTCTTTGAAAATAGCGCTGCCGTGTCGCCTTGCGCCGCGAGCGTGTTGACAATTCAAGACGTAAGTCGGCGTAATTTCGCGAATTTCGAGAACGAAGAGAAATCATGGTGAGAGAAGCCGGAGAACTAAATGAAAAAGTTAAACAAATTGTTGGACTATAATTATAATCAATTAGTCCGACAATTTATTTAATTCTTTTGATTTACTTTTTCGATTTTTCTCCGTAATTAATTTTAATTGGTCCAACAATTATCCATGGTGAAATTAATGATCAAGTTAACTAGGGTTCAGGAAAATTTGAATTAGGAACCTCAACATAAAGTATTGAAATTTTAATTAAATGGTTTGTTTAATTTGTCTATTTAACTATAATCCGTCTGTAATAAAAAATAATTGGATAATTTTGAAGTAATACATGATAATGAAATTCCGTAATTTATCCGCAATTCATCCGACAAAAAAAAACACGCAAATATGCACAGAATGACCCATCGAAGTCTCATGCCTTTATTAATAAGATTTATTGGACAGGTCGATCTCTTTTTGGAAAACTTGTCGCGTTTGACCAAGGAAGAGGAGCAGATCCAGCATTTTCGATCTATCCTTGATAAGTAAGTTCGTTGATCGGCCGTTCTTCTCGTTAACCTTTCAGCTGTGGCATGTGAAAAGGTCTTCTCGGAATATTTATCAATGAAAGAAATATCAAACGCACCGCGATTACCGAGGCGATTACGTTGCGTAGCCCCGACTTATCATTTCCATATCCAATTGACATATATAAAATAACGATAAAGCTATTTTGGCAATTAAAATTGGAGTCTCAATCTCTCTTGCAGTTTATCACGTATTTATTCCACTTAATATTGCTCCTTATTTCTCTTTCAAAATTTTATTTGCTTCAATTATGCTCGATATAAAAGACGATACGCATAAACAACAATTGCAGCTGAATGGTTGAATGCCATCTTTCGTTTTGATTTTTTTATTTTCATGTTTAAGTATTCAAAATCGTTACGAATGCACGATAAAAATTTTAGATGTACCGCCAACGATCTGAAGATGATCGTGCGTCTGATCAAACACGATCTGAGAATCAACGCCGGACCGAAACATATGTGAGTGCGCGCAAGTGTTTCTTTTTCTGTTAGTTTCAAAATCGATTCGAAGACGGTAATTAAAATATATATATATGTATATATATATTTGCGCTGTCGTATCCAGTCTCGAGGGGCTCCATGCGGATGCGTACAAGGCCTTCCAGATGTCCCGAGATCTGGAAGCGGTAGTGCGACGTTTCCTGCCGAATCTAGAGGATAAACTGCATGCCTCGAGCTCGCCCTTAAGCCGGAAAAAAGTGGCCATTTCGCTGATGACGCCCGTTTTACCGATGCTGGTATATCGAAATAAATCCGCGAAAGTTATCTAGTCTTTTAATATAATATATATCTATGTATATAATACACAAAATATATTCTATGTATGATATCAATAATTATTTACGTTTGAATTATTTATGTTATTTAGTAGTTAGTAATTGCATTGTTTATTAATTCACTTGTTATTATTATATTTATGATACACGTTTCATAATTATGATACACGTTAATAAGTTTGTTATACATTTGGAGAGCTAAATAATCGTGCATTGTATAATTTACTAATCAGCCGGATAGTTAATTAATTAATTAATTGATTGATTGATTAATTAAGGCAGAGGCGTGCACGTCCGTGGAAATGGCGATGCGAAAGTGCCCGAACGGAATGTTGTCGGAGGTCAAGTACGACGGCGAGCGCGTGCAGGTGCACAAATGCGGAAACGACTTTCGATACTTCAGCAGATCCCTCAAGCCGGTCTTGCCGCACAAGGTATAGATGATAATTCCCAGAAATGCGTAAACAATTTGCGAAATTAATTAAATTAATGTTGCTTAGAGCCAATTTCACCAACCACGGTTAGCTTCACCGACGGTTAAAGTTAGCATGATTGACCAATAGAAATGAATCCACCCTGCTTTCTATTGGTCAATCCTGCTAACTTTAACCGTCGGTTAAGCTAACCGTGGTTGGTGAAATTGGCCCTTATAATGATTCAGAAGGTTTACGCGACGTTATAGATACCGTGCAGAAACAGAAAAGATTAAATTAACATAAAAATGTGATTATTAACATTACGCAAAATTTAACGGAATCGGATATGAAGCCAAAAACGTTTTTTTATTTATTTTTTGTATTTGAATGTTTTACAGTGACATTGCGAAAATAGCGCCACCAAGAAGCGCGAAGAATGTTGTTAAATTTTGTAAATCACACATACGTAACGCTTGCCCAAGATAATCAATTTAAAGAAATTTTTAGGTTTTTAATCAGAAGTTTCGGCAACTGTAATATATCTATAAAATATTTGTTTATAATTCAAGGTAAAATTGAGCCAAAAACTGTTACGTGAAATACCGTAACTATTTATAAACGATTATCACGTTTTAAGCCGGATTTCTTGAAAGGATTTAAATACTTTATTTTCTGATGAATTACTCGAGAGTTGTTGGTATTTTTTACGTGATGATCTAATAGAATTGAAAAAATAACGAAATCCGAAACGCACGATAACAAAGTGCGACCGCGCGATTTCCAGGCTTAAAGAGCCGACGCGATCGAATAATCTATTTTTCCAGGTGAATCTCTTCAAGGATTATATAGTGCAGGCGTTTCCTGATGGCGACGATCTAATCCTCGATTCTGAGGTTCTCATGGTTGACAATGAGACTGGGCAACCTTTGCCTTTCGGCACCTTAGGAATTCATAAAGTAAGAGCGACGAGTTTTGTTCCTTGCCGCAAAATTTTTTTTATTCAATTATCTTTTTTTTGACGATTTTTGGATGGAATATATCTTTGCATCTGTTTCTGTCATTTAATTCATTATTTTTAATTTTGCAATCGACGAGTTTATAATAATGCAGTGATACTTTAAATAATAATACGATAAGGACATTTTAATATACGTGATCGAGTTTGTTTTCAGAAAGCCGAATTCAAAAACGCCAATGTATGCCTTTTTGTCTTCGACTGCTTATATTACAACAGCGAAATACTTATAGACAAGTAAATATCGAGTTTTCGTAAAAATATACAATAATACTTTATAATAATTATTTTGATGACGGTACGTTAAATCTCTTTCTCTTCTCTTTCTCTCTCGTTGCGTTAGATCTATGTTGGAGCGCAGGAACATCTTGAAGGACAGGATGACCGAGATACCGAACAGAATAATGTTGTCGGAGGTTCACGAAGTGCATGTAATGAAATAAAATTTAAAAAAGCGCTAATTACTATTTATTTATGGCGGTATCGTGGATTACGAAATTCGCGTCTGATTTCCAGGATCCACGGGATTTAGCGGAAAGGATTGTTCAAGTGTTGAAACTGGGTCTCGAGGGTTTGGTTCTGAAGGACATCGATGTACGTATCGACTCTTGTATTAGGCACGTGGAGACTTTCCCGTTACGGGAACTCTCACATTATTATTATATTCCTTCGATAACACGACCGATGAATGATTAAATAATCGTAGACATTATTTATTTACATATTATTAATTATTTATTCACTTCATTATTTTTATATTACAAATGTTTCTCTCGTTTTATCTATCCATAATTTCCAGCGATAAAGTTGATAATATTTGAAGACCTACTTATTCGTAACACTGTTTGGGTTTTATTCTGTTTCGAAATCTTTGCATTTTCAGAGCAAATACGAGCCAGGCAAGAGGCACTGGTTGAAGGTAAAAAAGGACTATCTGTGTGGTGGTGCGATGGCTGATAGCGCAGATCTCGTCGTACTTGGTGCATGGTACGGCACGGGCAACAAAGGTCCGTATGAACCGCGACGCTTTATATATCGCGGCGCGATGCGAAAGATTCGTAAAATTTAACTGTATATACCAGAAATTATCGTGGGAATATCAGCGTTGTAATTCCAATGCACCAATTCAATGTGTTCAACATTTCTAAGTGTTTTTCCTTCTTTTTTTTTTAATTTGTTTTACAGGCGGCATTCTGTCGGTCTTTTTAATGGGCTGCTACGACGAGAGGCGCGGCAAGTGGTTAACCGTTACCAAAGTAAATAAAATGTTTAATGAGTTTTTCAAATGTCAACTCGAATCAGAGTGGGAGATTACGCCTGTCATCGTAGGTACACACTGGACACGACGATGCCACCCTGGCGTTATTACAGGACCAGCTGGACATGGTGAAGATCGGCAAAGACGCAGAGAAGTTACCGAGCTGGTTACTTGCCAAAAAACCCATGGTACCGGATTTCGTGGCGAGAGATCCCAAGGTAATCCAGCGAGTTGACCCATCGACCAACAAACCTGCAGCCTGTTGCTGGGACGGAAATTTTATTATGTCAACAACAAGCAATTTTATATTGAACTTTTGGTATCTAATTTCTAAATTTCTTTTTATAAATTATTTTATGACACAAAATCGGTGTTGCATATGAGATTTCCTTATAGGATAAAACAGGAGTTAATTCTTTATCTTAAATATTATAATAATTACCGATCTTCAAGGACTTAAAATATCTCATTTTTATGTTTCTTTCTAAATATACTAATCTCTATCTACTTCTTCCTAATTCCATATTTAGTCGATTAATTAATATTGATAATCTTCCGCTGTTCTCTTTTCATTCGGATCATGCGATTTTCATTTTTAAAACGCAAACTCTACGGACCCCCATATAATGCCGTAACCATTAATCGTTATTTTGACGACGGGTGGAAACCCGACGCAGAAACAGCCAGTATGGGAGATAACGGGAGCCGAGTTTACGAATCAAGGAGTGCATACTGCAGACGGCATCAGCATCCGGTTTCCGCGTGTCACGCGGATCCGCCACGACAAGGACTGGTCGACGGCCACCACCCTGAACGAGTTGCGTCGCCTCTTCCAGAAGAAGCCCGAATCCGCCGATTTCGATCGCTTGTTCGGTACGTTAGCGGATGTCAAGGACGTCTCAAAGAGGAAGAAGCTGCCTGATTCTGCGAACACGTCGCCGAGGAAGAACGAGAGCGTGAAAACAGCCTCGTGGGATGCGCCATCAACGAGTTCCAAGGTCAAGGAGGAGCCGATGGATGTCAAAAAGGAAGTTAAGAGGATACCACTGTCGGAAGAAACCCGAAAAAGACAAAAGGGAGATGAATGCGACGATGGATCATCCGACAAAGTCCGGTCAGAGAAGAAGAAAGCGAAAGTTAAACGCGATATTAAGGACGAAATGAAGGATTTCCCGTCAACAAGGTTCAAGAAAGAGGAGAGATCGGAGATAAAACGGGAAAGGGAGGATTGCATTGATCATTTCGCTAGCGGAACAGAAGGATCTTTCGAGTCTTCGTTCGATGCGAGTGTCTTTGATTCGGACACCGAGGATGTCGTAAGTAATGACTAACATTAAGTGACCGTTTTTTCTTCGATGTAGCCAGAGAAATTATCTTAATTGATTTCTGTGACCGCAAAATTTTCTATATTTTTACGTTTTGTTTTTTCATACGATATCGCGAATCTTTTATAAATGCTCCCGTCTTTTTGTCCCCTTTCGATTTATATTTACTCAATTAATTAATTTTATTATTAATCCTGCTGCGCCCGAATGACATTAGCCGCATTGCTCCGATAATGTAATATGTATATAATTATATATTGCAATATTATAAAGAATTTTTTATTTTATATATACTTACCATAGACATGTCTACATTGATTTCTATTATTTTGTGTTATTTTTATTTTTTTATATAAATTTTTATGTTGCTTTACTTTACCTTCTTTCTTCTTTATGTCACACTGCTTTATACTTGTATCATTTATATTTCTCTTGGTTACATTATCTCACTCTCTTTCTTTTTTGTCTATCGCAAACTTTCTTTCAGAAATTTAATAATGTGCTGCAAGACATGCGAGTGAGTCTCGCGCCTGATTTCGATACAAGCAGGAGGAAGGACGCACGAAGAATGCTTAAAACGTATCCTTTCTTTCATCATATTATTTTGATAATTCCCGCACCAATATATTTCCTGTAATTGCGTTGTCTTTACACTTTACATTCACAATTTCATAAAAGCTCAATGATTTTATAATGATCGCGCTCGCCCTCGGTAATTTCATAAATTTTTACTGCCTCCCATTCTCTAACGGGAAATTATCCCAATATAGGTCTCGTATCGACCACCACTAATTTAATTCAATTACATAATAGTGCAATTCAATTATACAATAATTATGATATAATTAGATGTATATGTATACATTTAAAATTTATACTTTAAAGGATATAATTTAATTACCGCCGAGACATAAAACACTTGACGGTACAACGTGGTGCAGTGTGTATTTAAATTTTAAATCAGATTCTCGATGGGTTACAATGGCCAGAAATCTCGCGCTGGCTCGCGTAGGATCCTTATCCCTGGAGAGACTATCCGATCGCCGTTTATCCCGTCGCCGTCGCTGGAATCGTCCATACGATGTTTCCGCGTCGTGAGCCCAGGTTCACTTTTCTCGTTCCTTATGAAATATATCTTCTGGGGGCGAGTTTAAAACCGAGCCTGCTGATGCCCTTTAACTATGATCTTTCCTTGACAATGTTAATAAAACGTTAGACTCGGCGCCACCATAGTTACGCCGGCGAACGGACACGATTTGACGGCGACTCATGTCATTCATACACGCGCAGAAATTCCGTCCTCAGCCGTCCTCGGGGTAAGTTTGAATGAACTTGAACTAGGTAAACGATATAATATCGGGGACAAGTGTCCCCGTACTCCCTGTGAGATTGTAATACACGATTACAATTATCATCTCTTGGGTGTGCGTGAAAATCTAGAAATATTTGAGTTAAATAGCATGAAAATATCATATCTATCCGATAATACCCGCGTGAGAAAAGATCGTGAAACATTGCTCTTTCATTCGCAAGGACTTTACGGACTTTCCGCGGACCGCCAAGCACGTGAACGTGTCTTGGCTGGAGGAAACTGCGGCGCGGTCGAGGAGGCAGGATGAGGTCCGGCACGCAGTCCAGCTGACTGGAGATTATTGCGATTGTCCGTGCACGCATCGATAACGCAGCAAATATACTCTCGCACATGCGATTTATGTATATATGCAACACAACGCACTTTTACTTCGCAAACGTCTTTGATAAGATTTGTAAATGTTAGGAAACTGTGTAAATTTATATCAAAACAAAGTATTATCGTCTTCTGATGGAAGCAAAAAAAGCATGAGGCAAAAGTAAAGAATACTTTTGCTTGATATGCATATGTAATGAAATTACTTTCTTAGTTTACTTCTAATTCTTTCTTCCCTATTTCAAGTAAATCTGTACCCACACGTATAAAGATTAGGCATATACAAATTACACACAATTGGCTTCGCAATTATATATATTTATAATAAAAAGAAATATGTAAATGTTAATGAAATATGTAAATCTGTAAAACGAAGCAAATAATAGATGTCTTTTCATGAAAGTAAAAAATAAAGGCAAAGGAAAAAATAAAGGATATTGTTGACAATAAAATTACCTTCTCAGTTCATCCTTAATTCTTTCCTCCCTGTTATTATTGAGGATTAACGAACAAGGAAATTGTAAATAACTACCGAGCGCGGAGAACATCCGTACCGTACGCTCTTTGTACGATTAAGCGAATTACAAGCAGAAGCAATTAGCTAATTGTAAGTGGCATCTCAACGATTAAATCCGCAAGATCGCAAACAAGTAACGTCACGATGAATTAAATTCACGTATTGCCATACGCGCGTTTTCGTGTTTTCGACAATCGGGAGATTAATCGGCGGATAGGGGAGAGAAATATGTTATGCGATCGAGGAACCAATTACGACTGTTTAATTTTTTATGCAACTCTGTGACGTATACAGAAGAGACATATTGATAACAGGCAAATGATTATTACACCATTAATTAAACATATATATTTCTACAGATATATTATGTCATACGATATATATGTACGCGTGATGTGGCCAACAGCGTTAGTTGATGGTCGGTTTTAAGATGAAAGAAGAAAATTTTATTCGTGTAGATTGTCTCATTACGCGAGGTTAATCAGTTTTCCCTCAGATGTCTGACCATAAAAGTCTTTTTCTACTGACGCCACGCGCGCGCGTCTGCATTGCGATTTCTAAATTTATTTTCCTTTTACGCACTTTCTGTAATTCTTTTTTGTCCAATTTACATCAACATAATTCGAGATTTGTATCCGTAGAATCCGATACAATTATTTTTCCTCATGAAGAAGTCTCGTCGCACGGCACAGAAAGTCGAGGGTCTGAAAGTTGCGCGGAAATTGGGAATCGCGAATTTATACCTCGTGTAAACTGGTATTATTACATTCAGGAGAACTTTCTCTGTAAATCCTGCCAAGTTTTATCGAACTTGGTGGAGTTCAGTTCTGACTTTTGTAAGATAAAAAAAAGGTCATTGAATTTTTCTACTTCTGTTCAGATAGAAATAGAAAAATTGCATAGTCTGATAGACGAAATGTATAAACTCTGATTGTATAATCTCTGTTCGTATATATATAAGAAAAATAATAATTATAAAAATAACTTTTGCGTTTTTTTTTACAAAAAGTAAATTTGCGATTAGATTATACAATATTTTATATATATAATCATATTTTATATGCAACTAAAAATCGTTAAGATCATTGTCGATTTGAAAAGCAAGTTTATATTAATAAGTTCAGAAGATAAGGAAAATATATTATTAAAATTAATTCGGAATGATCGATATTTGCATTGCAAATAAAATAAGGAATTAATATATGTCTACGATTGACTTTTTTAAAAATAATATCTACACATCTTTTTTTCAACGCTTTAAGGTATTTTATTTACATAACTTAGCAATACTTCATAAATACATACATCTATTCTCTCACGTACATTTGAAGTAAAGTAACAGTCGTTGTGACAAAATCACATCACATGGCGAATATAAAACAATAAAAATATACATAATTTATACAATTGTAGGCCAAAGGTGGTGGAGAGTAGAGGAAAAATCGAAAGCGAAAAAATATCCGTATGCGCTTTGACATACGTTGTACATACACAAACGTCTCATGTCTTCCTTTTTTCTTTACAAACGGCGCGTCGAAGTAACATCGATAATAATCTCCACTGATAGGTACTATTGTTTAGGTATATGTAGTTGGCCCCTCCTGTTAATATTAATATCTTCGCCGCGTTTCCCCCGTGAAAATCCTTGTACAGTTCTAACACTAATTCATGGAAAATAAGGTAAATGTACCAATGCCGGGATACTTAAGACCTATGTTTGGACACCTTTATGACCTTTATCATTTTAAATAATTTTCTTTACAAATATAATAGTTAAAATATACATCCAAAATCAAAATTAAGAAAGATTGATTCTTGTCAGAAGCAGTTGATCAGCGCATCTAAACTTGTCTATCGTGCCTCTTTATTTCATCGCTGTTAGTTATTCCACCTTTCTCACAGAAGAGAAGCAGGGCTCCTCGCGCTCTTCTCGAAATCTCTGAAGTATTTTAGGAACATATTACAATTTGAAAGCGAATCTATCGATTGGTCTCACATTGCGGTCTGCCAAAATTTTGTGAATAAGACACTTAGGTAAAACAAATAGAAGCTTGAAAAGGAGCAAAAAGAGGGGAGATTAGCTAATATTTTGTAAGAGTCTGCTTGTACATAGTAAAAAAGTATTCTTCGAGTTGCGTGTTGCCAATATACGATCCTTTTCTCTTTATTTGACACAAATCATTACTACTGTAGCGGCCGCGCGCGCGCCCCTACCAAACAAGCAACACATTCAGCCACGTTTTCTCGCGAGCGCTCGAACGCGCCGATCAAATATATAAACAAATTCGACAGCAACATTCATTGCCCCCGACCGACACTCTCGCCGACGTCTCACCCGACGACAAGAGTTAGGCGGGCATATAGTGGAGATTAAAGTGCAATAAGCTTATGGTTTACGACGTAGCGACGCAAAAACTAGACCAGATTCCATCTCTTCATAGAAAACAGCTCAGTCCGGGTGGTAACGTTATGCCCGATATAATAAAAATATTTTTATCTTCGATTCTTTGATTTTAATTCGCGTTATAACTTATTTGAGGACTAAAATAATAAAAACTGTCCGTGTCCAGGCATTGGTACACTTACTTTACACTTTACAGCACAAACAAAGTCTCCATGGTATTTTTTCCTCATTACGCCTTATGCAATATACTCGCCAAGTTTTACATTATATTTACATGTTTGGGTCAGTAAAAGTGAAATTAAAAGTCTCTAACTAAGCTCAAAGCCCGCGCCGGCCTGTATCGCGTATAGGAGCTTCTCGCGCAGAGTTTTCTCATCCGGAAACTCGGGAAGTTTCAGTAAGTTCATACAGGTACTCGAGGTCGGCAAACGATCCACAGTACCGGCATGCTGGATACAGAATGGTGGATCGAGTTCCTGTAAATGTGCCAAGTGTTGATGAAATGACGATGAAACAAATATCATAAGCGACATTATTAGGATACTGATTGCTGTTAATTAGATTCTAAGCTGAGTTTGTAATAGCCATTTCATATTACTGTGTACAGTAAACATATTTACGACGTACC
The DNA here is from genome assembly GCF_030848805.1 of Temnothorax longispinosus. Classification (NCBI taxonomy): domain Eukaryota; kingdom Metazoa; phylum Arthropoda; class Insecta; order Hymenoptera; family Formicidae; genus Temnothorax; species Temnothorax longispinosus. Next base: position 16,852,127 of record NC_092368.1, read on the forward strand.
TTGAATCCTAGGAGAGGAGGGCGGCTGCAGCTGGTGACGAATTTCAGTAATTGACCTTTCTGCTGATCGTTGAACTCGTTGACGACCTTCCAGAAGGCAGTGATAGTCGGATGATCGGGCGCGTATCCACCGGTGTAGTTTGTGTGTAGCATCAAGTCTGTCACGTCTACAGGGATCTGCGCGCCCGATATGAGGACTTGCAGCTCTTTGTTATTGAACATTTGCAGCCAGTCAAGTGGCACAACACTGCCGATTCCTTGTTTGAACGCGAAACACTGCGCGCGTATCTGCTTGTTCAGTTTATAATCGGCCATCAGATGAATGTACTCAATGCGATTGTGATTTGTTACAGGGATATTGGCGCCGCTCGGTTTCAATTCATCGACCCGTCTCTCGCCAAGCTCGTCGCTGAGCACGGTGAAGTCCAACCCGAGATCCGCCACGTCGCCTTTATAACTCTTCAGATACAGCAGATTGCGATACATGATGGGATCGAGGGAAGCCAGGTGGTGCACATCCACATCTGACTGGCGTCCAACGATTTTTGATAAGAAGAATTCGGCGAACGGCAACTCCACTAGCAGATTCTCATACAACGCTTTCCCCAAGATCCTGCCAATGAAGTAATAATGTTTCGGGAAATCGTCAACTAGCAATTGCACCGTGGGATTCGGGTACAGCATGTTGTCCTTGGTGAGTTTGAAGAAGCCGCGGTTAGGGTCGAAGCTGGTCTTCAGCAGCTCGGACAAAAATTCCCTGAATAGACCGCCGCCGTCGACACCGGCTTCCTCCAAACCCGCGGTATTGACCAGCTGTACTCGCATTTTCAATCGCAGTTCCGGTTCGTTTTCCGGAGACAACTTTTCGAAAGCGTCCTCGTAGAGGTAGTTTCGTCTCACAGAGATTTGTATCGACGGACCCTGCATAAAGTGTGCGAGTTCGCCCTGCTGTTCCGCTTTGTCCTTGTAGAGCAACGACTGGAACACTACTACGCGATTGTTGAACGGCACAACGAACGGTATTTCGCGCAGCAACGTCAACGTCCGCACTTCCGTCGCCGACAGTGGTGGCCCCTCCTCAAACTCCTCCCTCGTGAAGGCCCTCAGATTCTGAAAGGGAACGTAACCACGTAGCCGGCGTCTGCGGAACGCGAAATCCTGCGGTTTATCGATGGGTATGACGACGTTGGACGCAATCCAATGATCTTCCGGACAGAATTGCCGTCTGAGATCGCGCGTGTGTAATTGTCGTAGAAGACCCACCGTAACCTGTGATAAATTTATAATATACTTAAGTACACAGAAGCAAATTTATAATAAACATGATTTTTATAACAATGTATACTATTACTTAACATAACAATAACACTCTTGATGATTAATTGAAATGAAAATAATAGGAACTTGGATGTTGAGAAAAAAATCGAATTGATCAAAGAATCTGTCATTAAAAACTAATAGGATGTAGAAAGAATGGAACTCTGTATTTAAAAACTTTAGCTAAATCACACAGATATTGATTAGATTTTAAAAATTTCAAAGTAACATCAAAATAATTAGGTAGGGAACCTTGAACAAGTGCGTCCAGATCTGCGTATCGTGTCGGCCTTGAACAGCGGACGTAGGGCCCAGTACGGCATTTTTATAGTCGTCGCGCACTGTGGGCCGAGTGTCAGGAAATGCGAGCTCCACCAAACCAAGGCAGACACCCTTCAAGTGACCAGATAGTACTGCAAGTTCCGTGATGGTAAACGGCATTGCGTGCTGTTGCCGGTTGTTGGACATATGTTCCGCGGAGGTCTGATCGAGAAAGAACTCGGTGTCGTGTAACGTCGCGATCAGCAGGCTGAATAACGAGCAGAACACCGCCAGTAACGGAACTATCCTGTCGGTGTCCTCGCTTGAGAGAGCGATTCCGCGCGATATAATCTGCAAAAGAGATGTCGCAGCACCACCACCGAACAACGATGTCTGACGAATTGACGCTAAACTGGTCCACAGGTGTTTAAGAAACACTGGCTTGAACGCGAGCATATAGAGCAGTTTGTATTTTTGAACGGCCAGCTTGTTGGTAATGAGTAGATGATGACATAACCGGCACAGTGGTTGTAACAGCGTGGGGGAGTCTGATTGGCTCTGTTCAATTGCGGACAATATGCCGTTTACGCGCTGTTGCTCGTTTAACATCTCAACGCACTGTCGCAGGATGTCGGCCTGCTCCTGATCGGTTACGCTTCCATTCGATTCGTTGTCTGAATCGTTGTCAGCCTGTTGTCGCTCCGAAACGCTTTGCTCCGCCATCAACGGCACAATGGTCGAGCTTAAGGATGCGAGCACTTGCAGATAGTTCGTCAATGCATCCTCGGATTTACACCATGCTATGAAAAAAAGTGAAATTGCAACGTTACTTCACCAAAGAATGGAAATTGCAAATCTTTTTGTCATTATAGAATATAAAAAAAGATTACATATATAATTAAAATGAGAGAATAGAGTTAATATGCATTAAGAATATTAAAAAAAAAATGTTATGCTTAATTTAATATTATCAAGAAGATTGAACAACATATTTTGTCCGTCTGCTTTAAGATTAAAACTAATAGAGCTTTTTGTTTATACTTACACAACTGATTAGATGAATCTAATGACAGTACACAATAGAGCAAGTTTATCGTAGGTTCCAATTGGAGTCGATTGATACAGGCAATTAATTTGATATATGGAAAGTCTTTGAATTCTGCCAATGCTGGCACAACAAACATGCGAATCGGATCGGACAGTCTGGGCGAGAATATGCTTCCGCACAATTCCTGCAGCACAAGCGTGGAGAAGCTCTCCTTGTGATTTACGTAAGAAATCAAGTCCACGGGGCGCTTGATCATGTCCAGTAAACACTTGGAGATCGGTGTAGGCGCAACCGACGTTACTTCCGCCATCGGCGGCACTTTCTCGTCCAGCAGCTTTCTCAGCTGCTCGAAGTAGTTGTGTTGAATCAGGTAGACAAATATATTCTCTAGATGCCGGTAACTGTGCTCACGTAGCACCTTCTCCGTGTCCTCCCGCGTTGTGAATACCTCCAAGACTCGCAACGGTATCGCCAAGGAATATGCTCCATCCGGCAGCATTTCCGTATTGTATCGCATACACATACGAAGGATCCACCTGTACCAAATAATGCGCCATTTATTACTTAAAATACGACATATGCGAGGAATGATATCGCATAGTGGCTGAGATACTCTCAGAGATATTTATCACAACTATGGTTCTCATAGAAACATTCTTTAAATAATGTTTACCGCAGTCTCCACAGCCATTGCGACGAACTTATCGACTTCAATTTGATCTCTCTCTGGTGCTTCAAGAAATGCTGAAGGACCCATATCAGTCTGTTAGCATCCAAGGCATGGTCATAAAAGAATAATAGTTTTCGTAGGTACGGCACTAGTTCCTCCAGGCTCAGATTCCTGCGTCCAGCTGCCTGTTGCGCTTCGTCAAACTCTTTCCTCTTTTGCGCGTACACCAGCCTCCTGGTGACAAAGCTGCGTATGCGCGCCTGTATCTTCAACGCTGCGTCATGTTTCTTGCGCTGCTGTTCTCTTTTTAGCCTCTCTAACTGCACATGATGCAGAAGATCAGCTCTCTCGTCCCGCCTGCTGGCACCTGATAGATTCTGTTGCGGCTTACGCCTGTACTCTCCCTCAAAGCTATACATGCTGAGTCATGATCAGTTGCCCAATACCTTAAGTTTGTCTCTGAAAAATTTGACAACGATGTCATTAATATTTATAATAATAATTATATACATAAAACAAGTAAAATATGACGTAAATTGAATCTAATAGCAATATTAGCAATACAAATATTTTTTCACATAAAACAATCGTTTACATTTTAAATGGTGTACTTTTTCTAAATGATAATTTTGTCTCTGATACATAAATGACTCTTTCTGTGTAAATAAATTGTATATTGCAATTATGTTAAATATTTTGCTTGTTACATTAATATCACATCAGAAATATATTTGACATTACATATTATTATTATGTTAAATATATTACATTAGACTTGACAATAACTTGTGCATCCTGCCTAATCATGCTTCCCACTTTCCAGGCTTAGAACTTACCTTCGGCGCAAATCAGAGACAATACTCATATAAATATAACAACTATAGAGACAATCGAACAATCTTCATTTCCTTGGAAGAAATTAACGGGACATTTTCCGTAATTAATGTTCTCTCATATTCCCCTCTCCTCCGCAAAGTTTCTCCCAGAGCACGTCTGAAAGTTTCGTTAATTTTCAAACTTCGGCTGCTCCTCGAAGGTTAAACGCGATCGAAGGTTCTCGACAGAACGTCGGTATCTTAACGAACTCCACGACGGCGAATAGACGATACCACGCGACACTCGGTGGACCGACCACAGTCCATCGCCGGGTCAGCCGGGTGGAGACAGTGACTCGCGACAGTCACGACCACGACAGGATCTCGCACGACCATACACCACACCACCGTACACGTCTAGTCATCGAGACTCGCCATGTTTCAGCCCCTAACCCCCTCGGCGAGGCCCAATACCGTCTGCTCGACTGTGGTCGACCGCCTCGACCCCGATGCGCTCGTCTCGTAACGTGGCGTGGTATAGTGGTATACTGGTTTGCTCCGTTTGCTCCGCTCGTAATGCACGTGCGTAACCACAACTTGAGCCTCGCTTGATCGGTATCCGTAGTCTGATCCTTATATTTATAAATAAAGAAATGCAACTCTCTCTATGCATTAGTATTTATTTTAATATTTTGTCTCTATTATAATCCAGATAAACATGAAACTTTGAGGAAGAAAAGATTACAAGAGAAAATCTCTCTTCTGATTTCTCTTCTACTTCAACGACTCCCCCCTTCGCGGGCATCGCGATGCAGCTGGATGCAGCTACGCTCCTGCGATCCAGTCCTACCAATATAAGAATGGGCCTGGCGACTGGGGCGACAGATCGCTGGTTGGACGCGGAGGCTAGAGAGATTGGGAGTTTGGGAGAGCGAGCTGCGAGGGTGTTGCGCGTTGCGCATGTGCGAGGGAGAAGCCGGTCCGCGGGGCGCGGATCACGATTCACGAAACCGCGGCGCGCGCCCGCCGCCCGGCGCGCCGGGCGCGGAGCGGACGGATTCGAGTCATTCGAGGTTCGATTCGACTGGTTCGAGTTCGAGGGTGTCAAGGATCGCGAATGGCCGCCATGGCCGGCGCGACGCCGACGCGCCTTGACTGCCGGGGTGCCGGGACTGCCGGGCGAGGGCGAGGATGCGGGAAGATGGCGGCGGCGGCGACGGCGACGGCGGCGGTGGAGTCGTGCGTCGTCAAGCGCGCTGACGTTCCGCGCGACGTTGAGCCCGTTGAGCTTGAGGTTGAGAACGCGACGGCGCGGGCGGACACGGACAGGCCGGGTGAGGCGGACGCGTCGCGCGCGGCCACGCCGCGCCGGCAGCCCGAGCTTTATCAATTTCGCGCCACCGACCTGCTGTACTACGCGTCCTCGGTCAGTTTCTTTTTCGCGGACGTAGCAACAGGTGAACAAAGAGTGCCACATACGCACACGCATACACGCGCGGCAACGCGCGTCTCTGCGTGCGATACACGGGGTGTCCCGCGATTCCCGATCCCGATCCCGATTGACAGGAATGACAGTGTGACAGGTCCGTTTGCGATACGGTCGAATGGAACGGAGCGGACTTGATTGTTCGATTGCAAAATTCATACTCGATTACTTTCGATTCTACTTTGGTTAAATTTTACTTATTGGAGCTTTAACTTTACGAACGTAATGACAATTGCAAAAAAATCGCGACGAACAAGATTTCGCAAGTTCGCGAAATCTGACACGAGATCGCGGAACACCCCGTATACTTACGTCAGCTTTGTTTATGTCAATGGTGATAAAAAAAAGTATCGCGATTGCGAATCTGTAGCTTTTTGAACTGAAATTGACTAATTCTTTTCTCTTATTTGGATTACAATAGAAATAAAATAATAAACTAAATACTAATGTATAGAGTTATATTTCTTTTTATTATATTTACATATAATTTATTTTATTTTATTATTAATATTTTATTTTTACTATTCCATACTTGCATATTCTTTACTATGCTTAATAGAATAATGTAATTAATAAAATGGTAAAAGAAAATTGTGTTTTGAATTGTATTTTATAATTATAATTAAATTTTATAAATAATCATAACGAAAATCGTGATACTTTTCGTTAACACCCTCAATATGCCTTTTGCACTGAAATGTTGTCACATATAATATATGTGATAAAATTTGTATTTGCACACTTGCTCAAAGCATGCGCTGGAAAGCTTCTGTCTTCGTAAACCTTCAAACACCTTGTAAGATATTTTTCGCACACACAGACAGCATTGTATGTGTGGAATACCTTTTGCAAGGCCACTCAGCGTGGGGATGCTTTGCAATGGGTTTCACCGTCTTACCCGCTTGTGTTACCCAACTATTTAGTTTGAGATGGCATCGCAGCGACGGTTCCCTGCGGACTGTTCACTGGTTTTTGCACTTCCTGCTACTCGGCTTCTTGCACAGGTACTTTATGTTTATTTTTGCGCAATCTCTTCCGCTAGATTGCGTCGGCGACTCTCTAAATTAATATATACGCTTATTAATATATTTTCTATTAATAATAGATCATTTACTTTTTTTTTCCAGGTACTTGACTTTGCTTTACACTGCGGTGTACTCTTTGAGAAATAAGTCCAGCTTCAGCAGGGACAAAAACTGGGTATATCGACAAGAAAGCGATATATGTATGTTGCACTTGTTTGAGTCGTTCATGGGGGCTGCTCCGCAGTTGATATTGCAGCTGTATATCATTGCGAGATTAAACCATGCGCCACTTTGGACGAGTAAGTGTTCTCTTCACCATTCGTAAATGTTACCTTAATTTATACTTTATATATTACAATATGTATTTGAATGTAAATATCCAAATATAATGCGATTACACGGGATTTAAAATCTAAGAAAAAGAATATACGTATTTTTTAATTACATATATTTAACGTATATTTTAACAAGCAAAACGTTTTTTCTGAAAAGAATCTGAAAAAATGAAAAGAATTTAAAAAGTTCTTACGTTACATCACGAAACTTTCATCAAGTTTTAACATTTCTTCATCTGTCTGTACGACGTATAAAAATTGAGAGCTGCCTGCATGAATATAATCGACAAATACACCAATAGCATTAGACAACGGACGAATAATTGAACAATTTATAATCGTTCTCGTAAATCTTGTAAACTGCATCGAGAAGCGATTGCGATATTCCTCGGGTGTACTCGTCGAGTATTTTCCTGGTGGTCACTCCCAGGGGATTAATGTTTCGCGGGTAATCTCTCTCGTACAGGTATCCGCTCAGATTGGCATCCTGGATGAGAAAGTTCTGATCCCTGTCTAGAGTCTCAAACTTGAGAATGTAGTCGTAGCGGATCGTGCAGGGTTCGCAGGTACGATAATACGGCGTCCAGTGCTCGTCGAAGTACTTCTCGCTGACTATAAATCGCAGAAATTCGACAAACGTCGGTTCCAATCTTGTCATATTATCGGATCGACGGTATTTGAGCACGATGCGCCGACCGAAACGTTTGTAGTAATACTCGCGATTCCGCATGTGCTCCAACTTATCCCTGTACGCGGACAAGAGACGCTCCAGCGGATGTCGCACAATTAGAAACTTCTTCGTTCTGCTCATCTTCTAAAAATTGAATGCAAATTCGCGATTTATTTTGTCTCTTTACTCATATAAACTCTCCAGAAAATTTCGAATTATGTGATTTTATTTATAAAACATTGTACAACCATACCTTATAGGTTTTATTAAAATCCGCATCCTGTTGAAATTTTTGTCTCACGATATCGCTGACCTGGGTAAGATTGCGACGCACCAAGTCTATAGTAGCATCTGTCAAAGTGCCCTTTAAAACGGCAAAGTAATTCATCCACGTGGAACTCGCCGCCTTGTATATAGGGCACCATGACACGTTGTGCTCCCTTTGAATTAATATTATTTATTAAAAATTGTTAAATTTTTTCAGCCTATTCAGCCTTTTTCGATGCAAAAATCTGATAAAAATACTTTAATCCTTTTGATTTAAATTTCTGTTTCATATACGATGAGACATATCATTAATATATATAATTTTTAAAGAACTTTTTAGCATCTCCATCGCTTACGTGTCGATGATCATGTTTGTCAGCGAAGCGTTCCGATGCGATCTTTTCGTGTCGATTGTCTCACACACGTGTGCCACCCACCACCTCCTCCTGTCCAATTCACGCCTAACATCCTCCATCTGGTCCCGCGACAGCGGAACTCGCGGCATTATTCCAGACGTGACGGCACGTGCAACAGACGCATATTTTGACGATGCATACCTCAGCGATGCGGCCGGCTCTATGTTTGTCTCCGTGTGTGAGGTTTGCGCTAAATTTGCCAGTATCAACAACGTAACAATGCAAATCGTCGCTAACGCCGCGATCGATTCTATCACCGTGACCTGTTTCTACAAATTAATCAAATTAATTTTATTTCCTCCGTGTGAAGAATTGCAAAGAAAGAAACACGGAAAAATCATTTGATGCTTGATTGAAGGAGGAGAATGCGTTTGATACATGCTTGGGATATGTTCCTACCTGCATTAGTAGAAAGATCTTTTTTGGGAAATAAAAGCCGGCTTTCAATAATCCCGGGTAAACCGTTGAATTTTTATTATCACTCGACGTTAACATGTCGATCGTTAATATTTTGTACCACATATGCATCGTGCCTCCTATCTTGTCACTCGTACAAGTCACTTCAGGTAAAACGCCACTCAATTATGGTTGTACGTTACGGCCGATGTTGAACTCAGGAATATGAATATCTACGAATCTCTGCGACGAAACAATACAACGAAGTCGGCAAGTCGCATATTATTATTCTTCCGTTTCCTCTCTCGTGTCCCGCCTCCACAGATAACAGGAAGGAGGAAGGAATATCGCTGACAGTTTATCTGTTTCTCCCGAACAATATGTGGACGCAACGACACAAGTTCCACGAAGCGAGGGACTCTCGTCCTCCTCCACGGTTTTAAATATAAAAGCGACGAAGCGCGAAGCATAGCGAAGCGAAGTCGAAGCGTATTCAAAAATAGCCGAAAAGAAGGCACAGTAGCTCGTCGCGGACAATAGCCACGGATAAATATATTAGTGCTTTGGTGCCTTTTATTTTTTTATGTTTATTTTAATTTATGTATGTCCTAACTTTATTTAATGAATAATAATGATAATCTATATATCCTCGATACTGTCCAAGAAATACCTATATCCTATATATATTCTCGACATTCCTTTAGCATAGAGAACACACATTCTAATAATTAAGATAATAATACGTATACATCCTCGATATTTCAAAATTAATCCAAATGTATTCAAATTTAAAAAATATATTTTTATAATAATTTATATTTACAGGCTTAATATTGTTACTCTAATCGAATTAATGTATATGAAATTTTTGTACAGGCGCCTCCGCAGTAGCTTCCTTCTGCTCCCTGACGTGGGCCGTGAGTACATACGTGAGGGCCATGCACAATATCAATCGCGAACGCAGCAACGCGACTTGGGTTGCTCTTGTTCTTCAGGCTCTCTGGCGCAGCGGTATGCTGCTGTCCAGAATCGGAGTTTTGGTACTAGCGGCTGTCTTTATGAAAACGTGGTTCTTCTTGTTTCTGGGTGAGTTTTACCGAGAAATACTTTTCTAACTAGAACACGGAAGTATTATATTCATATGAAATAATTGTAATTATTTTCCAGGGCTGCATTGGTTATTCATGACGATCTGGGTGATCCTGCAAAAGACAGAGTTCTGTCCTACCATATGGGAGGAGCGCATCTACAATTGCATCATCGGATTAATCTATTGCTTCGACTTCTTCAACCTGCGCGATGGCAGATCGCGTTATCGCGTGCTCGTCTTTTATTCGGTGATCACGGTGCAGAATCTGGTTTTCCTGATCATGTACACATTGCGTTTTAAGGACACTGTCGCGAGCGATACGATGATCGCGATCGCGACCCTGATAATCGGCTGTATGCTCGTCGGTCTGGCGAGCATGTCACTGTATTATGGCAAGTTTCATCCATCAAGAACGGTGACGAGCATCTCCCGGAATATCAGCGAGCATTGTACAACTACAAAGGTTGACACACCCAGGTCCCTCAAGTTGTTCCATCGCGGCTCCTTGGTGTCGTTGCATCACTCCATTGATATCTCGCCGAGGACCGAGGAGGTACCCACCGACAAGCAATCTTTGCTTACGAATATCGCACAAATTTCCGATTGCGCGGAGGAGGGCATTGTCAATCGCAACTACAGCTCGGAGAACGAATCCAACGCGAGCGCCGTGCGCGTCTCCACCGAGTGCGAGAGGCCGCACAGTCGCGTCGGTGCCAAGCACAAGGAAGAGGTCGCGTTGTCCAACGACAATTCGGACAACGCGCTTACCAGCAGCGCGCCATTGAATTCTCTGTATCCGGGCTTGCCCGACATCGACTCGTCTCGAAAACGCCGCGGCATTTACGAACACGACATCACGCCGCAATTGGACTGGCACGCGCCGGATATATTGAACATCGATTTGGAGCAGTTCGGCAGTATCGACAACTCCGAGCGGAGCAATTCTCTCACGCTAGATTCCTGCAGTAAAGTGATCGGCGCATTGGACGTTATCAAGAACAGAGAAAAGCTGACGACTCCGACGCCATTGGAGAGCAGCAGGATATTCGATATAGAGAAGGTGTCGAAGGACCTGCAGCAGCAGGTCTAAAAATATGTTATTTAAAATCTATAACTTCTCGCTTTACTTGTTACTTTAAACTCATTACTTTTCGTTATTATTCTTCTTTATGTGATATTACTTATGCTACTTTTCCTTCACGTATATTGTTTTTGTTATAGCAGCGGGACGAGACGATGAGCTGCGTGACGTCGATCCACGACTACGAGAACGTATGCCCGCTGGGAATTGCTCGGCCGCCTTGGTGTATCCGCAGTTGGAAAGGCTACACAGACATCGAGACATACATCCACGATGATAGCGTGGTGCGCGATCGGCGGCGGGACACTCTGACGAGCACGACCGGCACGACGTACAGCTCGGAATACTCTGACGGCATGATCTCACGAGGGATATTAAAGCAGGACGATTACGCGGATGCTCTGACTTACGATCTGGTGGAATCTAAGGGCAATAAATCGTCTTACAGCGATAGCACGTTTTCCGCGTCCACCGTGGACGATCAGAACGCCAGTCTGTACGTAGCCAAGCCGGTGGTGTTCGACGACCGGGGTGGTATGCTCGCGTTGGACACAATATTGGAAGAGCGCGATGATTCTTCATTGTCGGACGAAAAGTTTCAGCACGGGACAGAACCGTCGCGCGACTCCGCGAGTACCCTAGTGAGCACGATAGATCAGATCAGGCGGTATACAGCGGAGAATTCGCCGCGACATATCTACCACACCACCGGGACTCAGTGGGAAGATCTGAATCCCAAGAACTTGATGGCGCGAGCGCACTTTGCCAAAGTGTTGTTCGACAACGATCTCAGAACCGCCCCGGCGACGACTGGTCCAATCGGTCTGACCACGCGGGACGTTGAGAAACGCGAGATAGACGCGATCAGGGAGTTCGTCCGGTGTTGTGCGATAGAATCCATCAAGAAGACGCCCCTGATAGATGCTATTTTGTCGGACTCACCGATTCTGGGCAGCAGGGCGAGCAAAGTCGTGCGACAGGTCACGTTTACGGATCGTAAGAGCGATTTCGACGCAAACGAGAGCGACTTGTATGTCGAGATGAGTCCCTTGGTGTCCGTCGAGAACGGCGAGAACTCGTGCCAGACCAGGCTCGCCGACGCGAAGACCGCCGAGGCGGAGAGCGCCGCCAAGACCAGTCTTCCCACAATATCGAAAAAATCGCCGGATAAAGAAAATCTGTCGCCGATCTTGTCGAACAATAACAGGCGGATTAATATTAATAGTATACACGATAACAGGGACAATAATGATAGGCACGCTTGGACCATAGAAAGAGACGATAAAAATGACAAGTCGTTGTGCAACATGCGTTTCAATCTGAAGGAGAAGCGACATTTATTTCTCGAGCAGGTTCTCTCGCCGGTTCCAAAACTCTGGAACAAACGTATCTCCTTTCATCCGAGCACCAAAAATTTATAGTGAACGGGCTCTTCAGTTCTCTCACTTGTGTTTCATAGCTAAAAATCGATTCAAAACTCATTTTTTATCGTATATTTTCTAGTATTTACAGCGAATTTTGTTACGTATTGCAGCGTATTTGCAGCGAATTTGATTCACTAACGTGGAACAATTCACTTTCATCGAACCAAAAATTTGTAGCGAAGGACTTTTCGATCTCTTTATACTCGGCACTGTTGTCTTTCACAGATGAGAATTGAGTGGTAGCTCAGTTTTATCTTGCTCAAGTGTATTTTTCATATATATTTTATGTAGGAACTCTTTACAAGTTTTTTTAAGGAATTTTCTTTCGCGTAATAGTCCGACATGCAATAAAAAAGTAATCTTAACCCGTCGTGGTATTGGATATATTTTACAAAAAGGTAACAATTTTGCTGCGAACGTTATTCGGTTACAAACAAATGAAGAAGATTATTACGGAAAGGGTTAAGAAAAATACACCACAGTACAAATATCGCAATATATATAACATCACTCGTTAATTAGGCACACATCTTAACTTTTATCCATGACTAAGCTGCGCCGCGTTTACCTTTATAAATGTTATATAAAGGTAAACGCGATGTAAGCGTGTGATACGCGCCGTCCGATTGTTGAGATAAATCTATAACGACTTAAGTTTAGTGTTTTGCGCTTTTGCGATTTGTGTATATAAAATGACTTATTTTACATCTCGTACCGAGATTATTTTTGTACGCAATTTTTATATACAATAAAGATGAGACTCTGTGTAATGAAAAATCCGCAATCAATCATTGGTAATAAATATCATTATGCATTCGTAACTCCATTTTGTAATTTGTAAACACGAAATTTGGAATTGTAAAAGAAAAAGTCGACGGGAGGAGCGTTTTCGTAGTTTCGTGTTTGAATACAATTAAGTACTTCGGAATCGAAGATATCGCGTATAGATATTGTTTTAGAATTGTATCTCATTCAGTTTAAAAGTTTCAAATATGAAACATGAGTCCAAAAAACTTAAAAGTTTCTCGATCTCTCTTTCTCTCTGCGACATACAATATACAATACAATATATAAATATATATAAAAGAAAAAGCGCCGCCAAACGAAAATTGGGAAAAAAGAATTGTGCGGAAAGAAAGCAGCAAATGTTGCGCTATAATAAATTTAATGCTAATTGCGCATTTATATCCAAGAGATATTGATTTTTTATTATTGATTGAATAAAGTATCCTATAAAAAGTGTAGAGCTTTGACTATAGAAGTAACGGAAATGTAGAGTATTGTAGAATGTAGCATAGTGAATGGTGGTGAATGTATGCACGCGCGCGCACACAACACACACACACACACATACATATGCAAAACGGAGCAAGTGTCGCCATCTGACAACACCCGAGACTACTGTGCTCGAGACGGCCGAGACGCAAGATGAAGCTAGGTTAGGTTAGACTGGGTGGAGGAATTTGGCGATCAGTCGCGAGACTCGCGAGTCGCGAGAGAAGCGGTGGTAGAATCACGCAGAACGTAGGGGCGACCGGGCGAGTACGAGCCTACGAGCCTGGCGTTCTGACACGACACACGACCCGAGACGAGACCCCGAGAGACCGCATTCGCAATTCGCGTTGTTCCCCGTCTCACCTGACACCTCTCAAGTCTCAGTTCTCTTCTCACCTGTATCGCCTCAACCGCCTGTACGTCGCCGCTCTGTACTCCGTCATGGTCGATCAAGCTGCCGCGCGTAGCATCGCGACGTCGCGATAGCGGATAGCGTGCTGCATAAGGAGCGCAAACGCCGCGAACGCATCTGTGCCAACCACCGGAGCACATGGATGCGACCAACGGACAGAAGCCCCACGGTGAGCAAGGTTTTTTTATTTCTGGCATAATCCCGATTTATTAGTTTTCTAAATCTTGAAAATCATTTTGTAACACGTGAAATTACGAATCCCTGGTTGATTAATTAATTGATGGAATTTGATATGCCTTATTAATGATGCATCATTAAAGAGGTTTACAGCGTACAGCTGTGCAATTATATTTTACATACCTAATTTCAATCTCTTCTATTTCTGAATAAATTCTTTAAAATTCTTAATTATTTTGATTAAATACGTTATCATTTATTTGTTGTATATCTGTATAAGAGAAATTAATCTGTAGCTAGGTAATTAGTATTGGCACAGCGTCTTCTATATCGGAAACTTCTTTTACAGTGGGGCAACCTTTGACCGGAGGAGGATCTGTCTCCGACAAGGGTAAGGAGTGGCAAATGGAGTTATTGATGGAAAAATTACGCTCCAAGGCTTCTACGTTTAAACCTTTAGTGGAGACCGCGAAAAACATGCGTATGGCCATGTTGGTGAGTGATTTCTACTTATTTTGTCATTTCGACACTTATACCAAGGTATAAATGCAGCTTCTTGCTACGTAGGACAAGCGATTTGCAATTGACAGCATAGAGAAGAATCAATTGCAAAAATGTTTGGACACCTTGCAGCATTCTATCAAGGTTACTTCGTTCCAGTCTATGGTAGAACGTTTGGAAAGTTTAGCAAGGCAGTTAGGGTGAGTCATTTGTAAATCTGTCATCTAGTAAATGTAATATTTCTTTATTTATTTATTACTTGATAACTTATATATCATGTAAAATAAATTGAGCTTAAATATAAACCATTGTCCCATTACACAGATTAAAGTTCATGATGTCTGGTCCTCCAGGCACGGAAATATTCATATCCTCCGACATGTTCTTCTTGGAAGTTCTATTAGAGCCGTCAGGGCTTGTTAGGGATGTTAAAATCCATCATGAAGGAAAAAGTGAGCAGCAGGTAAGATCTACGGACATAATTGTTATGATTATGTTTTTCTTGTTACGTGTTCTTATCATTAATCCTGAAAATCGCTGTTGCAGAGTTGCGAAGCACTCGCATCGGCTTTGTCACGCGGTGACTTCATCGATTTTACCACGCAGCTGGAAGGATTGGCATCGATATATCAGCTGAACGCTGACAAGAAAGTAAAGTGCAAGGCGTTCAGCGCTCTACAATCCCTCGAGGCTGACCTGGGTGTTTTGGCACAGCTGCAAACGTTCATGAAAGAACCGTTCAATCTGGTTCACAAGAGTCCCGTCGGTTAGTGATTTGACATATATCAGTTTTTACATAATTTGTATTATATTTTAAGTTGGATGCACAATGAAAAACATAGGCACCAAAAATAGGAAATAACATGGGCAATAGATCTTCAAAATATTGCCTGTATTATTTCCTATTCTTGTTGCCTGTGTTTTTTGTTGTGCATCCAGCTTTACGCATAAAAGTGTTGTTATATCTATTTTCCACATTATTTATTTATTTACGCACAAGTAGATTTGCATATACATATATGCACTGCTGTTATATATAATAGATATGCGACTCAACTATACGTTATCGTTATGTAGGAATTCTGGAAAGAAGAAGAGGTGGCCACCCGATGAAATTGACGTATTTCGTCTCACCATACGATTTAATCGACGAAGAGAATCGAACCTATGACACTCTTAATCCTGATACAATCATTAAAAGAAAGATTGGACACTCGGTGACTGTTTGTATGGAAGGTTCGACGGGTCACAAGCTGCCTACTTCTAGTATTATAACTGTAAACCGAAGTCCTACAGGCAAGAGGTGTGTAACATCAAATTTTATTTTTTTATTATTTCTTTATACGTTTCTCCCATGTAATTGTTAAAAATCAAACAATTACAATTATATTTCTAATCATATTTTCGCTAATTGCGCGTATTTTCTATTGCTTGGTTTTATATGTATATATATCTAATCTATAGTTGACTGTTGCTTCCTTTGTCCCCCTTGTATAAAGTTAGCAAAATACATTTTATAGATATAAGAAAGACACAAAGAGAAAGTTGGTTGATCAAAACATGTTTGTCAAGATTTATTTTAAATCAAAACAGTTGCAATAAAAAGAGTTTGTGCTTCTTTACTCCATTGCCTCTCTTTTTCAGCACTCCTTCATATGCTCCATTGACCAGTACAAATTCCTCCATGTTGCCTGCCTGCTTCGTGTTGAAGCTCGGCAAAAAGATGCCCATCTGCATGGAGTTGGTGAAGAGGATACAGAAAGTCACGGAGCTCGAGTGTGGCGATATCTCGGCGCCACATCCGCTTCTCAGTCTGATAATACAGCACGCAAGCGATGGCCAGCTGGATTGTCGAAACAATAGAGGCTTATATGTGGTAAGTGACAAGATTTAAAAAAATGTTTTTTTATGTCTTTTATATCCTGAGACACATCGTGCAACTCTCTCTCTCTCTCTCTCTTGTAGACCTTGCCGGATCAGCAGCACTGCTATTTTATGACGGAAAACAAGAGCATGGAGGGCGTACTGGTGTGCAGTATCCCTTTCACGCATCCCGCGCACGTGCCGCAAATTCTGGTGTACTTACGGCAGCAAGCGCTGTTCAACTGCCTGATCGCGAGCTGCGTGCGGCCCATGGCACGCCAAGATCCGGAACATACGACCATACTCGAAGTAAGCGCCCTTTCGTGGCAGCACATCAGCGTGAGCGTGGAGCATCCGTACGAAGAGACAATGGCCACCGCAGAACTGGATCTGACAGACATATCGACGCTTAAATGCCGGTTGTACGGCGTGAGTTTGACAACGAACGCGGAACAGACGTCGGATCTCAGCGGTAGGGTGCTGCAACGTTGCCTCAGCATCCCGTTGACCATGCGAATGTTACTGAAAATCTGGGAGGGTCGCTCTTTACCTGCAGTGATGAACAATCTGACCAGCGGCAGCGGCAGTAGTAACGGTAGCTACAATCTCAATTTGGGATCCGGCGGTAAGGATCAGACTGGACAAAACGCATCTGGCACCGCGTCTGGCATGCCGGACTTTACGAATGGCGAGACAAAAGTGAAGCAAGAACCCGGTTTGAATAACGGCAGTAACGGGTGTATGGGAGGCAGACAAACGCAGCAATCGGCATCGAATCAATTGCAGCAACAACAGCAACAGCAGTCTTTTTTAGATGCCGGAACGGAAAATAGTATCGGTTTTCCGTCGTATTCCGGCCAATCCGATACGACGACGATGACGATGAGCACTGCTGGGACGAACAACGCCTCTGCCTCTATGCTAAACCCGTTGCAGCTTGGTGCACTGCTAGGACAGGCAAAAAACTCTCTGACGGGCAACTCAAACACAAATGAGCGCGGAAAAAAGACGCGGAAAAGAAAGACTGGCACAGACAGTCTTTGGCGTAGTCCAAAGCGAAAGAGTGACGGCGGAGACAGTAGCACGGCAACAGAGATCTTGCTGGAGAGCTCGAGCTCGGAGAACTCGACACCACTGGGAACGCCCACGGGCGGCCGCGAGAATCTCACATCGGAGACTAGAACATCTACACCGACTTCGGCCACTAGTTTGACAAGCGGCATAGATTTTTCGAATTTGGACGCTACCGATATACTCGATAAGAGCGCCTCGGATTATGATCTCGACAATTCTGAGAGGGACAGCGAGATCATGGAGGTGCAACACAGCGGCGGGGAACAACAACAACAACAACAGCAGCAAGATGTGGAGGAGTTGATAAAGATACGCGAGTCCTCGTCAACGCGCAAGTCGAAGAAAAATCGAGGTGGCAGTGGTAGCGAAGAGAAAAAGTCGAGCCCAACAAATATATTCGTCGATGAGACGTCGACAACAAGTAGTGGTAACAAAAGTCTACCGGTGCCACCATCAGTAAGTATTACTCCGATTTCATGCGGTAACTTGGATCAAGCGAGCACCACCAACTACAATTCCGTACTAACGGGCATGGGTTTGGAAAGGAGACCTGGCATCGAGATTATACCCATTGCCTCTTCACCATCGCAGACTAATTTACCGAGCTCGATCACCATCACACCGATTGCCGGTCCGGCACCATCGCCAAAGACCAGCGGCTTGACGAGCGCAACGGACGATCGGCAGCGAAGCGAACGGAAGAGTGGCGGTGGAAAGAGCAGTGGTAGCAGTGCTAAAAGCAGCTCCGACGATAATAAGAGCGGCGGGAATAAGCTAGAGAAACGGCGCAAACGTAAACGAGAGGATGGTCCGATGGGTCCACCGGACAAAGTCCCATCAGGCGGTAAGCAACAGCAAGACCCACTCTCGAAGCCGGTATCGGTGAGCATCAAGCCGAGCACCGAGCAATCACCGCCGAGCGGTGGTGGTACTGGCGTCAGTCTGAGTTGCTCATCTTCACGGCCTACTTCCCCTGCGGCTGTAAGGAAGTTCAGTCCGTCGCCCACTCATTCGAGTTCGCTCGCCACACTTGTAGGTAAATCCAGTCCCACCTTGAAGGCCAGTCAAACGGCAGCAGCAACCTGCAAACCAGTGCAAAGCCCGAAGCACTCACCCGTCTACGGCAGCAGCCCGAAGCACAACGCGCCGAACGTTCCGGTCGTTCCTATGTCGGTCCCGATGTCATTATCCGTGTCCACGGTGCCCAACACAGTAGGCAACGTGCCGTCCGTGGCAGTGTCTGTACCGGTCCCAGTACCTGCTAGTGCGAGTCCGAAACATGGCAATACCTCATCTCCGAAACATGGTAGTTCGGCTGCGAGCAGCGGCAAACCCAGTATGTCAGCCCTGAAATCGGCGGCAAACTCGCCGTCTAGTAAGAGCAGCGGCAGCAGCTCTTCCGACACGACAACGACCCCATCCAAAGTTAAGTCCTCCTCTTCGTCCTCCGGGAAGGAATCTTCCGGTCGTGGAGATAAAGAGAGACGAACGTCATCCGTCGGGTCATCCGGCGGTTCGGGCAGTGGCCATCAGAGTCCCAAAACTAAGTCATCCAGTGGTAAGGTGAAGCAGCTGGAGATGATTTCTCCCGGCGGTGGCGAAGCTTCACAGGTCTCCTCTCTACAGGCTTCTGGTGGAAGCACTCCACCATCTGGCCAGGTTGACGCAGCGAGCAAATCTGCGATTGCGGCGCAACAGGCACGGAATCGTAAGAGTTCTCTCAATGCTGTGATCGATAAATTGAAGAACGCGCAGCACTGTACCGAAACCGATGCCTGCGGGAACGGTAGCGGTTCCGTGAAAGGCAGCGGATCCTCAGCAGGTCTCAGCAGTGGCAACACTGGCGGAATGAGCAGCACTGGACAGAAGGAGAAGAGTATCGGCAGCGGTGGCTCATCGTCGTCCAGCGGAGGGAAGACTATCGTCGAAGGTGGGAAGTCCTCTTGCGTCACTAAAAATGCGTCCGTGGAGACGAAGAATCCCGCCGAATACATGGTGAAGCACAGCTCAGACGGGATCAAGATCACTATCAACAAAACTCGTACCAAGGATTCCAAGCAGTCGGCTGCCAACCTGAAGTTATCGTCGGGAACGATAGCAGCTGCGAGTTCATCTTCGAGCTCCTTGTCGTCCGTCGCTTCTTCGTCATCGTCGTCATCATCCAGCAATGTAATTCCCGGCAGCAATGGCTCACCAAGGACAAATACGGGTCTCAAACCTGGCGTAAATTCTGGACCGGCATCGAAGAAACCGCAAACGTTGCAGACTGCACAGAAATTGCTTCCCGCGAAGATGATGTTAGCCACTGCCGGTATAAAGTCCGCCATCTCTTCCTCGGGTGCGACGAATACTGGTGGTGGTGCGAGTATCACTGGCGCGACCGCAACAGGGGGCCTTCCCCTATCAAAGGGTGGCTCATCCTCCAAAGCTTCCGGTTCACCCAAGACGAGCTCCGGGGCGACTGATCTTAGTCGAGGCCGAGACAAGCCTAGACTTCCGAAATCTGGTGACAAGGGAATATTCGCGTCGAAGGGTCTCGGTGATGCCAGGAAGTCGAGCCCGTCCGCTCTGCGCGAAGAGAGCGAGAGCGAGCGCGCATTCAAGCTGTTAGCCGCGCACGCGTCTATTTCCAGCCTTCCGCCAAGCCTGCCACCTCAATTAGTGATGGAGGGCTTGAGGAAGCAGCTAGACACTAAATTTCAGATACCGAAGCTGTCGGCGCGCGCGAACGTCGCAGACACCGGCGATAAGAACAAATCATCGGATAAGCTGTCGATCCTGTCCGATTCCGCCAAACAGACTCTCGACGGTCTGAAACAGGAACAGGGTAAGATCACCGGTCTGCCCAACGTCACTGTGTCGGTGTCCAAGTCGTCGATACCAGACGACCAATCGAGACGGGACCATTCGCAGAATAAACTGGACAATCTGTCAATCGCCACGTCCGCAGCCGGTGCGATATCCTTGAATCTCGTCGGGGAGAACGCTGGGTTGATGCTGCCTCCGCAATCGGCTGCCGATCCAGATGTACCTACAAATCTGTGCATTCAACCGATGGTGGACGAGCCTTCTCGCGACTCTTGCAAGGATTTAGGAATGAGACAAACGTCGACAGGTCAGCAGTTCCTCGGCAAGATCGACGACACAACCGCCGGCGGGATCCTCCCCAAGGGCAACGTTCCCGATCAGTTGGCGTCGTCAGGTGCCAAGTCCTACGCAACGATGACGGGTTCCAGCGCTTCGACCGCGCCGAGCGGCGCCGCCATCGTTGCCGAGAGCCTGAATCTGAGTACGAAGCCCGCCGATCAGGCAGCTTTGCAAACCAAATACAATAAGATCACCGTCGAGGAGAAGAAACAGCAGCAGACGTCTTCGTCATCGTCGTCGTCGTCGTCTTCCTCCACATCATCATCTTCCTCGTCATCATCGTCATCGATTTTCTCGTCGTTGGGCGGCGTCGCGACTACGTCTGATGGTAATCCGAGCATCATGACATCCGACAGCGTCGGCGGTGGCGGCAGTGGGAATAGTGGTAGCGGAGAACAGGAGGTAGCGGCAGCGGCAGCCGCGGCGGCGGCAGAGATGCTGCTGGACTTCTCCGCGGCGAATAAAGATCAAATGACGAAGGGAAGTCACGGTCTGCCGGCCTCCTTAACGCAGCATCACTTGACAACGATCCCGGAGCGGGCGATGACCCAGGCCGCGCCAACGGTGCGTCGCAATACCCCACCTCCACCGCCGCCCCCGCCGCCGCTTCCGGCTCCATTCCCGCCTGCCGCGAGTCCGTCCGTCAGTGTGCACATCGTCAAGAGCCCGGCACCGAGCCCCCGGGTGATTCCACCTTCCCCCCATTCATCCGCGTCACCCTGTATCACCGACGACGAGCTCATGGACGAGGCGCTGGTCGGTATGGGCAAATGAAGATTACTCAAACTGTAAGACAAAGAGAGAATACTCGCTTCTTTCATTCATCTACGTTCTAGACCAGGGAAGAGATCCCACCGGAAACGGGAACACCGAACTTTTCTCTTAAAATTGTACAAATTGTACCCATCTTTTTCTTCGAATTTAGAAATTATTCGAATGTTCTCTCTTTCTCTCATTCTCTCCTTCTCTCTACTCTGATGGACCACTCTATATATGTTATTGGCTAGATTTTTTATTGTAGTCTCCGTATTGACCGTATTGACCGTTATAACCGACTCAGAAAAACTCAAATACCAAGATGTATTTCGTATTCCTAGGACGGTCAAGTCGATGTACTTGAAGCTTAAATGCGAGAAGAATGCTAGAGTGTATTTCGGTTCTGCTTTCCGTTCGAAGAGATGAATGGAAATGCGTAAATATGTGTGCATGTTACAGAAAAAAAAAGCGAGAGAGAAACTGCGAAATTGGCGAGCGCGGAAATCAGTTTCTATCAAGCAGAACCGTAGAACTTCAACCGTGTGACGATGATCGATGCAAAATGGATCGATCCAGACTAAACTAAAGGACAAACGAACAAACATGAACGACTGTAGTGATAGTAGTAGCTTTTCTTTTGAAAAGAAAAGAGATGGAACATGTTTGTCGTCGCAATTGATTCTTGACTCATTTGAATTGCGGCACTGCCCGCATATATTGAAGCAAGGTCATTCATTCATTCATATTTGTTCGCGCTCTTGTCTAGATCTATCTTAAAGTATCGTACGTCCTTTCTCGGTCTTTCTGGCGTCGTACGAGTTGATTCACGTTAAAGATCACAGTGGCGGTCCCGTTGCTCTTTGATATTCTTTAATAGAATTTGAATAGGTGTGTCGTTCATGCTTAGCACGAAAAGAATATTAGAGCGAAACCGAACCTTTCTTCATCAATGATGTGAACACTCACTGTTAAAAGCAGATAGTTGGTTTGGATATTTTAAAGATACGTTGATACACGAATTTACTTTAACTCGAGTTTATTACGAGGACTGCATTTTCCAATTTTAAAATAAACAGCGCATTCCTCAAGAATTGGACATCTATTACGATGTTTTAAAAGATGGATATATAACAACTACGTCAGGCAAAATGTGTATATATTTCTTAATTGAATTACGAAACGTATATGTCTAATTAATGTATTTTGAGAAAGCTGAGACAAGCGCAATTGGAGTAAAGTCTAAGTGAATCAGGATCGGTTGCGCCGAGGCGTTCTAGATTTTCAGTCTACAAAGATTGTCCATCGTCGTCGTAAATCTTCCTTTCTTTTACCGGCAACAGTATTCTTCCTTCGTTTCGGTATCCTGTTCCGTCTTCAGGAGATATCGCGCTTCCGGGATACTCGAATGTGATCATTCGAAGTTAGCCGGTTTCTTGACTCGGCGATGATGCGACAGCTCGTGTCAAGCCGTATTAACTATTCTCCAACACTGCCAAGTGTATATCGATCGTTTTTTTTAATGTCTCCCAAGAAAGATTTCCATTTTTCTTCTTGCGTAATCCCTTCACGAGAGATGTTACGTTCAGCCAGCGCCTTTCGCGACGGTTCTTTCCTCGGACAATTCTTTATGAAGGAATTTCGTTTCGTTGTCAATGATGCGAGTGAGAATACTGGCTGCGTGATATACGTTTCTGATGTCAGTGCGAGCAAGAGTTTTAAAAAAGGCTGTGTATAAAGATAAAGAAAGAATGCGGAGGAGCGTATTGCGACATCTTTTTCTCCTCGTGCCTTCTACGTCTGTTTTTCCCTGAAATTCGGGTGCAAGCGTGGAGTGATTTGTAGGAGCAGCGCGTTTCTCTATTCAATCAAATCTACAGAGTGTATGACAAAGAGTTCTTATAGTATAAACTAATGAAATATTCCCCTGCGACAGAAATAAAAACAAATTCCAAGGTAATAGGGTAAGTACTGCATCCTTTAGAAAACCAAGAAGAATAAAAAAAAATGCAGAATTGTGACCCAGATGATCGGAAATTCAATGATAAAAAAAAAAGAAGAAACATACTATGTCCTTATGGCAAGGTGAATGTCTAAGAAGAAGAGGAAAAGATCTTCAGAATGGCTGATGGAAAATGAAATAAATTGCTAATTCAAACGAGAGTGAGGAAGGAGTAAGGATACCAAGTCTAGTATACATATTTAATAAGTGTACAAAGACGTGAATTAATTTCGCTATTTTCCTGGATTTAGAAGTAATATTATGGAAGGCGGTTGAAGGATCAGCGATCTCGTTGATCTCGAAGAAAAAAAGCGAGAGAAAATGAAGAGATAAATCTCTATTTATTATTAGGTGCTCTTGAATAAGTGCTGAGAGAAAGAGAGAGAAAGAAGCGTTTTTCTATATATTTTGGGTACAAAATTAATTCTTCCAGACAATCGTTCGCACGCTCGCATCGACGTGGTATCTCGTACGTTACGAACGACATCGTCCAGCAAATGGATTCTTTCTACATAGCTGCTTACCTTATCCTAAGGTAAAACGTCGGAGAGCAGGAGCTCATTGTTCCAATTAGTCGTTAATGAATTTTAGAGCAGTGCTGTGTTGATAAACGTTGCGCTTCCGCGTTTGTTTTCGTCGCACATCTACATATTTCCCGTAATAAACGAAAATCACGTTAAACAATCGTACGTACACGTATGTAGGTATATGTGCGATTTCTTTTACTTTAACATCAGTGGGAAGAACATTTCTTCTATTTCAATATTTCCCTTAAGTCCTCATCCTTATTCCAATAGTAGGGGAACGGGAGGTAACCCCGGACATTATTAAAATTCAATTATACCGTATATCTATGGCTATTGTTTAAACATTCTGCATATGTCGAGATACGCAGAAGATATTAGAATGTTTAAACAATGGCCATAGATACGCGGTATACTTGAATTTCAATAATGTCCGGGGCTATCCCCCGTTCCCCTGTGTATGAATGAAAATGTCTTCACCCGGCCTCTATCTCAGTCACGAGATTTAAATTTAGAAAGAGACAGCTCAGTTAGGAAAGCCTGGAATGGAGGATTGACTTTAGAGAACAAAGGAGATCTGATCTGTAGCTTTCAAGGTCGTTAATCGTATTGCATCGCGACGTACTATGTAGTACTATGCGACTGCCTGAGCGGACGAGCGCAAATTTAGGTACAAATGTTTATAAATAAGATATGTACAACTCTATAAATATAAGATATGGTCACCTCCTCTATTTTTCGATCTAGTAGAAATCGGAGAGGAAGAGAGAATGACAGAGATAAAGAGAGACGGTGAGAGAAAGAGCCGAATGTGTCGGCAAAAGAGCGATTCTCGTTGTATAGATTATTTTTGCGGAGAAACTTGACGAAGAAGTAGCTTCGTCGCAGTATCGAGAACGGGACTCAAAAGTCGTGTAAAGTTAGGAGAAATCAATGAACTGTGTATTATATGTACGCGTGGACGTGTACTTGTCTCCTATTTTTTCTCATTGAATTTTGTTCTTTGTAAGCGCGAGATAGAGAAGGAAAGGAAGAAAAAGGGAGGAAGCACGAGTTATGTAAATATGTATATACATATATATCATAAAGTGAAAAGAAAATAATTATATACATATAAATTATGAAGAGGATTGTATATGCGTATCGACTGTATGAAATAAATTAATTTGTATAGGGCGGAAGATATACGTACGTCTTCTTCGTTGCCATGCGGGAATCGAGAGGCGTATGTAAAACTTCAATTATAAAAATTATCCCTTTTTATATAAACTTGCGTTTATTTTTAATGACTCTTGCACATTCCTTTTTATACAAAACTAATTACAATTAATTCGAAATTCAAGATATCGAGCGTCATCATTAAGTCTAAGAGTACTTTCGAACCCTCTCGACATATCACGTGTTTTCTATATACAGATTTTACTTCTATTGATTAAAATATGAGGAGCGTTTAAATATAAATGATAATTTGATTATTACAAAACAAAAACAACACAGGTTTCAGTTACCACTTTCAAGATAGTTTCTCTCTGCTCTGCAAGGCAACTGCGCCATCGGTCCGATAACTTCCGTATTCCGCGTTAAGAAAAAATTTTTTGACTGCAGACCCACTCTCGAACAGCTACTTCTGTCCTTTGGCTGTTGTATGGCTGTCAAAATAGCCTAAAAACTCTTTCAGTGGTCCAAAGAGATATAGTAATCCGAGTTTTTAGAAGGATCGAAGTTCACCTGTAATGAGGAAGTCATCGCAGCTGTTCGAGAGTGCGTCTGCAGCTAAAAAATGTTTTTTTTACGCGATTACGGAAGTTACCGGACCGATGGCGCAATCGCAGTGCATTGCAAAAGAGGGAGACTATCCTGAAAAGTGAGGTAACTGAAACTTGTGCGTTGTTTTTGGTTTTTTTATAATAATCAAATCATTATTATATTTATATTTGGACGCCCCTCGTAGTTGGAAATTATATAACGATTTGCACACAATGATACCGCTTCACCTTCGATAAGTTTTATATATCTTTTTTTATTTTATATCATGCCGTTTATTACAACAGCATTGTTTTCCTTTCTAGTTTCTCTGTGAATAATTCACGAATCCAGTCGTAATTTTAAATTTAATGAAATTTAAAATAAAAAAAGAAGGAGCAACTAGAAACGAAGCTTGGAAGACTTCTTAGGAGGAGAGACACGGAATTTGAAATAATAAATAAATAAACGAATCGATCACAGTCTAGGATCTTCGAAAAATAAGTTAGATTGAGTTTTTCTCCGTACTTTGCATCTTCGACTGTAAAGTTAATAATTTTCACTGAGAAACATGAAAGAGCAATATATTATCACTTCGCTTAGTGCAATATAGTTTGAAAATCATGCGAGTCAAGAAGGTCATCAGTTATGACAACCAGGAGGGTTCCAGCAAAAGTGCAAAAAATACTTTCGTCCATTTTGAACTTGAATTAATGTTTCGGCGAAAAAGTCGCAGTTACCTTCACAATCCAAAAATAATTCAAAATTTAAGACCGTGCAATTTCATAGATGAATTACTGTTCATTGACAATTGCGTTTGGACCTCTCTCTCTCCATTGGTCCTCTTATTACGATTTTACGTCAACGAACTATTCTTCGCTCTAATCAATTTAACACCTAATCAGTTCTTCGCTCTAATCAGTTTAAACTAATTACGCAAACTCGTATATAACAGTCTTGATAAACAGTGTCTGATAGCAGATAGCACGGGGAATAATTTCACCACTGCGAATAGGACGATCTACGTGTCAAATTGCCCTTGACAGGTCCAGCTTCGCGGTATAAACAGGTCCAAGTAGTAATTGGAATGAGGTGGACAGTTGAAGCGGGCGTACCACTCCATCGGATATAGACTGAACATGATGCCGTTGCCGAGACTCCAGGATAACCACATGAAAACGTTGCTGGTGATGATTTTGCGAACGAAGAACATGGCGAAACCTATGCCGGCGAATAAAATAAACATCACCGGATAGAAGAAGCCGAATGCGAACGCGAGTATGTACTCGTGGACGATGGCGGAGACGAGGAATACGGTGGTTGCTGACAGTGTACGATTGCGTGGTACCACGATCTCATACATATCTTTATAGATATACGTGTATAGCCAGTCGTGCACTACCACGTTCCACGTGCGGTAGTACCTGTGGTAAGTCGTGCAGTTCCACCAATCCTGTAACAAACGATACAATAATTCATAAAGTTGCATTTTACAAAAGTCGACAGTTCATAATAGTTTCTGAAAAATTATCGGATTTGGTACAAGATCGGTACAATATCGCGACTTCTCTCGCGTGAGAGAAACATTTATCTCGAATATGCGTCTTTCATGAAATTATGTAAACAAGTTTCGGGAGTCATTTTAAAGCTTCAAAATGTAACCTGAGATGCTTCTGTTTCGTGTTTCACGGGAACTTCTTACTATTACCTTATTACCTATTACGTATATTGAAGCTATCGCTTATATTAAAACTATATAGTGCGTAAAAGATATTTGCATATCTCTCACGTATAATTTTTGCGAGGCAGATTAAGTACTAAAGGGGGGTGAGTTATATTCACCTTGTAAAACAAACGGTCGGCGAACCGCAGCATTTCCGCCCAAGCGTTCATCCACGCGTGCAGCAGGAGGTATTGTCCGGTAATGAAGTAGAGAGTGCCAGGTAGACTAGACTCGATGATAGTCTTGACGAGCCACTTTTGTTCCAGATGTTGTGTGCCGAACGTTATGACCGGGTCTACATAGCGCTCAAAGATAAAGGCGAGATAGAAGATCGCTAGGCCGACTTCGGCAAAATTCCAAATCACTACCATCCACCTGATTCTTTTCGTCCTAAGAAAAATCATTCGTGTTTAAATATACGCTTTCTTCTAAAGTCTCTTAATATTAATTTATTATCGCCAATTGTATTTTTTTTGCTTGTACATTTCGCGGACGATCTTCGAAGTTTTCCCTAAAGTTTCTTAAGTCGTTTGGACCCAATACTAAAATTAAATCTGATAATTATGCAACTAGAGTTATCTCTTTTATCGCACAGTTAAAAGATCAGATTGCTATGTCCCCGAAAAAATCATGAAATATCAAGCTATCTTTACCTGGGATATTCGTCGCGGTACACAAGAGTTGGTGCAAATAGGAAGTACAAATATTGTGAGAACCTGGGGCCGCTCGGTCGTGGAGTTTCGTTATGGGGTTTATACGACAAAAACCTAGGTGCCACACTCCTGACGAAAGCGTGACTCTTCATTATCATGCGCATCTAAAGAAAGCAAATATCGTTTCGAATAGAAAGAATCCTTACTCCAAGATCGACTATAGTCAATATTGAAATAATATATCCAAGATACTAAATTCTTCTATACAATATTATATGCGAATTATTGCATAAAAATTCATTTAAATACGAATTACGTTAATATCTCTTCTACCGAAAACTCTTTTTTTATTCTCACTAAACGCACGTACAATTTAATTTCTATACGTTCCACATTTCTAGCAAGAATAAATCTCGTGATTCATCGCACAGTTGTTATTAATTCACGAATCGGAAAGAAAGTCTTCGACACGTTACCAATTTGTACTATTGAATATAAATGATGTGAGAAAATCGATTTGTTTTGACTTATACTTTGCAAGAAAAATTTACACTTTTTTCGCTTCTAACGTCATCATTCAACGCGGCTATAAGTGTAGGTTTTTAAAGATGCGTACTTGTTCTAAAAGAACAATGAAACTGCAACCTATGGACAAATTCTTGTCGAGCAGCACCTTGACAGGAAAAACAATGAAGAGAACTTGATATAATATAAATGTTGATAGCCAGCCGTAATCCCAAAATTTCCGGATGGAGGCTGCAAAAAGAAAAAATCGTTACGATCATTTAAATTAAATCAATCAATATTGTCTAATATATTTGCACTATGTTGTTGTGCGCTATATTTCAGGTCAATTGATCAATCATTATTTTATAATTATTTTTTGACAAAAAATTTAAGATTTTATTTTATATGCATGCTTATTTCAATCAAATTACTCTAATCTTACTTCAAATTTTTCTCAATAGATTTAACTTTCTTAATGATTAAATTAAGTACATTCATCTAAGTTTGAATAGAAGAGATCGTTACATTTTGGCAAGAATCGGAGTCGCTGGTGCGCCCAGAGGGTGAAGGCCACGTAGACACTGAATGTCGAAGCCTGCATGAACGACCAAGTATAGAGGCACGTTGAGAACTTTGCGAAACCAATCCGTAACGTTTTGGTACCAACGTGGACCCTTTAACAATTACATTAATTAAATAAGGGAAATTAGGCGGTAAGAACTAAAGCATAGTTGACATATGTCATAGGAAACATACAATCTACATGAACAACAAATATCTTAAGTCCGACCAAGTTACCCCATAATTAATTCATTAATTAAGTTTTTCTATTTTCTTACGAAGATTCATCGCACTTGGAATAAGTGCATAGATATTTTAATTATCGTCTCTTGTCGCGAGTAATTTTCCAGACGCAATAATGAAATGACTGTGCCGTTCACTTCAACCCCGATAACTCGTCATACTTCAGATAAAAAGTGCACAATTTGATTGATGAGACATTATAAATATAAAATTACGATAGAGTGTAAAATCCACTGCGTAACATCGCAAAATATCTTTTAAAATTGTTAAACTAAAAATATTTAAAAATTTTTAAGACTGAATTTAGAAACGTTTTGACTAAAAATATTTATTTAATTGGCATTATAAATAATAAAAATATATTTTAAATATGTTATGTTCCCCACGTTGCAAACTTACGTTCCCGTTTCCATGATATCAGACGCGACATTGTTGAAAAACATGAGTATGAGGGTCACCATGAACAGATTATAAACCGTGCGAATGTGCGGGATCTCGAAGAGATCGGTGAGCAATGAATTCCTCTCAAGGAACTCCTTAACCGGCAGCGCATCTTTCTTGCTGGATTCCCTGCAAGAATATCAGAGATGTAAAACATGATCCCCATATTGCAAATACACAATCATATATTTTCTCGATACGTCTAATTGTAAGTGCAAGTTTGTTAAGTCCACATTCTTGCTTTAACGGAAAAAATGTGGTTTTAACGTAATGTTAATCCACAATGATTGTGAAATACTGCGGCAACTGTTAAATATGCATATTCAGGAATTTATTTTTTAATTCCTTCATCTTCATTCGCAATTTGACTATTTATATAACTTCATTTGCCGATTGATGACTATTAATGATAAGAAATTAAATCGAGGCTAGATAAGGCATGATTAGTTTTTTAGATATAGATGTGAACTTACACACCTTTGAAACTTTACGGCCTAAATATAATAAGAGAAAATACGATGCAAGAGAATTCCAATTATTATCTATCTCTTGTTTATTCTAATTATCTACTGCATTATATACCTATTTTCTCGTAGATACATTACAAAATATACCTCGGAATAATTTTTTCGAGATATTCAGCTTCACAATCATGTTATACTTTATTAGATATAACATTTTTAATATCAAAACATGTGCCAAAATTCCAAAGCATGGAAAGAATTATATAGTGTGTATAAATTTTATTATATTCTTTCAAATATTTTTATCTATTTACTGTACTCTATATTTCGTAGATACCTTGCATTTTTTTGTGCTCTCTCTCTCTCTCTCTCTCTCTCTCTCTCTCTCTCTCTCTCTCTCTCTCCTGATGATTCCGATTTGAACGTAACGAGAATATAATTCCTCACCTTTTGTCGCGATATTTGTCCGTGCTGTACGAAAATTCTCCATTCTTCCCCGATGGTACATCTATTTTCTGCAAAACCTCGGACATCATGTCGTTAATACGGTTGTTAACGTGTCCCAAAACATCCTCTTTTATTTCCTGTAAAGAAATGTATCTTACAACAAAAAACAATAAGCCGGAAAAAGGCACGTTATCTCTTACAAAATCCATATCTTATCGGTTAAAATTTTCGAGTGACGGCTCTCTGACACCGTCGCGTTTTTTCAACGATCATTAGCTCGATAAACTTAACGCGAAACTACTTAGTTCACATTCCATTAAGTCCAATCACGGATTAAGTCAAGGTCAGTGATATTCTTTCGCACCTGTATTCTTTTTCGTAATACATCGGTGGTCGCCTCACGTAAAACACCCGTGGACGCATTTCCGTTGGCCGCTGAAAAGAGAATAGTACACTGCAGATATGTATATCTACATATACAGATAAAGAAAACACAGATAATAAATATCGGATTGACGCGAGAGTAGGTTTATATTTATCAAGAATCTGGAGTTCATGCGCACTAACTGCGCCGAATAACTTTTATGAATCGACATGCTCATGACTTCATTGACTTTTTCTAAAATGAACTCTCTCTTTCTCAATTTCGTGATTAAAAAATACTATGATAATAATTCTTTTTTAAATAGGCTCGACCGTTCGACGTTATTTTTAAGTTAATTGTTATTGTTTCGTTCTCATGTTTTCCTTTATGTCTTTTCATTTGTTGATTATCGACTTTTAAGTTATAATATGAGAACTCATTTTATGTATTAGGATAAATACAATAGTAATAATAATCAAATGTAAATATATGTATATAAGAATTCATTTGCTGCTGTTACAATTATTTTGTATCTTTATTGCTGTTTTGTAGTTAAGAACTTCTAGAAAAGCACAATGTGTTATTTATTTTGTTCAACTTGTTTTTTCAAATCAGAAGCTCGAGGATTCTTTGAAAATTAATTCAAGTAACAGCGGCGGTTAGTGGAAGAGCGGCGAAATGTTTGAGTTATTAAACATTTTCAAGCAAAAAATGAATATACGCAACTAAATCATAACAGCACGATATATATTAGTATCAACGTTCATTATCAACTTTGAAAAGTTATCACAGTTGTAAGGAGGTCCCCAACCAATACAGACGGCTTAGTATATCTATAAATACACAAAACCTTAGCTCGTCGAACACTCGGTCGTAAATACGTTCATAAATATGTTTATAATACATAAAACATGAGACATAAGATTGCGAATAATAAGCTCATTAAAATTCGATGTAAACTTCGCATAGGAGAAATTAATTAAACACGGTTTCCTAACATAATTATTTAATTTAAAAAAAAACTGAAATAAATAAAGAAAATGTTTTCGATAAATTTCAATCAAAAAAGATCATTTCTCCGAAATTTAGTAAATATATATTAATCTAATATTAGAAATTAATAAAGGTGTATTAGTAAATATAATTAATAATTAACTCTTAATAAATATGCATTAATAAAATTTAAAAAGTATATTGATTTATATCTGTCTGTTTTAAATAAAAAGATTGGAAAAACTGAAGACCAAAAATACTAGAAATTATTTTTAAAATTTAAGAATTTAATTATCTTGAAAATTCGGATTTTCATGCGTCTTACGATTAATTGTCATTTACTTACCATCTTTATTTTTCTCGTGAAGACCGCTCGTGACACCGGAACTTTTAACGTTTAAATTTTCTATAACAGAATTCATGACTGAATGAGGACGGTCCGAGGGTCCGAATTTGAGCGATTTGCGGTCCTATTGCAAAGTCAACGGCTCCGTACCGGTTTATAAGGACAAATCGGAGCCTCTCAGATTCTCAAATGTGCGTGATCGGAGCTCTCCGAACATAATACACTCGTAATTCAGCTATCGCGCACGATACGTTACTATCAATTTTTAATTAGCAATCGTTGATTTTCTTTCAGGATTTCCAAGAGTACAACACGGTTTCGACAATATATTTGACGGGCGAGGCGCGATCTGCTCAATCCCGGTCTCGACTATGCACGCTCCGCTTCGTGCACGCGGACTATCTAAATCTAAATGGATTCGATCACGCTTATCACCCCGCCATGAGTACAGTACGCACTGATCTAGCTCGAGGGGACATGTGTACTTCGACTGATAGATCCTCGAGATGACTGTGTGACGTCGCGCCGTACACATGTACTTAGGTACGTCGATTGTTTTTCGTGCGTCTCCGCGTACCGAGATTAATCTTTCCGAATCAATATTATTCGAATTTAAGAGAAACACGCGCTCTCAAACACGTGCTAATAAAGACATTGTCACTCGATAGATATTTTTCCTCAAAAGCAACAAATTTTGTTATATTTCTTTCGTTTAAAACAATAATAATTATATTTATAACAGTTGTTCTTTTGTGATATTTTGAAAAATAAATTGTATTTTTAAAGTCAATAAATTTTGTAATTTTAGAATCTATATGTTGGAAAAATTGAAATTTAAAATAGAAAATATTTTTGAAAGTAAAATTGAAACATATTTTGTGCACACTTATTAATTAAAATGCTATTATAATTGTAAGCGTCAATTCAAAAATGTTCTGTTTTATTTTCGACGTGCTTTTGAATCTTACGTAGAATATCCCGTTTTTCCAGTGCATTTTTCTTTGGCTGATTTAGCATTGATTTTTTTCTCTTAACGAAAATACTATGCAGCTTATCGCTGTCAAATAGTAAATTTATTGAAAATAAGGATCTCTTGACAAATTTTATGAAACAAATACCTGGTTGCAAAATTATACTCTTCAGTTAATCTCAAGCGGACTTTACCTCAACGGAATCTTAATTTGTTGCTTAATTGCAGAGACATACGATAATATAATGAAAGTGAGAAAGTTGCGATAAACGGCTGATCCCCTGACATCTGTTTGATAAGAAAAATTTCGACGTAAAAGTCTTTTTTATTTCAAGATGATTGCCGTAGAAACAGGACAATCTAATAACGTTTTATCACGTATTTCCCTTATCTTTGTATTTCTTGACCTTTTTGGCGATAGTCGACTTTTTTTGCTACTTTGTGCTTAAATTATTATAATTTGCCGTCTCAGATATTGGCCTCGCGCGCGATTATCTCATATTGTCGGATAGTTTTTCGCAAAATGGCTTTATATAAAATATATATAATTTTATATATATATATATATATATATATATATATATATATATACAAATATATAAGTCTTAAATATATAGTACATATGTACGATTTGCGACACGACAGCTTCGCCTGTTACTACTTACAATTAGATGATCCGCGCACTAATCCTTATGATTTGCCTGACCTTTAAACCTTCCCCGCGATGCGAGCGTGTGTGATATGTGCATGCACGTATTGTGATAAGCAATAAGAAACACACGTGATATAAATCTCTCAAGTTTTTTTTCTACCGTTTTTTTTTCTTCTATTCTTCTTCTCATAATTCTGCCAATCACTGACAAGAGGGAAATAAACAAGTTTCCGCTTTGAAAATTTTATTTATTGCACGTTGTGTATCTATGATTATCACACACATACAATTTTACATTTATATAAGGGTCGGTACGAGAGTAATGCCTTCTAATTTTTTTCTTTCGAATCTGTCGCCATAGAAAATTTTGTGTTTCACTGATTGTGAATTGTGTTACTTAAAGTCTCCATGTTGAGTGGTGTTGTAATCATTTACGTTAATGTGTCACACGAGCAGTTCGAACTGGTGTGTGTTTCAGATATGCATAACAGATAAGGGCAGTGGTTGAATTTCTTATAATTACTGTGGAAGAAGTGAGTTCTAGTAGCTGCGTTCAGCGGGGAAAGCAGTTCAATGAGCGCTCAATGATTCTTTATTACGATTGACTTCTACACTTGATTCCAAGAAAGAACTAAAGACTCCAATTATTTAAAAAAAATACTGATCGCTCGCTGAGTTGCTTTTTCTGCTGAATGACATCGAAATTTATTCGCGTCTCAGAAATGTTTATGATAACACAATTCTGAAATGCGAATGGATTGCAATAGGACTCACTTCTTCCACGGTAAGAGGTTCAATCACTACCCTTGTCTGTTACGGATATTTGAAACACATACCAGTTCGAACTGCTCGTGTGACACACTCACGTAAATAATCATAAGAACACTTAACATAGTGCAACTATAGAGACTTCAAGTAACTATTTAGTAAAACGCGAATTTTCTATGACGGCAGATTCGAAAGAAAAAAATTGGGAGGCATTTATACTTTGGTACTGACTATCGTATATTATAAGATATATTGATATAAGATATACAGAATTTTTGCAATTGTAAACGTTTACGTAAAAATAAATATTTTAAAATGTTTCTATTCACAAGACAGATGATCCTTGAAGTAGAAATATTAATATTTTTGATACGTGTATGATGCAATAAAGATTATTTCTTAAAATAAGATTGTCGCGCGAAGTTATTAAATGTCAAAATACCGCTCTTGAGAAAAAATTAAGTGCCTTTCTTAAAACGATATATTAATATCGTCGATGCAATTATCACCTAATGCGATATTATCTCGAACGCATATTGAATTTTTTGTACGGAACTAAAAAATGCGTTAATAGAAGATGTATTAACGCATGTGTGCGTGAGATATAATGTGTACTGTTGTTGGTTTACGCCGAACTAATTTTTTTGTTTGTTTTATTATCAAAATCACAGCCGCAATTCTTGTTTAGGTCGAAAGTCAGAAGAGTTCGACCGACCAACGTGCGCGAGGAATTATATTTTCATCTGCTTCTTGCGTTGTCGGGGTCAATGTCAACATTTACTCGATTAACTGCAAAAAATTTGCCGATCCGTGATTTCCTGAAGGAACGCGTTAACGTCTTGACAATCTCGACATGCAGGCATGAATTAAATTACCGTTACATTTAATATCGAATGAAAATATTATCGGGTCACGCGATCCCTTATAATTGCTCGCAATATTGAGATAATTTGAAACAATTAAAGCAATTGAAACGCGTTCGCCGTAGTCGAGCTTTTGCATCGAGCGATACACGCTGTTATTATTATTCAACCTTTCTGCCACTAAACCATTTTATGCCGCGTTAATATCTTAACAGCGCGAAGAGTGATCTGTGATTCTGATGATGTAAATGCATATACGTACACGTACACGTATGTACGCAAGACATATTACGTATAGAGTGCCCCAGATCCGAGGGCAAATCAATTTTTATACATACGTATGTATATGAACACAAACTATGTATATGTATTTGGATGATTCGTATTACACATATAAATTAATCGATTAACGTGTTGACTTTAATGAAAATCTTATCTCAAAAGAACGCGACTTTCCTGCACCAAGATAAATTTTCAAAGATTTAAAGCAATTTCCGGATCGTTATCGTGTTTGTCTTTGTCGAATAGACCCTTATTGTTAATCTTAAATTTCGGAGCGACAATCGAAGTAATTTGGAGGCAAAACTGAAGCTGTTATCGCTCATAAATGTAAATCGCAATTTAATCTCGACTTCTTCAAAGACACAATTATTTTTCAATATTAAACTTTGATTAATCAATATAATTACAATAAATAATAATATATAAGATATTTGACGAATATGTAAAAAATAAATAAAATAAAATTCGCTTATTATTGTAAATAAAATTACTTGATTGAAACGTGGAACATTGAAAAACGTATATTGTTTGTTTTTCACGATGACATTATTTGCATGTGAAATTGCCTTTTTTATATCTTTGCGATTTTATAAAATACAAGATGCATTTTAGAGAAAATGCCAATAATAAGATGGAACATTTTGTATTCAAAGTAAAATGATTAATCAATAATACACCTTGAGGTCATGAAAACAAGTTCTCATTCAACATGACGTATCTTATCTTCTTCGCATAGATATTTTTAAAGCAAACGCGTGATATAAACATTTTTCTAATGCTCTGAGCTTATCAAATAAAACATAAATTCTGACTAAAATTTAGGAGAAAGAAGAAGAGAGATTATGAGATAATTTGAAAAGAGAATTAAATATCAAACTTTTGAGATTTATGTGTGTACTGTATTTGTAATACACGTTTTTATACAAAAAAATAATCAAGAAACAACAACGGCATTCGGGAAGATAAAGCAGACACGAAATTATTTAGACACCACATCTTTTGCCAACGAAAGAAGCTTGAGAACCATTCATCTAATAATGAATAATAATTGAGTATCAATAGATGCTTAATGAGCTACGTAATTATATGATAAAAATGTAAATCACCGTAATCAGATTTCTAAGCAGTTTTGTCTAAGCAAAATGTCATTTCTTGTGCGTATAGCTAAAAGTTATTGAGAATGTTTTGCATTTATGAATACTGAATAGTGTAATAACTTCGAAGTAACAATAGAGTTCGAAGTGCATCATAGATAATTAGACATTAGATAATTTGACAATTATACTCTATTATTAGATAATACTATATTATATAATTATATATTTATATTAGATATTATCATTATATTATTTAATATTATTATTAATTATAATTAAAAATTATTATGACGAACCGATAGGAAACGTAAACTGGACAAATCTCAAGTTAAAAGTTTACATTGTCATGCACTAAATAAGAAAAAATAAAGTGCAAAGGAGCTTCAGCCAATTACACCGGAATTGACCGCTTAAATATGATTTTTAAGAAAATTTAATTTTAGAAAACCTGTGTTTCATAAATTGACACCTTTCATCGCCGTCATTCACCCGTCATCGCGCAAATATAGCTTCGGTTCAAGGGAACCGGCTTGAAGGCGACATTTACGAACAATTATAACATTCCACATTTCTCAAGAATGAAGCGCATTTCCGGAAACTTTCTGCAGTTATGCGTACCTATCGCTACCGTTCGCCTTGCGGATCGGCAAAATGTTTTGCGCGATCGCAATGCGCGTTGCCAATCCGTAGGCAACATCCTACTTCGACATTCCAAGAGAGAGCTCGCACAGAAGAAGAAAGCGGACATTCGACCCGGTCGACCTGTCGTCTCGAGGAAAAATCTCTAGCGGCTCGAAAAATGAAGAAAACAAGTTGTTGATTTTTCTATAACAGCTCCAAAATCGCGATTGCGCGTTCTAGGTGGATGACGCGCGACGGTGCGGTGGCCCGCGAGTCTGCGTCCCTCGCGTTGAAATCTCTCACTTTTGCTTCGCCTCGACTGCTCGGCTCTTGCCTCTCGCTCTCTACCTACTCTCTCGTGAAAGTACTCCACCGATCGGCAGGCGGGGGGAGGCCCTCCTCGAGAACTGCCTCTGGTACCTTGGTAGACGATGCCACGGCAGTCGTCGTTCGGCCGACGTTCACCTCGACTCCGCTTTCACCTGACCGATTCCGGCGATCTTGCGCGATCTCGTCGCCGTCGTCGACGACGTCGCGACAATTTTCTCATCGTCCGAAGTACCAAGTGACACCCACCGCTTCACATTGTTCGCGATCGACGTAAACGGATATAGCATAAGTGAGAGAAGAGAGAGAAGGAGAGAGGGAGAGAGCGTGCGAAACTACGGTGGAACGGACCAGCCTGGCAGCCTCGTCGATCGACTCGAGCATCCTGGAGAAGTGGATCCAGGAAGCGGATGCGACCCTTCGGTTTCACGCGACGACTATGACCGCCTGCGTCGCGAGGATATCGAGGATAAGGATTCAATAGAAAGCGAATCGTCCGATCAGCAAGTAAGAAATCAATTTATTGTCCTTCTTCTATTCTTTTCAGCAATTACCGCATCAGCGAGCGCCAACTTTGTGTTTACTAACACTTAAACGTTATCGACAATTAGCAGCTGCTGTTTATTAATCACTAGCGACCAACATTTTCTTTTCAGAAGGAACATTTTATTCCACGCGATTCTAGTCTATTTTAAATCTTGTTGCTTATTTAGTATTATCATATTAAATATTATCATTATCATTATCATTATTATTATTATTATCATCATCATCGCTTTGATATTATTTGATTATCTTATTTATCTTATTGGACATAAAATAATTTTAATAACAAATCATCTTTCATTAAACTTATCATCAGGATTCAATAATGCCTGATAATAATAATAGTGTTTTTCAAGAAAATAATTGCATTCAATTAAAAACATTTTTTTTATGTAATTAAAATTCTGATTTTATTTCTTTTCAACGCTTAAGAGTTTTTCAAAGGTTTCTTAAAGTTCCGACTATCCAAAATTTAAACAAATTCAACAGATTAATCCGAAAATTTTTTAGAAAGTAGAATCAGTCGCGATTTAATTAAAATCGCTTATATTATAATTACGGCTCTCTATTCTGGCGGATCGAAAGTCTTACAAGAATTCTACACGCCTTCAAGTTTCTAAAATTATTGAGGACTTAATTTTAGGATCTAAACCGTGAACTTTCGAAAATATAGAATTATGATTTAATCAAGATCCTTTATGCTATAATCACGGCTTTACTGGGTTAACTTCCTACTTATTAATCGCCGCGAGCAGAAATGAAAGTAGTTTTGTTGCGTGCCCCGTTTACGCTGTTACGCGAGAACTATGCGCCTGAAGTTTCCATACGGGAAGCTTCGGATTCCGAGATTTCGGGATTTCACGCACGTCATGACGCAGAATCCGGCGAATCGTGGGGGTACCAGTGGAAACTCGAATATTTATGACATACTAAAATAGCATGAATGACGTTCGTGTAGGTCAACTAGAATCTAAAATTTTAGAACTTTGCGCGCTCAAATGTACCTTTGTGTTTTCAATGTACATAATGAAAACTTTACGTTCATTACAATTGAAATTTCGAGGTTTTCAAGATTTTGTATAACAACATCGAGATATATGAGAAGAAATAAGAATTTAACAAGCAGTATAAGAAAATAGTAGCTGAAAGGATTTCAAAGTAATGGAATTTAAAATAATTATTAATATTAGAATAATGTTAACGAAACTTATGTTTATTACGATTAAAATTTCAAGATTTTAAGACCTTACAATGCGACGACGGAATGAGAAGAGATGAGAGTTTGATAAATAATATTAAAAAAATAATAAAGCTAAAAGAAACCGAAGATAATGGAAAACGTAAAGTAAGAATTATTATTGCAGTTATTAATATTAAGCCGAGCAAAATTTATACATGCAGATTCCGAGATTTCAAACTCTCGCGAATCTACACGAAGGGTTAAGGGGAATCTATAGCGAACGGTCCAGAAAGTGATAATGACGAAAGGAGTCGGGGGGACGATATACCGTAACGGGAACGTACAGCGCGAACGCGCTGCGCCGCGGCCGTGACGAAACGGTCTCGCATTTACTCCCAGAGCTTCATTGATCGTCTTGGGAGATGAGTAAGGGGGCGGCGTCGCGGCGTGCGAATCCCCCCGTGACGAGACGGTGCATTGCGAGAGATCGCGGCCCCGGGGAGACGATAATTGCATATTTATGCATGGAACGGCGTGACCTTGCGCCCGTTACTTTCACTATCGCCGATCCGCGTGTAATTGCGCGTGGTGATCCATCGATCCCGCCCGCGTTAGATCCTTGGGTCGTGGCCGATCGTCGCCGATCCGATCTCGCGGTCAACAGCCGTGTATCGGCGACAAAGACGCGCGATAGCGTAACCAGGAAGTGCGTCTTCAACCGTCTTGCAAAATTTTTCGACTTGTCCGCGATATGTCATCAAGCGCGCAAGCTCTTTATCGGATGGCCGAGTTCGGTCATCTCGTGAGTCATTGTCAACAATCCGCCGTTTTATTGTCATTTTAATTGTCTAAAAATTGATTATAAGAGGAAATTGGCGAAAGAGATTATCGATATTAACGTGTGGTGAATCCCTAGCGATAAGTCTTTCTTCCGGTTTTTCCCACCGTGTAGAATATCGAAAGATATATTATCGCGATTTCAAGGCATTAGGCAATTAATCGCGCGCGCAACGATAGGGGTTCCTCATTGTCAATATCGCCGATATCAGTTACCGGAATCGCGCGGCCGATTCACTGTACGGAAATGCAGCATGCGTTGCAAATCCAAAGGTGTGACATAGATAAAATAGTGGATAATAGATAAAATCGGAGCGGGATTCTCGCGTGCGCGAGGAGAGCGTCGCGGGAAAATCTTTCCTGCGTTTTCACTTTCTGCGTCCTCGCGAATCCGAGACGATCGCATTGCGGGCCAACGGATGGATCGCAGGAGCTGTCTCCGGTCTCGCAGAAATAGATTTCGTTACCGTTACCGCGGGCGGCGTGACACGCAGGGAAGAAGAGAAAGTAAACGCGTTATGAGGCGGGATACACGCCACCACCGTCGAGAGTTTCGCGCGACTTGCACGCAGTGTACACGGAGTTGCGAATGAGCTGCGATTGCGATAGTGAGGGGAATTTAGAAAATAGCGCAACGGAGCTACGTTTTGGCGGAAAATTCATTCGAGAGTTCGATCGCGAATCTTTCGAAAGATTGCGAGGTAAGCCACCCCCACCGCTCGAACCAAATTCAATAATGCTAATTATTGAAACGTATCATATATGAAATTAAAACTTGAATAAATAAATCAATACGATTATACTAATCTGCATCGTTAAATTATTAAATATGGTAATATCTACGAACAATTTAATGAAACATACATTTACGCAAAAATCTTTCCGCCGACAGAAAAGTATAATGGCTATTATTTAAAATTAATATAGTATAATATAATTATATCAAATTTGGAT
Source organism: Temnothorax longispinosus (assembly GCF_030848805.1). Classification (NCBI taxonomy): domain Eukaryota; kingdom Metazoa; phylum Arthropoda; class Insecta; order Hymenoptera; family Formicidae; genus Temnothorax; species Temnothorax longispinosus. The sequence goes on from NC_092368.1 coordinate 16,893,737, forward strand.
TTTAAATGTAATCTAATCCAAAACTGCAGACAACCTAAGTAAAGTACAACAGGACAAACGAAGAAGTGCGATTGCACCATTAGAGAATTTTAGCCACGAGAGATATAAGTACAAATCACTCGAGCGATCGACGTTCGATACCGATACCGATCTACGCTTTATGGTGCATCCTGTGTATACACGTAATCGGCGAGAAATCGTGGGTAAGTACTCGCTAGGATCCTGCTTCCTCGGTGAAGAAGCAAGCGATGTACAATGTGCGATGAGGCAGACGGTTAGGAATGATCGGAAAAAACATTGGTTCACATACATACTACATACCCACACGATCGAGCGATCGGGGACGATGAACTGGATCCGGCTGCCGATCGTCGTAGCGTTAAAATCCATTCTCGAAATATATTCTCCGTGGCAAGGTCGTTCCTTTCCTCGTGACCTCGCGTTCCTCCGAGAACTCTGGCTCTTTTCTGCACATGTGACTCACACTCACACTCGCGGAGCGAAATTCTTTGGCGATCCTCGTCCCGGAGTCCGCTGCATATCCTGTCTCGTCGAAAGTTTGATGAAAGATCGACGAGAGATAAATAAGCCTTTTAACCCGTTGGGTTAATCCTTTTGGTATCGACGAACGGACTTTTCCACTTATCCTTTTCTAATCTCATCTCTATTCTCACCCTGCAATAAATAGATTTTTATTAGATAATCTTCGTTCTCTTTACAAAGTTGTTAGATCCTCTATTGTCCTCAACAAATTGAACTTTGATTTAAGTCTTTTGCTGTCTTTGATAAATGGATCTTTTATTAAACAAACGTTTCATTAGTTTTAACAAAGGAATGCTTACGTCATTCTTGACCAGTCATCCGTCTTTTATCGGATGAATCTTTTGCTACATCTCTCGACGAATAAGACGCAAGATGACGGCGCTTGTGTCGTAATTCATGCAGGGTGCAATAATCAGTATAATCTAACTGATTATTAGAAATTTAGCTCTCCACTGCCGGCTGTCTCCGATCAACCGCATTCCCTTTCGCAAGCAATAACAGTTCGTCGCACCCGATCGCGTGCATCGTCCCAGAAACTTATTATTCCGAATTGGTAGCTAACGGTACGCGACTTCCTCAGTTTCGACGTGACTCTGAAAGAATTCTAAAAGAAAAATTTAAAAAATCGGTCAGAAATTGAAGCTTTCAAAATTAGAAAAGTGTCTTTCCTTGATACTTTTTATTCATTGAGAAAAAAATCTAATATACGCGAAGAATTGTCTTGACCTCTGATATCATTGTATAAATTAAATGAATAATTGTACCAAGTAAATGTTTCTTCGTCATTCTGTGAATACAATTTTAAAAAATTGGATATTGTCTATTTATGCTATTATTTATAAACTACTTTCCATAATTTTGTAATGCGTGTACAATATTCATTATATATATAGATATATATAAAATATAATTCATAAAATACAAATTTGAAATAATCTTGTAGTAAACTTTCAGATACGCTTCTCTCACGATTTAAGAAAAAGCATAAAAGAAAAATTTTCTACAAAAAATTCACATTTAAACGATATTTATTAAATTAATCAATAATTAATTAGCAATTAAAATTCATGTCAATTGATTAATATAAAAGATTTCATCGATAAATAGTACAATAATTATTATATGTAATTAATGTATAATCAATTTAATTAATTATCGGTCAATATATAATAGCCGCGAATTGAAACAAGCATCTCTCGCTTCATGGATCTCTTCTCTCCTGCCTCACGAAAACGCATTCCGCGGTTACATCGCGGCGACGAGACGCGTCGTCTCCTTATCGAGAGACGTAGACGAAAAAACGCGAGGACGAAGAGGAAAAGGAGAGAGGAGATGAAAGAGCGCGAAAAAGAAAAGGCCAAGAGGGATGCGCACGTAGGAACTAGCTAACATAAGCGGCGCCGACGGATTTTTAGGAACGACGCCGACGGGCGGGTCCGGGTCCGGGGGATGCGCGGAGGAGTGTCCGAGGGATACCGTGGACCCGTGGACCGTGGCACGGCCTCGAGGGCGGCAACGGCCGCGGAACGGCGCGGCGGCGGAGCCGTCGAGTTACAGTGGACGTCCTTGCTACGTTATCTGCCACGTCGTTCGTTTCGTTTCCCTTTCACTTTCAACCGTAGTCCAGGAACCAGAAACCCCGGATCTCTCTCCCGCGGCCCGCGACCCGCGGCTCGCGGGCCCGCACCGAACAAAGATACGCGCGCCGTACCCGGGACCCTGTGCGGGGGGACGTGTGCCAGATGCTGAGGAGAGATAATTGCGCGAACGCGCGATTACGCCGTGATAAACGCCAAGTTCGTTAGGTCACCGTACGTTGAAAATTACGAGGTCGGGTCCGCGGACCGCAGCGACTTGGATTGATTAATGATAGATTAGCCATTAATTAGCGTTCGCTGGATTACGGTCACGGCTAATAACGCGTAAACGAGGGAAAGAAAAATACTGTTGATTGTTAAAGTGAAATAATAAACTTGTCGTTAAGCAATAAAGCAATAAATAATCTCGCTGATCGTAAACTCAAGGATGAAAGAAGTTGAAGGCCGTACAAAACAAATGGAGGAGCCGCGATAAAAATAAAAAATTTTGTCAACGTGAAAAGAAATATTTTCAATTGAATTTTATTATCGGTTTGCTCTTTATTGTTAATTTGTTTTTGCACCCCTGTAGATCATTATTTATCGAATTTTTTGGTCATATAGTTTGGATAAAAGATTGTATAATTTATAATACCATTTCTAGACGGAATGTAATGAAATCTTGATTAATACATTAGTAATTTTTTTCCAAAAGAGGAAAAAATATATCGTCTTTACATATTAAATCTCGATATATATTTTAATACACTCGAGATCTAGATGTTGACGATTTGGTTCCTCCGATTTTCAATTCTTACACTCCCTGAAGGCTCGCAACATAAAAAATATTTTTCATTATTCCTAACAGTCTCAATTATAAAAATTGCATTAGTTGTTTAAAAATAAAAGAATTGGAAATATAATTGAGATAAATTATCAATTTGCAGAATGGCGAAGAACCAACATCAGAATGGCGTAATACCGGGAGGTATTACCGGCCCGGATGATTTTTCAGATGGTGAAAGCACTCCTCTGACTCAGGACTATGCCGGCAGGTATGACTATTTCATCATTATTAATAATTTCTTCTCTCTAAGAACCAAGATTTCAAGGACAAAAAAAATTAAATAAAATTAAAAATTAAAACAAAGGAATTAGAGTTGAGAAAAATTGAAAACTAAAGAGAATAAATAATATACATTGGATTATTGGAAGTTAGATTAAATTCCAATTAAAGGCGAAAGTTATTAAAATTAATTAGATGAAGATATATTATTACAATTAAAGCTGAGGTGAGATAATTTAGTTTAGATTACTATCGATTATTTAAAATAAAAAGATTGAAATCTCTTTCTCTCTTTCTCTCGAGATTTAATTTAAAAAAAATTGCTGCCTATGCCAACTAAATTTTTATTTGCTAATCAATGATGTTTTGATTAATAAGCGATTAATTATTGTAACGTAGTCAACGTACGATCGTTGAGACAAAAGGATGGGACGTGTTCCGGAACCCGCCAATGAAGTCCGACTCGAACTCGGGTTCCATGGCAAACCAGAAATGCCTGGAGAGGATGGTGCAGGTGATCAAGGTCTTCGTTTACCTGCTTGTTTTCGTCATAGTGTTGGGAAGCGGCGTGGTCGCCAAGGGCACGATTCTCTTCATGACGTCGCAGCTCCGACAGGACAGAAAAATACTCTACTGCAACAGACAATTGGGTAAGACTTAAATATAAATTTTACCCTGGTGAAAAGTTTACTTGACCCAATCCAATCAAATAAATTCAATTCCGATTAATTCGAACAGCAAAGATTGTGTATTATAAATGAAATAATTTTATTTTCAAATGAACGGTTACAAAGAAATAGAAGGAAAGAGTAAAAAATAATAAATATACATTCATATAAATATCCGACGATTATTTCCAAGTTTCAGTCCTCGATAATTATTATCACGCGTCCTCTTATAGATCGAGAGAACCAATACCTGGTGACGTTGCCCGAGGAGGAAAGAATCGCGTGGATATGGTGCATAATAATCGCGTTTGCGGTGCCGGAGTTCGGCACCCTGGTGCGTAGCATTCGCATGTGCATCTTCAAGTCATGGAAGAAGCCGCAGTTGGCGCACTTTCTCGTAGTTTCCATCATGGAGACGTTTCACGTGGTGGGCTTGGCCTTGATGTTCCTGGCGGTGCTTCCGGAACTGGACGTCGTCAAGGGGGCAATGTTGACTAACTGCGTGTGTTTCGTTCCTGGATTGCTGGGTAATTTGATTCTAATTCAATTTAATTAGGTTTAATTTAATTTTATCTTATTTGAACTTCGAATATGTAAAGAATTATAATATAGAATAAAATGAGAAACGTGAAAAATACATATATTTGAAAAAAAATCATAAAAAGATTTATCCAAGAAAACAAAGATAGTTAAAATACTTATCAAATACAATAAAAATAAATAATTAAATGACGTAATTACCCATGTTAATAAATCTAATTTATTATTTGCAATATTAATTATATATAGTGCGTTAATATAATCGCATTTGCCAAACGGTGCAATATATGATCTAGGATCAATATTTTACATTAAGTGAAAGAAATGCAAACGGATTTGCTTGCTTTCAACCGCGATTGCCCGACTTTCGCGTTCGATTTTTCCATGGTTCCGTATTGCCGAGCGAATAATCATGAAAGTAGTGATCGCGCGAGAATAGGCAAAGTAAGACATACGCTGCGCACATTCGCAGGCCTACTTTCCCGCAACAAGAGTAAAGGCGAGTCCAAACGATACGTCCTCGTTCTCGTCGACATCGCCGCCCTAGCCGCCCAGGCGACTAGCTTCGTCCTTTGGCCCTTCTTAGACAGCTCGAGACGATCCTTATGGCTGATTCCTGTTGCACTACTTCTCGTCTCCTGCGGCTGGTGGGAAAATTACGTCTCCACGCAGAGCCGGATTAGTGAGTTTCTGCTCCTTTCAGGACCCAAAATCTTTTTATTTCAAATTAAAATTGAATAGTAGAAGAAATAAAACAAGCTTCTTCATCTTTTTTTTCAGAATACTTAGCTTGTTTAATGGATTAAATAATTAATTACATATTTTCCTATGTGTTTCGATGGTAATTTTATTCATGTTTGAATTAATTACAATTTTGAATTAATTAATTAATTCATTAAACTCACGTTATCGTGGTTGACTCAAAACGATTTTACATATCTTCCTTTTTATTTTATTTTTTCCATTTTCTTCCCTCAGGTTTAATCAGATCTCTCGGCAGAGTAAAAAAGGAGATGCGACTGACGCGTTATTTCACCTATATGCTGGTGTCTGTCTGGAAGATTGTAGCGTTCTTCATCAGCTCGATATTGATACTATATATCAAAGGGGAAAATGTCGGGCATCTCTTTACCATGTTTAGCAGCGCCTTCGGTGACCACAAAATTACAGTCACGTCTATCAAGTCGATAACTAGCGGGAGTTTGCCCGATCTCTCGGAGATTCTGACGGGCGACATCACCGAGGTCGTCAACGCCGACTTCAACACGCCCATCTACGTTCTCCTGCTGCAGATCGCCGGCGCTTACTTCGCCTACGTGTTTGGTAAGCGAATAGCGCGTATTGAAACTAACTTGGAGAATGATTTAAGAATAATACTCATGAAAATAAATAACAATCAAACTTGCGGTATATTATTAATCATAGCTCTTGTAAAATAAGATATAGGTATACATATGTTGACTATCCTGGAGAGGGGTATTTTTAATTAACTAAGAGATTCTCAGTTGAATTCTCAATTTAAGATACCTTCTAATTAGTTAATTTTTAATATTATTTTGTCATTCGTAGGCAAATTCGCATGCAAGATCCTGATTCAAGGCTTTAGCTACGCGTTCCCGGTGAATCTCACGATACCGGTGTCGATCTCGTTGCTGATCGCCGCGTGCGGTCTCCGCAACAGTGATCCATGCTTCTTTCACGGTACCATACCGGATTACTTGTTTTACGAGTCGCCGCTGCCTAATTTCCTCAACGAATTCGTGTCGAAGCAGTATGCCTGGGTATGGTTGCTGTGGCTGTTGTCGCAGACCTGGATCACCCTACACATTTGGACGCCGAAATGCGAGCGTCTTGCGGCCACGGAGAAGCTCTTCGTCGTGCCAATGTACAACTCTCTGCTGATCGACCAGTCGATGGGCCTTAACCGGAGAAGGGACGATCAGCCGGAAGTCAAAGTCGAAGTAAGTATCTTCAGAGTCAGACGGCTTTCAATATAATAATGCAAAATAAAATAATGTTAATATTAACTTGTTAACTTCTCAAATCCTAAAATAATTGATTACCCTAAATAAAAATATGAAAACATTATTACTCTGAGAGAATATATTGGTTCTTAAATTAATCGACATCGGATCGATCGATAGGATCTGGCGGAAATAGAAAAGGAGAAGGGTGATGGCGACTATGAGACAATCTACGAACAGACGGACGGATCGACCACACCTCCGTCCGCGGTGAAGAGCAGCGATCATGTAACCAGGATTTACGCTTGCGCTACCATGTGGCATGAGAACAAGGAAGAAATGATGGAATTCCTGAAGAGTATTCTGCGCCTGGACGAGGACCAGAGCGCGCGGCGTGTCGCTCAGAAATATCTCAAGGTCGTCGATCCCGACTATTACGAATTCGAAAGTGAGTAACGTTGGAATTAGCAGCCTAGTAAATATATATATATACATATATTGTTCGTTGCTTTGTATAACACGAGAATGTATTCCTCCAGCTCACATATTCTTCGACGACGCGTTTGAATTGGCCGATCACGACGAAAACGAGTCGCAGGTGAACAGATTCGTGAAATTGCTGGTCGGCACGCTGGACGAGGCCGCATCGGATGTGCACAAAACGAGGATGCACGTAAGAGCGCCTAAAAAGTATCCGACTCCGTATGGTGGACGATTGGTTTGGACTCTTCCCGGAAAGACGAAGATGATCGCCCATCTAAAAGACAAGAGCAAGATCCGACACAGGAAGCGATGGAGTCAGGTATCATCCGTTCAGAATAAAAATTTAACTTCAGAAGAAGGAATCTAATCTTTTAACGAAATCAATTACACGTAAGTCGTTTTATTAAAAGTGTTAGAGATTGTTTCGTAAACGGATATTCAATTCTCAACTAGGTAATGTACATGTATTATCTGCTGGGACATCGGCTAATGGAATTACCGATCAGCGTCGATCGCAAGGAGGTCATCGCCGAGAATACGTTTTTGTTAACGCTCGACGGCGATATTGACTTTCAACCAGCGGCAGTGAAGCTTCTCGTGGATCTGATGAAGAAGAATAAGAACCTAGGCGCCGCCTGCGGTCGTATTCATCCAGTTGGTTCTGGTAAGTCGTGCCAGCGATTTAACGTTGCTGGTCGCGATCGTAATCAAATCGTACCAAATAACGATAGATGCGATTACATACTTTTTAATAAGTAAAAAAAAGATTGTATTGCATGTATTTATCTAAATATCGCATCGATTACAAACGTTTCGCAAATGTTCCAGGACCCATGGTGTGGTATCAGATGTTCGAATACGCGATCGGTCACTGGCTGCAGAAGGCCACCGAGCACATGATCGGCTGCGTACTCTGCAGTCCCGGATGTTTCTCGCTGTTTCGCGGCAAAGCACTGATGGATGACAACGTGATGAAGAAGTACACGACCAAGTCCGACGAGGCAAGGCACTACGTGCAGTACGATCAGGGAGAGGACCGTTGGCTGTGCACGTTGCTATTGCAACGAGGATACAGGGTACGCACCGATTTCGCTATCACTAATGACCGTTTTATTCTAGCTGACATTATTACATTTGATTCATTGCATTATAATTGATTTATTATTAATACTTTGTTTTTACGAAAATTTTTATTATATTAATGTAATTGTTTTATTTAAAATTATTTTTAATTTTTTACGTTGCACTGTAGGTAGAATATTCCGCAGCGAGCGACGCTTATACCCACGCACCGGAAGGATTTAACGAGTTCTATAACCAACGGCGCCGTTGGGTACCCTCCACCATTGCCAATATTATGGATCTGCTAATGGACGCGAAACGCACGATTAAAATCAACGACAATATCTCGCTGCCTTACATCTCGTATCAAATCCTACTGATGGGCAAGTGCTTCTCTCAATCCACTCAGAAAATTGATTGAATTATAGCATCTTAGATTTGATTTCATGATTAAAAACAAGATTAGATTATAATTAAATTAGCATAAAATAAAATTATATATATATATAATAATTTAACGTATCAAATTATTGGAATATTTCAATTTTTATATATCTTTTTACTTTGATTAAAACAGGTGGTACGATTCTGGGACCCGGCACGATCTTTCTCATGTTGGTGGGTGCCTTTGTGGCGGCTTTCAAAATTGACAACTGGACTAGCTTCTACTACAACATCATTCCCATTTTGCTCTTCATGATCGTCTGTTTCACGTGCAAATCGAACATACAGGTAAGTATCTCTCTGTTGATTCGTCGCGTCTGTGTTTGATTCGTGCGTATCCGCTTTTTTTCGCGCATTGTGATCGTCTTTCGCTCGCGGAATTCACTTTCATCAGAACCAGAATTCTTAATTATAATATTGTGTGATAATATCGCAATAATATGTATCGTCACGCGACGTCGATTCATTTTTCGCACAATGTTCGCGACTTCCGATGTAGTACTAGAATCCGTCCTGAAGATCTCTTGAAACGTGGGCCAGGAAGAAATTAAGAGTGGATGGTTTTCAGCTTTTATGCGCTCAGATCCTGTCGACGGCGTATGCGATGATCATGATGGCGGTGATCGTAGGTACTGCCCTACAGCTCGGCGAGGACGGCATAGGCTCGCCCTCGGCGATCTTCCTAATATCATTGTCGAGTTCATTCTTCATAGCAGCCTGTCTACATCCTCAAGAATTCTGGTGTATCGTGCCTGGCATCATATACTTGTTGTCCATTCCGTCCATGTACTTGCTCCTCATATTGTACTCCATCATCAATCTTAATGTTGTGTCCTGGGGCACCAGGGAGGTCCAAACGAAAAAAACTAAGAAGGTTCGTCAGGGTCGATCATTTTTTTAAATTTATTTTTCATTTTTAGCACTGGTGTAATTAAATGCAAGTGTATCTCAGGTAAACAGGGCTTTGAAAAGGTGAAGGTTTAGGCTGTTGGATCCCGCTTTATCATTTCGATATTTTTTCCTGAGATGTAACAACGGCGCCGTTACAAAAGATATTTAATGTCTCATATCTCAAATTCTTTTTTGCTAAAATCATAATTTACTGTGCAAAGTAACTTTTTTGTAAATAAAAATAACATTTTTATTTGTTTGCCAAATAAATTGAACGTATTATCTCGTGTATTTAATCGCGTGTATTGAAACAACTTGAACGTTCTCCAGTGTACGAACCGGATAAGGCTGCGCTTCGGAGATAGGGGGAATAATCCTGTCGAAATTCCTTCGATCAAACGATCTCACAATCATTCGCTTCGTCGTAAGAGTCCATCGCACTTCAGCTTCAGCTTTGTTTAACTCAGAACAGAAGGCGACTTAACGTATACATGAAAGTTGGCGGTTCTTGATGACAGGTGATAGTAGCTGCCGTGATCAGTACCATGTACGCGATCATGATGACCGCGGTGATCGTCGCGGTCGCGATAAACATCGTGAAAGATACCGTAATGTCGCCGAGCGCGTGGTTCATGTTCCTCGTGGTGGGCGAGTTCGTGATAGCGGGTCTCCTGCATCCCTACGAGATCAATTGCCTACTGCACGGTCTGATCTATTATCTAGCGGTGCCCTCGATGTATGTGCTACTAATCATATACTCACTCTGCAATCTCAATAACATCTCATGGGGCACGCGGGAAATTAAGATGAAGAAGAGCTGCGCGGTAATTAATCTCACTTACTTTACTAACTCCAACTAAAATCTAGTCGAGATACTCCGGCAAATGCTCGGCTTTTGCAGCTTTGTTAACATATACAAAAATATTTTATACTTTTCAATTAACCCGTCGATGAACACGTCGAGAATTAAGATTCTTTAGAAATTTATTTAATCGGTCTCCAAAGAGAATTAAGAAATAAAAGAAATCAAAAGCTTTTAGAATTTTGTTAATGTGAAAAAATTAATTTTAATAATTTGTGTAGTTGGTTTTATTTCAATTAGAATTAATAATAGTAAATTATAAAAATATCAGATAATCTATATGTTATATAGATTAAATTAAAAGATTATATATAGATTAAATGTAACGTTAAATGTATAATATTGTATATTTATAAGTTCTAAAAAAGATTATTTATTACTAAAATCATTCCGTTCATAATAAAAGTTTTTTCATAAAAGCTGTTAGAAGGTCGTCGCTTTGGTCTATTAATATTCTGTCTGTATTATATGACTTATTTAATTAACTTAAACTCACATTATTTAATGAGGAACACATGGCAAATGAGGATCGTGTTTTTGCGCGTTCATCACAATCGTTGATACGATTCAGGAACTCGAGCAAGAGAAGAGGGAGGCGGAGGAGGCAAAGCGCAAGGCCAAACAGAAATCCCTGCTGGGCTTTCTGCAAAACGGTGCCGGCACCAATGACGATGATCAGGGATCTATCGAGATATCGCTGGCCGGTTTGTTCAAATGCTTGCTGTGCACCCATGGCAAGCCGTCTTCCGAGAAGCAACAGCTCGTGGCGATCGCCGAGTCGCTCGAGCAGCTCGGTAAAAGGCTTGAGACCATCGAAAGGTAGGAAAGCAACGTGTAATAATATCCGGGGTGACGAAAGATTATTGCGAACTGTTATAGATCAAGAGTAAGAATTCCTTACAATTAAAGAGATCTCACAAAAATGTGAGACACTCCGATTTACGAAGCGAAAAAGTTTCTGAATTATGCGAGTAACGTTATGGAAAAGTAGATCGCTAAAAACGTCAGTTTTCTGTGAAAAGTAGATGACAGATATTTTCTTCTGTTATTTATATAAAAGAAGCGCAGTCAATCAGATCAATTAAAAAAAAAAAAAGATTAATTTCTCTTACTTACAGAGCGGTGGATCCTCACAGTCACGCTTCCGGACGAAGAAGAGCCTCTTCCGTGGGTTCGCGCACCGCCGATCACCTGGGTGCCATCGGCGAGGATCCCGAGGACGACGAAGGCAGCGAGACGGAGACGGTGACCAGTCAGAATACCGAAGGTCATCGCGACGGCAGTAACTTCCTCACGCGACCGTACTGGTTGAACGATGACGGTCTGAAGAAGGGAGAGGTGGACGTGTTATCGATGCAGGAAGAGCATTTCTGGAAGGACCTGCTGGAGAAGTATCTCTACCCGATCGACGAGGACAAAGCGGAGAAGGTAACATGTCGAAACGTTGGAACTTTATTCAATTCTCTCTGGAAAAAAGAAAAATTTATTACAGTTTATTTTATAAGATTCGGTTTTTTTCTTTATTTCGGGGATTCTCATTCAATTTTTACCAGTCACGTTTTTTTTACATCGTTAAGCGTCACAAAATGTTTTACTTTGTACTTCAACTTAAAATTCTATACAGAAAATTTTTTACAGAGAAATATTAACTAATTATTAACATAATTAATGTAAATTAATTTGATACAATGGAATAAAATGTCGGAATCAGAACATTTTGCACGATACAATCCGCACAATACGTCTTTGTCGCTGCAAGTGTCGATCAAGGATGAAGAAACAAAAATTACTTTTGTCAAGTATTTATATTTGTACTTTAATCAACTTGTTTCAACATTACTTCCTGTTAGATGAAAGAAATGATCATTAAGAAATGATCATTATTGTTGAGAAATCAAAATCTGAAAAAATCTATCCTCCGCTTTTGATCTCGCAGCTAAATAATAAACAATTAAATTGAAAATTGAAGAAAATCGTCCTTTGACTAAGAATGATTAAATTAAAAAAGAGAGAATTCTTGATGCAATAAAAAATAATTTTATACAAATAAAAATTGGGAAGAATTACCGATGACTAAAATTTAAATAAAATTGGATCAAAGATTGAAGGCTTGTTCCTCGAAGCAAAGTAATTTTTATGTTTTGCAGAAAGTATATATTACTTACGCGCATTTTTCATATATTCCAATTAATATACCCCATGCTGCCCCAATCAGGCACGAGTCGCCAAAGATTTAAAGGACCTACGCGACCAGAGCGTCTTTGCGTTTTTTATGATGAATGCCCTCTTCGTCCTGATCGTCTTTCTGCTGCAATTGAACAAAGACTTGTTGCACATCAAGTGGCCATTCGGCATCAAGACGAACGTCACGTATGACCATACTACCATGGAGGTAAAACTAGCTCCGTCGGCGCCTCGCATCCTCGATCATGGATTTATCTCGAGCAAAACGTTAACGATAAACTTGTACTCCAATTTGTGCGCGTTAAATTTACGAGAATAAACGCGCAATAAAATTGACGGATCGTTAACCGAGATAACGAAAGATCGACGGATCGATGGACCGATCGACGGAGCTTTCTTATACTTACTATTCTAATCTTGTGTCGTCTCTTTTTTTCTGTTTCTCTCGCATTTACCACGCGCACGCAACAGGCCCGCATCGCCGCCGATCTTATCGAGCTACGCAACAAGAGCGTGTTCGCGTTTCTAATGTTCAATGCGTTGTTCGTTCTGATCGTATTCTTGCTACAGCTGAACAAGGATCAGCTGCACGTTGTCTGGCCGCTCGGTGTCAAGACCAACATCACCTACGTCGAGGAGACCTCGGAGGTATCCGATGATCAAACATCAGGGGGAAAGGATTAAATCGGTGCCATGGTGGTGTCCTACACACGGTGTCTCGTTAAAATCGCTCTCGATGCGTCTGGATGCTCATCTCTAGAAGTTTCCATTTATTATTATTATTATAAATCTTTCAAATAAGACTTGGCAAAATTATCAAATACTTGATAAGGGAATTAACAAAAATTAATAAAAATGGGAATAATGATAATCAGAGTTTGTTAAAAATTACGACGCTAAAGTTTCCTCGAATCTTTAACGATTCTTTACTTTGAATTTTTAACTTTTAGAAATTTGAGTTCTCAGACTTTTAATATTCCACAAAATTTCGAAACCAGTTTATCAAATTATCCGAGCACCCGAATGCGTCGGGGGCGAGCAGCACTTCGGTGATGACATTGCAACTGATTCAATATGTACATATGTTTTTATGTCATTAACCCAACTGGTTCGTTCGACAGCACGTGGATGGTCTCTGATTAATATTCTCACGCACAGGTACCTCACCCTCACCCTGGGTCGAATGGAATGGAATAAAATGGCGTGGGAGAGGATTTTTAGTGACCCTGACTATATATAGGAATAACCAGAGATTAATGTCACAATAACATTCTCCCATTTGCTCCTTTTTACCAAAATTAGACAAGATCGATTTATGACATGAAATTAAGCCTTATTAATTTGATTACATAATCGATGTAAAAGTAGAGACGAATGTCGAGAGACCTGTTTCTCGAAAGACTTGAAGCTAATAATTTTTGGGCAACAAAAACAATTTTTTAATTTTAATTTTCTCATTCTACGTGATACCTAAAAATTATTAGTGTTATTATAAAAACTATTATCACGTGAAAATTGTTACTATTATTAAAATTAGTATTTTTCTAATCAAAATTAAAAATTTTTAATTATTAAAACTAATATTATTCTATAATTAAAATTGCTATTAAAAAATTAACTGAATAATACTGAAGAGAATATATCTGTCTCTCGACATGAGAATCTTGGGATCGCGAACTCTCAGATCTGAGGCTGTATAGATTCCTGGAGATCTGTGGATCCTCGGAGAGAGAGAGATCTGCGTCTCTTCTCTCTTTTGTTGTGTCTAACTTTGACCATGCACCATTATTGCCAGCTGTGGCAACGGACGAGCACCACTAACGTACATAACGCGATAATTGCTTTCAGTGTCTTCTCATCGGGAGTTCAACCGAACTCGTATCGAACTCGTTATCTCATAAGCGTGTGTAAATATCTTATGTATGTTTGTCATAAGTGTGTTAATCTTAACACGCACGAAAGTCACCGAATCTTAACATCTAATGACCTATCCTTTTATACTCAATTGTTTTTAATTAATGCACATACTTACGAAGGAATGATTATTATCGATGGCGATCGATCGAATTATAATTCTTTATTGAATGTAACTTGAAATGAAATTTCTATGAACGCGAGAAAATAATTCGAAATATCAAATCTAAGAATAACTTAAATTTAACTTATTATATACTTTAACGATTCAATGATTCAATAACAATTTACATTAACTGATTTTGATCATTTCTATCATTTTTTAAATTAAATTAAGTAGACAGAGGTCCACTCTGTTTAGATTTCGGTCGCTATCGCGAGCGTTGCTTCCTAAAATAACATTATGTCGCGTATCGTAACGCATTCTACACACGCCGCGATTTTGCAGGTGCACATCACGAAGGAGTACTTGCAACTCGAGCCGATCGGTCTTGTGTTCGTCTTCTTCTTCGCGCTGATATTGGTCATACAATTCACCGCGATGCTGTTCCACCGATTCGGCACCCTGGCCCACATTCTGGCCAGCACCAGTTTAGACTGTTGCAAGAAGGTGCGCGCATACGTCTCTCTCTTATACAATTATACCTATCTTGTCGAATTGTTGTGCAAAATGTTGGTCGTTTTAATCACTTGGACAAATACACGACGGACTTTTTGCTACAACAACTTGATCCGTCTGAGCTGTTTCACGTCAACGCTCAATGATCTTCGCAGACGAAGGATCTCTCCGAGGAAGCCCTGCTGTCGAAACACGCGGTCGACATAGTGAGAGATCTTCAGAGACTAGACGGGATAGAAGGTGACTACGAGGAGGGCAGCGGTAGCGGGCCCGGTAGACGAAAAACGATCAGAAATCTGGAAAAGAGTCGCAGGAAGACGCAGGCGATCAACACGCTCGACGTCGCCTTCAGGCAACGTTTCTTCAGCATGAACGAGGGCGCAGGTAAGGGAGAGACACAAAGTGTAGCCACGTAAGGTCTGCAAAACAAAGATAAAAAAAATAGGGCAGAAAGGAATTCCGAACGTATAATATTCGATATATCTTTAAAACTAAGTTTACTAAGCGATCGCTTTTCGTAATATCGAACGAAAAATCCCCAGGCCTGTCGAGGAACATGTCGACGCGACGCGAGGCGTTTAAGGCGTTCGAGGGTAGGCGCAACAGCATAATGGCGATGCGCCGGAAGTCGCAGATGCAGACCCTGGGCGCGAACAACATCTACGGCGTGGCGGGCAACCCCCTTGGGATCCAGGGCCGGCCGTCCCGCAGCAGTCAGATATCTGTCAAGGACGTGTTCGAGGGACACCCGGCTGCAACGTCGGCACTGTCGGCAGCGGGGCACGTGAACGCCGGCTACGAGGGCGACGACAGCCCCGGAAACAGTCTGCGGTTGCAGAATCTCGGTGGCACGCAGGTCACGTGGCGAGAAGCAAACTCCAACGTGTGACTGTGACGTGCGTTTCTCCCAACTCTTTGTTGCGCTTTGCGCTAGATTAATGAAGAATTTATTTATCGAAGAGCTCATTTTCGAATCGAATCTCTGTAACAGATGAGGGTTGTTTCGTCGAGATTACGTGAATCACTGCCACTTCTTGGTAAGTGCGCTGAAAACACAAGTCAAGGTGGTCAAGTTCTAACTATTCGGGAACGAGTTCTTCAAATCAACAGCTGATCGAGAAAATCCGTGCGGTTTTTAATACAAGTACCGTTACAATGTTTTAATATCTAGGACGCTCTGTTAATTGTAATTGTCATGAAATAATTTCTATAAATAGAAAAGAGAAAGAGCCGCACGCGAATTTAGCCAACGAAGCACGATCGCATTCTCTTCCACGTTTTCTTGCACACATTTTTCACACACTTTTTTCCTACTTTTATTTTAACTTTCCGCTCATCATTATTATTCGCACACACATTTTTGATTGCTCGAGATCCATAAAAAAAATACATCTTATATCGTAACAATTTTAACTGCGCTTTCTGCATACTTTTCTGCATTTTTGTCTTCCTTCTTCCAAATCTCGGAAATACAGATTAAAATATATCTCTTTTTTATATTTTATATTATATAGATACAAATGCAGAAAATATAACGTAACGCAGTTAAAAGAAACGGACCTAATTTTCGTATTGTCACCGCTGGCGCTAGATAAATCGGCGGTGACCGCGATGATTACGCTTACTCGCTCCGTTCTTTTTGCGTATGTGATAAGGCCGATATTTAAAGTAGAAACTCATGTATGGATGCGTAAATGCGTATGTATGTATGTAAATTGCACGTGCATATTTGAGGATTGTATGAAAATTGTATAAGTATAATGTAAGAGTATATAATAGTAAAAAAAACAGTAATAAAATAATAGTAACAATAATGCTCCAGAATTGCGAAAGATTTTGAATAAACTTTATTCAAACAAAATATTGTATCTTATTGTATATATGTATATATTACCTTTGTAATTATATTCTTCATATTTATTATATTATTATAAATTCATATATCGCATTTATTTACAATAATTTTATATATACAAGGTGTACAAGACTTACCATGTTGATGACGATTAATGTTATCACGGCAATCAGGATGATGTAAATTCGTCTTCTTCTGTTAAATAAATGCAAATAAATGGTCCCAATTCTCTACGAGCGACGTTCGTACGGCCAACGATCTTCTTGGGTGTAGGGTGTCTGGTGTGTAGTAAACAGTAAACACTAGTAAATGTAAAATGTAAATTCGTCGATTCTCTTTTATTCATCACAAGATAAAAAAAAGACTATAGGGGTGACATCTGTAAACCGTTTTCGGAACTTCAGTCGACAAGCAAGTAAAGAGCAAGTGGTGGCAATTGGCAATTGGCAAAGTGGTCCGTCAACGGTCGAAGTGCGCGCCTGCGGTCTCGTCGTGGTTACGTTTTATACTGATTTATGTCACGACAATCTGCCGATTAATGAAGTTACCCGCGGCGTCGATGCGCCCTTTTCTACGTGCCTTCGTAAGTGTCTCACGATCCGTCGTCAACATTTCGAGGGAACCTCGGATCATGCATTATGCTTATGCATTATGCATCGCATCGCGTTTACGTCAGACCGCCACCATATGCGCTACTAACCTTAATTGTCGTAAAATAAGCTCGTAGGATAGGTCAGAGTGCCAATGGTGGGAAATTTGAAATGAAAGGTCGCTTGTATGTATTAACGTATGTATGTTATGTGTTATGTACATACAATTTATATATTTTATATTAATTTGCAATCTTATCTATTAACTTACAAGATTAAACCCAATAAAATATACTAATCAATATATACTAATCCTATATGAAAATTATATACTGAAAATACTTTTGTTTAAATTATTTCAAGTCCATAGCGCCCGAACATCGTGTTGACATGATCGATTCCACCCTGAAGCCCGAAGTCGTGCTTTCGGAGAGCAATCGTAAGGCTTGCATCGAAAAATTCAAGTCCATCCGGGTGCCAAAGGCGAGCAACGTGGCAGAAGCAGCCGTTTTGGTCCCGTTATGTTTATATAAAGGAGAACTCGGTTTCTTATATATGCTGCGGTCCATGAGGGTCACATCCAATCCAGGACAAGTCAGTTATTTATTATCTTACAATTAGTATCTGTAAATATCTTAAAAAAAGTTATGTGAACAAATGTATATTTTAAGTTAATAAATTTGTGCTCTCTTCTTAAGGATATCTGTTCTAGGTATCTTTCCCGGGTGGCATGCGCGACGAGACTGACGTCGATCTACGGGAAACCGCGTTGCGAGAAACCTGGGAGGAGCTCAAGATCCCTAAGGAGAAGGTCGACGTGTGGACCGCGGGAAATCTCATCGGCAAGGGCAACGTTAACGTAATGCCGGTTCTAGCTTATATCGGCGAGGTAGTGCCGGAAAAGCTGGAGATCAATCATGACGAGGTGGAAGAAGCGTTCGTAGTTAGTTTGCAGAAACTGTGCGATCCTGAGCTAATTCATTTTACGAGTTTTCGCCATCCAGTTATGACCCTGCCGTGTTATCTGGGTGGAAAGCACCGTGTCTGGGGATTTACCGGCGCTATCACTCACATGGCACTCGAATGCTTGGTGCCGCAGGTCTACAAATACAAGTTCTTTTCAGTACGACCGATAACGAATGATTCTAGCGAGACGGAATCGAATTACTTTGATTATAACGCGACGCATTCGAAGATATAAAGGATAGATTAGAGTAAAAAGAGAGCAACAGAATTTTAATGAATTCAAATTTCGATGCTGATAGGTTTCCATGTTCATATACGTAATATGGTCTAAATTATCGGTAACCGGAAAATCAGATATTTTTTTATTATATTGAAAATTGAATTTATTAAAATTTCGCTCGATTTTAAATCTTGTGTATAAATTTTTGAATGTCAAAATTTAGTTTGAAATTGATCATTCAATTCTAATTCCATAACTTTGGAATGGAATTGAATTTAGATATTTTCTATGACATACTCAAAACTTGTTACAGATTTCGATCTGTGATTTTAGCGGTTATGGTTATTTAGCGTAATATATATTAATATATGATATTTAAATAACATCGTGTTCATAACTTTGTACAAAATTAAATTGAATAAAAATGCTTAGTCGAATGCAAATTGACTTTATAAACTTTATATTTTAGTATATTCATAGCTCGAGTGCATAAAGAAGAATTGTCAGCTGATTGCGTGGAATTATATCTTTAGTCTTTTTTTTTCTTTGACAAAAAATTATCTTCTATTTTAATGAATATTTAATATCATCATATATAGAAGAAACAATCAATAACCATTGGAGTAACTTGAGCAATTCTTCAAGACGTATACAAAATTCCAAATCTAATGTGCGATATCCAATAAAAGGAGATTTGTTTATTAAAACAAAAATATCACTAATTACAGTCTCTAGAAAACGCACTTTTCTCTCTCTATTGCAATAAAAATCTATAACATCAAATTTCTACAAATATAAATATGGATTTCGCGCGCACCGGATATGATGTTCGTCATAATAAGCCCAATGGATTGAATGGATATTTTCGGAACAACAAATCATCGAATCGTCATCTTGTAACAAAACCGACAACCGATACTGATTTGTTGGATCTAATGTGATCCAATAATAGTAACCAATCACGTTCGTTTGCGCTTTTGATTGTACGTACGCACTACTCTTGTCTCTGCAGTCAATGACGAGAGACAGATGCGCGTCGTTTCCGGCGGATTACGGGATTACTATTACTCGTAAAATCCGCGAGACGCGGCGACGACGGCGTCTGTTCTCTCGTAACTGCTCGTGACGGCGAGTTAGGCGAGTATACTCGATTTGATCGTGAAAGGAAAATCCGGAGGCATCATCGAGCGTTACCACATCGAAAACTTGATCGAGGTAAAGAGAATATCCTTGGAAGTCGTCCGCTTTCATAGCCAACCTCATTTTCGTGCTTAACGATTCCTTTCGACTTAATTTCGGCGTATGAACGACGGGCCGTGTCGTGCGTGTCGTGTTGAATTTACATATATACGCATCTCGTTGCAGAGCATGGACTCTCGGAGACGTTTGTCGAGATTATAAGCCCTCCGTTAATTCATCATCATCATCACTCGGTTGAGAAATCGACGAAGGAATAGGAAAAGCCGACAATCTAGCTAGCCAAGATGTATTTGTACAATCTGACCCTTCAACGTGCTACGGGCATCACGCACGCGGTGCACGGCAATTTCTCCGGCAGTAAGATGCAGGAGATTCTCGTCTCCCGCGGCAAATCGTTAGAGCTGCTACGACCGGATCCGAATACAGGAAAAGTCCATACCCTGCTGACCGTAGAAGTTTTCGGCATCATTCGATCCCTCATGGCATTTAGATTGACCGGTGGAACGAAGGATTACATTGTCGTCGGATCAGATTCTGGGCGTATAGTAATATTGGAGTACATTCCTGCTAAGAACAGCTTTGAAAAGGTACATCAGGAGACTTTTGGCAAGAGTGGATGTAGGCGCATCGTTCCTGGCCAATATCTTGCTATCGATCCGAAAGGAAGAGCGGTTATGATAGGTATATATATTTTTATCTCACATTTTTGCCTTCGGCAGTTTTATGGAACAATTTATATTGTTATTCTTGTCGTTAAATACCATGTGATTATTCTTTCCGTGTTTCAACTGAATAACATTGATTACATCTTTATTATTATTATGATGGTATTTTATTGATAACACAATTAATACAATTAATTACTTTGATGTGAATCTAATGTTATATTTTGTTATATTTACTGTTGTAGGTGCTATTGAAAAGCAGAAACTTGTGTACATTCTCAACAGAGACGCTGAGGCTCGTCTTACAATCTCTTCTCCATTGGAAGCTCATAAGAGCAACACTCTGGTGTATCATACTGTTGGCGTCGACGTTGGTTTTGAGAATCCTATGTTTGCGTGTTTAGAGATCGATTACGAGGTAAACTTGTGTAACTTTTGTATCACTTTTTTAATAACAGATATTGTTGATAGTATCACATGATTATTATTCCGTGTTTCAACTGATTAGCATTGATTACATCTATTTGTTGTTATGATATACTTATACGATCATATTTGCAGTATTATATTCATATAAAGCGTGTATATTTAATATCTCTTGCAAAAATGTTAATTCAGGAAGCTGACAGCGATCCCACGGGCGACGCGGCAGTGAAAACGCAGCAAACGCTTACGCTATATGAGCTTGATCTCGGTCTAAATCACGTAGTACGGAAGTACAGTGAGCCATTGGAGGAACACGCTAACTTCCTTGTGTCTGTGCCCGGTGGCAACGATGGTCCAAGCGGCGTACTCATCTGTTCCGAAAACTATCTCACGTACAAGAACCTCGGGGATCAGCACGACATACGTTGTCCGATTCCGCGACGCCGTAACGACTTGGACGATCCTGAGAGAGGAATGATATTCGTGTGCTCGGCCACGCACAAGACGAAGAGCATGTTCTTCTTTTTGGCGCAGACAGAGCAGGGTGATATTTTCAAAATTACCCTCGAGACGGACGAGGACATGGTCACCGAAATTAAGCTGAAATACTTCGACACGGTACCGGTAGCTGCGAGTATGTGCGTCCTGAAAACGGGATTCCTGTTCGTCGCCTCGGAATTTGGCAACCAGTTAGTATTATAGACCACATGATTAATGCGTTCGAATTACTGCAAACAGCGCAATTACATTGCCCTTTTTTAGTTATCTGTATCAAATAGCGCATCTCGGAGACGACGACGACGAACCCGAGTTTAGTTCGGCAATGCCACTGGAAGAAGGTGACACTTTTTTCTTCGCCCCTCGACCACTTCGAAATCTAGTGCTAGTCGACGAGATGGACAGTCTCTCGCCCATAATGGCTTGTCAGGTGATATATCTATTTTATAAGATACAAGTTTCTTATTCTCGACTATGACGCACGTCAAGTAGGTAGGAGACGTTACTCGTGCGTCTCTTTCCTGTGGGATACTGTGCAATAACAAAATTCTCTTCGTCGCCTTTGGTTTGTTATTGCAAATTGAAGTGAATACTTGGAGAGACAAGCGTACACTTGTAATCACGATATTTTTCTTTTCTCACGGGTCTCTTGCAGAAAAGACGAGAAGCTTTATGAGAGATTTTGACTGTATAGGTAGCAGATCTGGCGAACGAAGATACACCGCAATTGTATATCGCTTGCGGACGAGGACCGCGATCCACGTTACGAGTGTTACGCCATGGTCTCGAAGTTTCCGAGATGGCCGTGAGCGAGCTGCCTGGTAATCCAAATGCTGTATGGACTGTGAAGAGAAGAATCGATGGTTAGTCAAATGATATTTCTACATAACAAATTGTCTGCATGTTTCCACTTGAATTGCTTATTCGACAGTTGATAAGTTTTAGCTATCATTTCATTGAGAATTTACTTTCCACATGTCTCGTCTATCTCTATCCTTTTTAAAATCTTTTTTACGTCAAAGCGACGAGGACTGAAGTATTCTATTCAGTCAGCATTACAAGTATCACAGATACTTCTATGTTTCTTCCATTCTCTATTTGCGAAAGTGGATCGTAAGTGGCTCAATAGCATAATTCGAACAGATTTGCGTAAAGCTTTGGGGTAAGAACATTAGTACTTAATATAACTTGGAAAAGAAAATTGTAGTTTTGCTTTAAAAAGACAAACGGCATCGGTTTTATAAAACGATATTAATAAACCTGGTGGCTTGATACACTCTTATCAAACACCAGTTCTCTCTTTCAGGATGCCAGCGCGCTATTGGTTGACCCACAGAACTCTGAATGACCGAAAGGTAAGGAACTTCGGCGCGAAATTGGCACGAGTAAGAGTCGATTCGTTCGACAAAAAAAATTTAAAAAAAGTAGGCGAAAGCCCGTCGACTCTTTCTGTGCCGCACGAGAGCGTGCGCAGTCGAATGATCGAGGACACCTATATTATATCTCTCTGTGCAAATTCAAATATTCGATTCGACGACGCATTTTCCTACGTATTGAGGATGAGCTTTGTAATTTTGATTGCAGAGGAATATGATGCATACATCATAGTGTCCTTCGTGAACGCCACACTCGTACTCAGTATCGGCGAGACTGTCGAGGAAGTAACGGACTCGGGTTTTCTCGGTACAACACCGACCTTGAGTTGCTCCGCTTTGGGCGAGGACGCATTGGTGCAGGTACATTGCACATGGAAATTATATTGTATGGTATTCCGTGGACCCCATGCGTGAACCATACATCCCATGTTGTATTAAATTTGAGAGTAATGTAAAATTAAAGTAAGTAAAATTTGATTCGATCATTAAAACATTTTTAAATTGACTTTAGGTTAAATTATAAATAACAATCTCAATTAATAGATTGTCTGATCAAAAATTAATCATGGTTTTTTTTTTAATTCATATTTTTGGGACAATGGTATATGCATGGGATTGTAGAATTTTTCTCTCGATTGCACTCGGTATCTCCGGCACCTGGTTGACCACGTGCCGGTCGCAAAAAAGTGCTAAAATATTCGGGCTCACGCATCGTTGGAACGTTCTGGATTTAGTCTAAACTTTCCTGGTATTACAGGCCCAACAATCGTACTACAGAAATCTTTTAATTTTTACAATAATACATAATCCAATATATTTTGTTTTATTATTATTAAGTATATGACACGTGAAATATATAATTTAATCATCTGAAATCTCAAACGTCTTTCAGGTATATCCTGACGGTATACGTCACATCCGAGCAGATAAGCGTGTCAACGAATGGAAGGCACCTGGCAAGAAGACCATCGTGAAATGCGCGGTCAATCAACGTCAAGTTGTGATTGCCCTCACTGGAGGGGAACTAGTCTACTTCGAGATGGATCCTGTATGTATTTGCAATAATTCTTAACGCTTCCGCGATTATTCCAACGATCGCATTATTTGTTCTCTCTGAGGTGTCTGATTCTTGTTCTCAGAGAAGTAGAGGATGCGAAGAGCATACTACTCATTTCATCTTGCATGACCAACCTAACTGAGCCTATTGCTTAGTGGTTGGAACTGATGGAGAGTGAACAAGACATCGCAAAATTTTTCGTCAGTAATGGCTTTCTATTAGTCCATGTATCTTTTCAGACCGGACAATTGAACGAGTATACGGAAAGGAAAAAGATGCCCTCGGAAGTAATGTGCATGGCCCTTGGAAACGTGGCAGTGGGCGAGCAACGCTCGTGGTTCCTGGCTGTCGGTCTACAGGACAATACCGTGAGGATAATATCGTTGGATCCCTCGGACTGTCTAGCGCCAAGAAGCATGCAGGCATTACCAGCAGCTGCGGAAAGTTTATGCATCGTGGAAATGGGCGCCAAGGAGGCGGACAATTCCGAGGATGCAGCGCCACAGCAATCCAGTTTGTACCTGAATATAGGTAAATTATATCTCCAAATTTGCATCTATATTTTTGCTCGTAGTTTTCATTTCTAAAAAAATTGTGTCAAATCGCCTTTAATACGTGTTGTATGTTACTATTAATTCCAGGTTTGCAAAATGGAGTGCTACTCAGAACTGTGTTGGATCCGATTTCCGGCGATCTCGCAGACACGAGAACTCGCTACCTGGGCTCTCGTCCCGTTAAACTCTTCAGAATACGAATGCAAGGAAATCAGGCGGTACTGGCGATGAGCAGCCGATCCTGGCTGAGTTACTACCATCAGAATCGTTTTCATCTAACGCCTCTATCGTATGAGAGTCTTGAATTCGCGTCGGGGTTCAGTTCCGAGCAGTGTCCAGAGGGTATTGTCGCCATATCGACGAACACATTGAGGATCCTGGCTCTCGAAAAACTTGGCGCCGTGTTCAATCAAGTGAGCTTCCCGTTGGAATACACGCCGAGGAAGTTCGCGATTCACCCCGATTCCGCGCATCTAGTGGTCATTGAGACTGAACACAACGCTTACACAGAAGAGACTAAGCAACAGAGAAGACTGCAGATGGCAGAGGAGATGCAAGAGGCGGCCGGTGCCGAGGAAGCGGCGGTCGCTCGGGAATTGGCAGAGGCATTCCTGTCGGAAGAACCAAACGAGGCGGTTTTCGGTGCTCCGCGGGCAGGCCCGGGACTGTGGGCCTCTATGCTGAGAATAATGGCACCAACTACCGGGCAAACATTCGAAGTTCATCGTTTCGAACAAAACCTAGCTGCGTTATGGTAAGCAACAAAAAAGAACAATCAAGCTTGATCAAAATCATAGTTGTCCAATGTTATAAATGTTGTTCCTTTACAGCCTTTGCCTCGTGAAGTTCGCCAATCAAGGTGACCAGCTGTTTCTCATCGTTGGAGTCGCGAAAGAATTTCAATTGAATCCTAGAGTTAGCAATGGCGGTTTTCTTTATACGTACAAGTAAGATATCTTATTTATTCCTAGTGTTCTCTCTGATATTTGCATACTAAAATGATGATTATCAATTTGGATGTCTGTATTTTAATGATGTAGTCCTGCAGTGCTGATTTTTATAGCAACTTTCAACGAACATGATATTTCTCGTGACGAAATAATCAAAAGTGATTGCTTTATGTTCCAGAGTAAATGCGGAGTGTACCAGTATCGAGCTACTGCACAAATCTTCATTAGATGAGGTACCATTGGCCATTTGTCCGTATCAAGGTCGAGTACTGGTCGGCGTGGGTAGGATGTTACGGCTTTACGACATGGGTAAAAAGAAATTATTGCGTAAGTGCGAGAACAAGCATATACCGAACGCTGTCGTATCGATCAACGCGATTGGTCAACGGATCTACGTCAGCGACGTGCAGGAATCCGTATACGCTGTGAGGTACAAGCGCCAGGAGAATCAGTTAATCGTTTTTGCGGATGACACGCACCCCAGGTGGATCACGACGACGTGCGTGTTGGATTACGATACCGTCGCCACCGCCGATAAATTCGGAAACATAGCTGTGGTGAGTTCTTACCGTGGTCGCCTTATTTTTATTAACAATGTGCAACGCGTTTGTATAACAATTATATAATTTATTATATTCTTGTCTTTCCTCTTTTCAGATACGATTGGCGACTGGCATTAATGACGACGTAGACGAAGATCCTACCGGAAACAAGGCTCTCTGGGACCGAGGATTACTGAATGGTGCGAGCCAGAAAGCGGACACAGTGGCGTGTTTCCACGTCGGCGAGACGGTAATGTCGTTGCAGAAGGCAACTCTCATACCGGGCGGCTCTGAGAGTCTGGTGTACACAACCCTAAGCGGAACGGTAGGTGTGCTCGTACCGTTCACAAGCCACGAGGATCACGATTTCTTCCAGCATCTGGAGATGCACATGCGATCCGAGCATCCTCCTCTATGCGGCAGAGATCATCTGTCCTTCCGGTCGTACTATTACCCTGTAAAAAATGTCATCGACGGCGATCTCTGCGAACAATTCAACTCGATCGAGCCTGCTAAACAGAAGAGCATCTCCGGCGATCTCGAGAGAACGCCATCCGAGGTGTCGAAGAAGTTGGAGGACATACGTACGCGTTACGCTTTCTAAATTTTTCAGACGCAAGGACCATGTCCTTCGACGTACTGTTTTTTCAACTCTAGAACTCTGATGTTTTTAATATATAAATGATCTTGAAAAAATCCGCGATGGATGCTATTAATTTTTTTTATTAATCAATCTTTCTTTTTGCATATTATTGGATCAATGTAATACATCTAAAACCGTCGATTTGATCGTGCAAACTAAATTCTGTTATAGGTACATGATGATTGCGCATAAAAGTTCAAAGCTGTGTAAAAATTCGAGATTTTTTTTATATGTGTGATAGCTTTATATTATATAGACATAAACATAACTTTTAGAATATGTATATGTTAACATCGAGATGTAATGTATATTCTCAATTTCTCTTAAACAAATTGTCAATAATGGGAAAAAAGTAACAGTATTTTAATAGCTTTAGAGACTCGTGTAAGTTTTTTGTATTTCAGTAACAATTATAAATCACTATGAAAATCACGAAACATTGACTCATAAAAGTGTGAAAGTTATCGGATTTGGCTCTTACGTTATAAATAGATTTTAATTATATTTATACCACGAGTGTAGATATATAAATGTAATGACGTTGTTCTACCACTTATATATACCAAACTAACGCATTGCCATTCGAATCAGCGATTAAGCAATTAATTTCCGTTCATTGTGGTCTTGCAAATTGCACATTAAATCACCTACCAAATCTAACATCAATTCATCACCTAATATTGATTTGTATATCCATCCTCTGAATATCTAAGCATGAATATCTTTGAATATATTTCTTAAAGGAGAAATGCTCACCGTCTTTTTTTCTATTCTTCAAGAGACAATATCTCGCTATCTCTCTCCAAGTATACTCTCTCCAAGTACTTCATATACTTGTAAATTTTTATATTGTGTATGTATATATGTTTTTTAAGTTTATTGCTCCTAAAACGGGAGTTGCCATCATTTCATGCATTTTCAGTCAAAATATTTTTTTTACTCTTTAATAATCTCCTGTAAACCGTGAGATCGAAACTTGAGATCTATCGGCTACGAACGATCGACCATTCCTCCACAGAGCCACGGGGTGTTCGTCTAATGTTTTAAAGTAAATTTTCCTATTCGATTTATGAACATTTTCTCGATGGCGGATTTTCAACGACCATCAGGAATTGCCCCGCTATTACATGGTGCTACAGTTTCTGAAAAAGTAGATCTTATCCTCGTCAACGAGTTCACTTCATTCCGACTGAAACTTAAAACTCGTTTTTTAGTTTCGTTACATTCGCATGCAATTTTTACGGAAAAGAGATATAAGTCACATATTCAATCTTCATTGGAGGAAATGGTATGCCACGCCTAGAGAGACCTTTCCTTTCCCATATTTTTCAAATTTGGATGAGAATTATGAGAGATAAAATCAGAAACCTTATCTGCAATGTTATACATCTAATAATGAAAGTATATGTTTTCAGTATATTTGAATATAAAATATAAAGCAATTCAAGGAAGGATCAAACGACGAGAGATTTCGAGCTATTTTAAAAATTCACATAAATTTTATATGAATTAAAATTAAAATCACGGAACATATTAATATCAGGTCGAATTATTAGGACTGGATTGAACGAAGTCACATTTTCCCAAAGGAGCAAGACTTCGATTTGCAGGGTCTGCAAATAGATTTTGCTATTTAAGGATATCTAAATACTTGAATTAGAACAGTGGAGCGATGAATCTATCTACGTTATGCGCCGTTATGGCATAACTAGGTGAGCATGCATCCCGGCGGTGCATTCATCACTCAATTGCATCTCCCTCCAGTCCCTCCTCTTCTCTTCCCGATACTCATGCATGCACATGATTACTCACACGTACGCGCACACATACAGTCTCCTCAAAACATTCTATAACTTAACGCATGAGTGCACTGCACACCGGCGCGAAATTTGGGAAAATTTACTATTCTATTCTATTGTTATTTAATATACTTGTAATTACTTAACACACGCGCATTATTCGGCAAAAATAATGTCATGTTTCTCGGAAACGAGAAAATAACAGAATTTAGGTAGGGTACAGCGGGTACACCCCAAATAGCAAAACGCCCGTCATATTTACGTAAACTCGTAACGAGTGTTTGCGTTTGCGTTTGCGCAAATAACGTGTAAAGATGCAGTCGCAAAATGGTCAGTAAAAATATTGAATTTATTTCAGGCAACGGTTTATTTAACGTTCGTTATTTTTGGCCAGAAAACTCCGGGTGTAATCACTAATCAAGTTGTAAATAGTTGGCATATTATTGATGGAAGCAAATGTACATATTCTGACTGCAAACACATCTTTGCCGCAAAAGCACCGTTATATAAATATGAATCCTAGACGCTAGACGGAACTAGCGGATTCATGTTTACGCAATGTTTGTGGCAACAATACATAAATTTATCTTTAGCGTTTGCATAATTTTGATGCAGTATGCACCCTCACGTATCGCGTGCGTCGGGCGCGCACAAGTAGGTATTTCACTTAACATTTCAAAATCTAAATTTATGTGAATTTTATGTCATTTCCTGTAACAATTATTTAATTAGTAATTAAGCAAGCATTGAGATATATATCTTTCGATACCTATGGAAAAAATCATCAGAATTATTACATTAGAAGAACATATTTTACCGTATATTCGACGAAAGGTTACGTGAATTAAAATCGATTCAAACTTTGCGCCCATTAAAATATTTCTTTTATGACAAACTTGAAATCGTAACTCATTTCAACTTGATTCACAACCTGGATCACCCTGGATCGTTGCCCTAATACAGTACGAAACATAAGTATTTATCGGGAGCATATGCGGGAAATGCATACACGCTTCGATACGATACACGCATAAATTCGTGCGTTATGTACAATTTACATATTATTGATGGAAACAATTTACACATTGCAATTTACATATCTTTGCCGTAAAAGCACTATAAGTATGAATCCTAGACGGAACTATAATTCATGTTTACGCAATGTTTGTGGCAATAACAAAATACAAGAATTGTTTTCAGCAACACGGTTTGCATAATGTTTTGCACACTCACGTTTTGCTATCTGGATAACTTTGTACAAATATAAAATGTATTTGTCGCTCGGGAGAAACATGACAAATAATATCGATACTAACGCGAAATAAATATATTATGTGTACAATAACAGTGATAACATACATGCGTAATTCCGGCACAATTTTTCGCGTCACGCTCCCGGATTTTCTTCCGTGCAAAAGTGGATTAGCTCGCTGCCTCGACACGCGAGATATCCCCGTCTAATTATAGGTACGCGGCTGTTTACCGCACCCTCGCGCGTTCACGCCGCTATCGGATTTATCCCGTGACCGCGTTTCGCGGGAATTAGATATTCTTAATTGGCACGTGCGGCGACGTGCATCGCGCGGACGATGAACCGCTTTGTAATAAGCGGAGATGATAATGATAATGAGCGCGACGCGCGAGATCGATAACCGCTTGGAGGAAGAAAAGGAACGCCGAGTGGCGACCGCTCGAGTACCGTTGATGCTGCAGATAACGCGATAAAAGAGTGTTATCAACGATCTCTTCAGAAAGGGAGAGAGAGAGAGAGAGAAAGATAGAAGAAGAGGAAGAAAAAGAAAGAGATGTGCAGAAAAGGGTGTGCGATATCCGAGTTCGATATCTCCGTCGTCGGCGTCGTCGCTTCGTCAGGACTCGGGATGAGGCGCGAGCGAGGAGGCTGTGCCGGCGCGATGCACGCGCCGGTGGCCGCACATATGTCATGTATATGTATTAGGAGCAACGAAACGTTGTCGAGCGGCGATAACGACGACGTCCTCGACACGCTTCGTCTCGGCGATACGGGTGCACGCGTCTCTCCGCAGGCTCCGAGCTCCGAGCTCCGAGAAGCTCGAGAACATCGGGGAGACCTCGAGAGTCGGCCAGTCGGGGGGATGGTTGCGGGTTGCGGTGCACCCCGTGCACCCTATACCATACCGCGTTTATACAGGATGTTCCACCTATCTCGAGCTCATTTCAAGTTGTATCCGCTTCCTCTGTCTGTGTCATCGCGGGGAAATGTACGAGGAAAAAATTATATTATATAATAGGAAGGTCAAGATTGTGTAATGTATAACTTTTACGTGTATAATTTTCCTTCTTTGCTTTTGACTGTCAAGCTGCGAAAACGAAAAAAGACAAAAACGAAGCGAAATTATCGCGGTTTTTTTCATCTAGAAACCAAGCTCTTTGATTTTTTTTTCCACTCAAAAATAAATTTGGATTGTTAACTTAACATATAATTTGATAGAGAAACAATGAGAGAGAGAGAAAAACGAGACAGAGAGACAGACAAAGAAAGAGAGTGAAAGAGATACATAGAATAACTGCCCCCCTTTGCACCAATCAATATAACACGGCGTATTGTTCTTTGTTTAAAAGCTCATATGGATGATCGATTCAAGATAATTTTGACAATCATAATATCCGTCTCTTTGAACAAAATAATTTCACGGAAGATACCGAGAGAACCAAGCTAACAATAAGTGGAACGCTCTATATACCGACGTCAAGAGTCTCGACAGTTGACGATCTCGTGGACAGCAGGGTGAAAAGAGAGACGGCAGCGGTGAAATCCACCTACTCGTGTATGTACATACATTGTACATACATATATGTATATGTAGATTGTAGATAAATTTCCATGTTAACATCTCTGCAATAAAAATCAATTGTCGTCATCGTGATACTAATGCACTCTGAAAAATTTATATAAAAATCTTTAGTTTTAGTATATCCACCTTTCGATAAAAGTTCCAATTAAAAGGATATAAATAATTATTACTATAAAACGTACGCTTGAAAAAAATCTATATTATTCCAATTAGATATGTTATAGCGTTTCTCTCTATATACACTTGACACCTTTCAGTATATGTATATGCGTGTAAAAAATTATATACGTATATAAAATATACATATTCATCTGTGTGTGCTGAAAATAAATACTAATGTTTTCCATTTCCGCTCGAAGATCGGTTACCCATTCCAAACAATCGGGGGCGGGGGGACGCGATTCGAGACTCCTGATAAGGGGTATTTATGTAAATTCAGTTCGTTACATCATATATCATTATGGATTCGATCGGAAGCGGGAATAGCATATTTTCCTTGAGACACGATCAATGACGCTTAACCGAACCCGGAGGGCGGTTACTAGGGCACAAAAATTCCGATTAGTGAAATCCGAGGAAATGCTGCCAGCGAAATCACAATTTGCGGACAGCGAGTCGCGTCGTCCCGTAACTCTCGGATACATTCACCCATAAATCTACATTTTCCAAGTATCGAGAGGTCCTGTTTTATCTTCTACCAGCGCGAGGAGCAGCTAGCTCCTCGTCGGATCGTATTAATTTTACAATCGTGCGGTCCCAATTGATAGATCCACAGGGAGCCGCGTAGATCCGGCGCGGCAGCTTCCTTCCTCTTCCTCTTTCCTGGCGTTTCGGCCGTCGGCGCCGTCGACTTCGGGGTTTAGGGCGTTATGGACAGAGACGGGGAAAACGAGAAAGAGGGAGAGGAAGAGGACGGGGATGGCGATGAGGATGGGGATGAGGAGAGAGCGAGAGGCCGATCGATGCATTGAGGCGCCTAGTGGCCAGGCAGGCAAGGCACCAGGCTCTCTCCGCGCGAGCACGGACGGAGAGCTCAGCCCCCGAGCCCCCGTTCTGTTCACCCCTGCCCCAGTATACATGGCCTGCAGCGGCGCGGGCGGCGCGCGACGCGCGACGCGGCTGGCTTCCCTCTGGGGAAGGTACATCGGTACATGGTAGCGTGCAGTTGCGCATCGACCTCCGGGGCGTGCACGGCGAGTAGCGGGTGGCGGCGCTCCTCGTGAGTGCAACATCAACGACGACGGCTCACGGCGGTAGCGGTGGCGCGTAGGCGGGGTCCCCGTCGTCGCACTCTCTTCTCCGGGAGGCTGACCCGTGGTCGTCGTCGTTCACTGTCGAGCCGTCGGGGATGTCGTTGTTGGTACCAACGATCACTGCCGATCGCGATTCGTAACTTTAGTCCTCTTCTCTTTCCCGTTATTCCCGTTCGTCTCGTCGTCTCGAGCCATCAGTCATGCTGTCATCATTGTCCAAAGCCAACATCCGAATCGCAACGTCGGAATTGTCCCTGTGATATGCTCGTTTCGCTGGCGAACTATTATGGTAAATCAAACTTGGTTCGTCCTGCTGTTGATTAGATCGTATGTCAGTAATTGTATATGACATTTATGACGAATAAAACGCTGAGTAGAATTGAATTGGCGCGATCGTGCGCGAATGTTTAAAACACTCGTCGAAACAGGTGTTTACGATGCGGCGCGGTCGCGATGCACATCTTACCTCTGACTCTGACCGATCGATTTAAATCTCCGAGCCCGCTTGAGACGTGGGCTGACACTAATACGATTAGCCCGTGGTCCGCGGAATAGGATACTCGCATATTGACGTATTATATATCGTTAAGAATTGTTAGAAAAAGTTGCTAAAATCACGATTGAACGGTTCTTGAAATTCCGCGATAATCATTACAAATATCAAACATAAATAAAATAGATAAACCCCTTCAAAAAGATGTATATATCACAAATTGGTTTTTCGCTGAGCAGGAGATAGCTGATGCCGGAGGAGGATCCGACAACAATAACAGACAACAGTATTTTCAATCACCGCATCGTATCGGTATCGTCTCACTGTTGTTGTTGCTGCTGCTGCTGCTGATCTCTGACGCGTCGAACGGCGGCGGCGTCGGGAGCGGCACGGCCGCCGGGGGTGGAGGCGGAGGCGGGGGTAGTAGCAGTAGCAGTAGCAGTAGCAGTATCAGTAGCAGTGGCAGTGTCAGCATCATCGGCAGTGGCGTTGGTGGTGGCACTTGCGGGTTGGCCGAGTTGACGTGTCGGGACGGCCGCTGCGTGCCGATCGACGCTTACTGCAACGGTGAAGATGATTGCGGCGATGGCAGCGACGAGCCGACGTTGTGCACGCCGTGCAATCGCACGTACCACGGTCGCGAAGGGCACACGTACAAGCTGGACCTGCCGAGGCCCGCTGAGGAACGCCTGCCGTTCCTCTGCCACTTGACGTTTACCGCCGCCGGTCAGGGTTACGGCGAGCTGGTCCAACTGCTGTGGGACGCGTTCAGCGTCGGCCGCGTCGACGCGAATGCCGACAACTACTTCACCAGCTGCCCCGAGGGCTCACTTCAGCTCGCCGAGCTCGGTAGGCACTTCACCGGCGGCTCGTGGTGTGGGGTCAGCGAGGGTCGCGCGTCCTACTACAGGTACTCTCTCTCTCTCTCTCGAGCTCATTCTTATAATAAGTGCACGTCGTTTACACTCGCAATTTCCCTGGCTAAATTCAGTACTGCGAATTTTAAGGGCTTCTCTTATTATCATGATTAATAAGTAGTAATTAATCATTAATAATGATTTATTATTAATGCAGCGAAACCAGTACGGTCACTGCCTCTATACGGCTGTTCCATGCACCATCCGCGGTGCCGTTCGAGTTTCGTCTCCGTTACCGCTTTGTCTCGCGCAACGAGGCGGTCGCCCGACTAGGCAAACCGGAACTGCCGATCGAGCGGGGCTCCCCGGTGCCGGGCACCTACTGCTCCCGCAACTTTTACGAATGTCACCTGAAGCAGTGCCGGTTGCAGAGTCCAAACTATCCGGGCGAGTACCCGCGAAACGCAAGCTGCCTGATCACCGTGCGCCAGAAAGAGGTACCTACGTGCAAGCACGCCATGATATCCGTCAAGAGCACGCTTGCCGGTCCGGTCGGTCTCAGCGCTACCGTCAACACGAGCCTCAGCGTCTGGCAGGACTGTTCCCCCGAGAGGGACCGTTTGATCTTCCGCGACGGGGCGCGAACGGAGGACCCGGTTCTCCTGGTATACTGCGGTGGCCCGCTACCGCAGGTGACCGCGCGCGGACCCGCCATGCAGGTGGAATTCCGCAGCTCGCCAGTCGCGATACCGCTGGGCGCGTCGTCGCTGCGACTGGAGCTTGAGTTACGCGTTATCTACGTCGACTCGGACGGGTTGGATTATGCCAAAGGCCCGCACGGCTGCAACTTTTTCGTGAATGGCACCGGCGTCGGCGGCAAGCGGAGTGGCACGATACGCGCACCTTTACACGCGCTACCACCCGGTTCTAGCTGCACGTGGAACATCAAGGGCGCAACCGGCGACCGCGTATGGATATACTTCTCGTCATATTCGCAACGCGATCTCACCGGCAACGGCGAGAACAACGCAAGCGCCGGTCAAGTGACGCCAGATATCTCCGCGGCGTCGGTATGCGCGGTTAAACTCGTCTTCTGGGACGGCGCGCAAAATACGGGCCAGCCAATGGCCACGCTGTGCGACGACACGCCCAAGCTGTGCGCCCATGCGGCTCTTCGTAATGTCACCAGGAGCACGAGGCCGTGTACCGAAGATGAGAGTTACCTGACGACCGCGCCGAGCCTGACCCTGAGTATGGAAACTGTTCTGGGTACCGCTCTCCATCCGATTAACTTCCACGTGAGTATACGGGATGTTGCATCTATATCTTGACCACCTAAAATTTTCCCATTGCCTTTGGTGATTCAATTCAATTGTATATATTGTATTTTTCTTTGTAAGAGAAAAGAGAGCTTTCCTTGGCCCAAATTTAAATAAAATTATTTACTTACAATTAGTTTCCGTTCTCGTTCCAGGCGCGATACGAGTTCATCTCCACTGTTCAGACCGGCGAACCCTGGGGCGATGGTATCTGCAGCCGAGTGTGGCGTAAGGTGCACACTGGCGAAGTGATGTCACCGCGCGACGTACGTCTATTCGGGCGAGGTGGTGCCACCAAGCTGGATTGCAGGTAGAGAGTGTAAAGACGGAATCAAATTTCTCGCAAGTAACGATCGATTTAGTCGTTAGAAAAACAAAGAAAGACTTGTAACCAAACGCAAGTCCAAAATTTCAGCGTTGTAATATCTTTTTGCCTTACTTGTGGATACTGGGTTTGTTGGATTGAGAAATCCATAAATATATATGTATATTGATCTCGATACCATGCCCGATCTGTGCAGATATCGCGTGGAAGCTGGTAGTGGGGAACGAGTCCGTTTGACGTTGCATAACGTCAGTCTCGGCGAGTCCACCATGTGCACGAGCGATTCAGACCCACACACCGGTAAACCGCGCTGCGTTCAGGAGGTGGGGTCCAGGGAGGCGCGTCTGGTCATTTACGAGGCGCCATGGCGAGACGTGAAGCTACCCCGGGCGTGTCTGTGCGACAACACGTCACATTTGCCGCTGACATACATCACCTCCGGCCGTGCGCTGGAGATAACATTTTTAGTGGACCAGCAAGCGCCCCACGAAGACTTCGAGACGCTCTTCTTCTACGCCAGCTTCGAGCTCATTCGTGTGCCAGAGTGCCCGAGAAAGCAGAGGATCCGTGGCGAAGGTGGCGAGCTGAGATTCGTCAATCCCCCGCTGTCGAGACCGGACATTTATTGCGAAGGTCTTCCTTGGCTGGTGGAGGCGCGCGAGAACCGCTCGCTCTTCGTCCTGACCTGGGGCTGGTTTCTGCCATTGGAACCGCCGCCGCTCACCGGTCCCGAGACATCTGGTGGTACAAGCGGCGATCAGATCAAGTGCCCGACCACCAATCGCATCCTCCTCTATTCTGGCTGGCCGCCGAAGTTGTTGAAGATAGTGTGCCCGGCGGAACCGGGCGCACGCGAGTTCACCGTGCACGTGTTCTCACAGGAATGGCTAGGCCCGACGGAAGAGGGCAAGTGGCCGGGTCCGCCGAGACCGCCCGCATTATTGCTGGACTTCGTAGCACGGGAATCCGGCCAGGCAGCTGCCTCCTGGCTGGAGATCTCCAAGAGTCGCGCGGCGCTTCGCCGGCAGCTGCGTCTTCCGGAGAGAATCCCGGGCGCAATGATAGAGAACGAGACAAACGGCGTGCCGTCGTACATCGGCGATTGCCCGCACAAGTGCCCCGAGCTGGGTGCGTGCATCGCCGCCAGTCTCTGGTGCGACGGTCACGCGCACTGCCCATCCGGTCACGACGAGGCCAATTGCGGGAACGGCGCGCGGCTACTCGGACTGCTCCCGCCCATCACATGGCTCGTCGTCGCCGGCGTCGCTGGAATTGTCACTGCCTTCGCGTGCCTATTCACTATTCTTATTAGCAGGTAATTTGAAGTAACTGACAACACAATAAAAAAAAATCAATGTTAATCATCACCTTTATTCACATTAGTTGTCATTATCAACGTAGAACGGTAAAGTTATTATTATACATAGCGTTTGCTGCTAGACTTATTAAGCTTTCCATCGTTATCGCGTTTTTCCAAATCCTTAGATTTTAAAAACCAAAATTATTACATACTTATATCTATATTTTATCTCTTATACGTATTTTATGTAACGTTGGAAATATATGAGAGCATTCAGCTTTTAATCTAGGATGAATACAATTTAAAAAGATATAATGTATTTATACGTCAACTTGGTAGAACACTCTCTTTATCTCAACTTATTACTCATCTCTTCTAGATCCAAAGCTCGCACAAAGAGACTTCACTACCAGGGGGCGAAGAAGAGCAAGAAGCCGCGACGTGCACCGACCGAGGAGACGCTTCTCGGAGCGGCATCCTGACAACAGCCGCCCGGTTTCGTGGAGTACATTCACGTGGACCGGGAAACGACTGTCTAGCGATGCTAATTCTGTGCTTCACCGTCCAATGACTAACTCTACTCGACAAATCCTCCCCCGTGGTGCCATATACATATATATAATCGCGCAACGGGTGATGAGATTCCTCAGAACTCCGCCACGCGCTTCTTTCTTCCTTCATTCGTTTTCCTCCACCGAGAACATGACCTCGTTCGGTCGTGTTCATCCTCGTGTCTGCCTGCGTCGACTCGCGTCGAGTTGAAAAGGATCTATCCATCGAATGTCTTCTGTTCGCGAGATATATTAGTGATGTACTTATTTGTGATAGTCCTCTATATACATATATATTTCATTACAATTACGCGCTGTGTTACCTCTATGTACACACACACACATATATACACATTTAACACATTATACACACACATAAAATGCATATGCATGCGCGTGATGCGTGTGTGCGAATCTCTCGATTTAGGTGTAGTTTTAAGCGTGTCTCGACGGACGGAAAGTAAATCCCGTGAAGCTATGCGGCACTCGGGCGAAGTCTACCTTTCAAACGCTATTATTACCTGAAGATATCCTAATTCGCGTGTTCTGACATATAGTGATAATTATTTTAGAGACTAGAAGAGAGAAAGGGAGAGAGAGACAGAGGATGAGTCGCGTATCTCTCGTGGGTTATTCTAACAAAAGATAGATATACATAATACATATAATAGATTAGAGCCGAGAACAAAAGTACGTTTTATGAATAAGATCATATATTTCAGAATTATATCGATAATGAGATTAATTGAATGATGTTGAAGTATAAAGTGTGTAGTTAGCGATAAAGAGAGATGATAACAGGTCAGGGTTCGTAGAATATAGTATATGTATAGAGTGAGGACGCTCCGCCATATGCGAGAACCCGCGGTCTCGTGGCGGAACTTAAACAAATATACTGCCTTTTTCGCACGTGGGATTGTTCGGATGTCGATGGAAATTGCATTAAAATCTTTGCGTCTTTTGATTCAAGCCCCAGCTATATCGTGTATGTAAAGTTTATTTCACCTTCGTATCTTCTAAAATATACGTAGGCATTTTTACATATTCCTATAAAAAAATATATACATTATTTTTACATATTATTACAAACTATATTAATGTTACCGATTGTTATTCGGCATTCAAATTGATTTACGATCTCTAGATGAATATTTATTTATTTATTTAATATATATACGCGATACGCGAGCGATGTTTGTATAACAATATATAGACTGTAAGAAAGGAAGAAATGGCACACACAGGAGGAAAGTCTGAAGTCGCATTCGCGCACCGCAATGTTATATTCAGAAGCAATATTCTAAAGCGGTGAGAGAACGGCTCACATGATACTCTTTGCTCTGCCAGTATTCTGAAATAACAAAATATTATTACGATATCTCTCTTTCGGGAGAAAATGATCTCTGGCTCGATGATCAGCTCGCCCAATTCCGACTTTTGCTCCGACTTTTTCTCAAGTAGTTTCTTGAAGAACCTTGTACATATAATCTCCGATATGCGTATACATGTATATATTTTACAAAGGGTGTTTCAAAGCTTTACTGGCAAGCTTTCAGAGCAGATTTCCGTCGAAGGAAACGTTCTCCGCGTCGCGTCGCCTGCGTTTGCTGTTACTTTTTACACATTATCCACTCAGTCGTTCATCGCAGGAATCGCGAGTGGTTTTCGGCCCGACAACTCCGATGTTGTGGAAGCTTGCCAAGAGATTCTGAATATTTCCTATAATGTTAATTTTATACTATGTATACATAGCGATACACATAATGGAGCGTAACGTTAAATGTGCGTAGTGCGTACATACGGGACGGCCCGGACTGGTTTCTTAGGGCGGCTTCGATTAATTTGATCGGCGATTAATTCAACCGGCAGAATTGCTTAAAGCATAAATTTCTGACTACATAATTCGTCGTCCTTAATCTCTTTTTTTTTATATACCGAACAAGAAAAAAATTAATAATTCTACCAACAAAGTGACACAAGATATCGCTCGATAAATTAATCGTAAATTAAGTTAATCGAAGTTTAGTCCAAGTCTCCCCGAACTGCCCTGTTGAAAAAATAAAGTTTTCCCGGGGTGCCTCTCGTCGGACCACGTGGAATGCGCATTTAAAAGATCAAGAGGACTAGAGATTGTAGCTCGATGAATCAGGACAGAGCGGACTAAGATGAAAGATATTTAGATATCCGATTGATAAAATTCTAATCTCCAGGTCGCATCTCGCATCGCCCGATGCCATGCTGACTGCAAACTCGATCACCCGTATCACCCAGCACGGTAGAACTTGGGCACGCCAAAGACTACTGT
The DNA here is from genome assembly GCF_030848805.1 of Temnothorax longispinosus. Classification (NCBI taxonomy): domain Eukaryota; kingdom Metazoa; phylum Arthropoda; class Insecta; order Hymenoptera; family Formicidae; genus Temnothorax; species Temnothorax longispinosus. Next base: position 16,933,132 of record NC_092368.1, read on the forward strand.
ACATGTAGCTGTTTAATGGTAAAGACATAATGTAAACATATTTACCGATGAAATAGACAATGTTGTATTTTTAGCGGAATATATATTGGATATTTTACCGGGCAAGTGCTCATATTGCGCCTTTACGTGATCTCTTCATGTACAGCGGTGTTCATTAGCGTCAGAATAGATATTTCGTTCTTTGTAGCTGAACTTTTAATATTTCTCATCTCTTAATTCCCTCTTTTTCTTTCTCTTCAATAACGTCCAATCGCGGTGCCTATATATTTCACTTCTTTAAATGCAAAAGGTATATCCGTAGCGCAGCTACACAAGAGATAGAACCTCAAGTTCATTCCTTATAGTTGAATCTTTTGTACTTTCTATTCTTAACGTAACGATTATGTGTTAATAAGTATTCAGTATTGTATTACATATGTATTTCATTTTAAATGCAGAAAATATAATATACGCTAGCGCAGCTACAAAGAGCAGAAAGAGAAGACTTACTGCCGCTACCATGCCTGCCGAATTCGTTATGATACGGACTTTCTCTACGTATGTACACAATATATGCATATGCATATGCATAATTAAGGTAAGCGACAGAGAGAAAGAAAGAGGAAAGAAGAAAGAAGTCTATGCACCGGACCACTGACCAGTAGAGAGATCATTAGTAGAAAACTGGAAATAACGTCTCGAAGCGTAAAATCACTCAAACTTGCTCGTTATTCGAAAATCGCAGAGTGCTGCGGTATTATGCAAAGCACTGTGCCACTCGTGTATACACGCCAATTTCAATAAAAGCGACAACTTTTGTCTTGTAGGAAACATCATCGAGTACGAGTAGCGTTTATTATACTATCTACCGTAGTTAGTACCGCACTGTGTTTCGTTTCACTTCAACAAGACATAAAAGAATAAGGAGGATAAAAATACATTGTCTCTCATGGGGTCCCAAAGAGACGAACGTTCATTAAAAAAGGGGAAAGAGAGAAACGGAGCGATTCTGTGTGCAATTTTATTGGTGTAGTAATTAATGTATTTGGGTGCGAACCTTCTTTTCTCTAACCTAACCTAACTTATCTAACCTCTCGTCGTCAACAATAGTCAACGGTCAACAACCATCAACAACGGACGTGTCGCTCGCGAGGAGGACGGATAGGAAGGTACAGGAGTACCGCTGGGTCTCAATTTTTGTCCGCCGGTCAGATACATCGGATAAAAAAAGAAGAACGTGTCCAGCAACAATAAATCGAATTTATTGAATACATAGTATAATTTTGTCGCACCTGTCGCGAAGCAAAGAGTGACACCGTAACGCCGCGTCTTAACACTTGACACGTCTTAACGACAGCAAATATTCATAAAAGAGGAAAGGAAGATAGAAGATACGCGAAGAGATGATGAACGAGAAGATGATGGACGCGCGAAGGCGCGAGAGAGAGCTGATAGGCTTACGCGGAGTTCCTGAAGCTTGGACCAGATCCCCGACGCAAATTGAATAGTACGTAGACATCTCCATTAAATAGACTTAAATAATCTTTGACGACGTATCTGGCTCTTTAATTGCTGCCACACACACACATTCAACAGATCGTCGAGAAAGAATTTAACTCTGTAAACAATCATCTATAGCCTGTGAGGTTAGGATTAGTCTTGTTATATGAACTAACTTATCAACTTGAGATCTGTGACTTTTGCACACGTTATACGTTCTACACGAGTAAAATTTTGTTATACGATGTATAATCTATTAGCAGTTTGTATTCAAATATACTTGAATTTCGTTCAACAGATTTCCATCAGTCTTCAAAATAGTACAAGTGGCATAGCGTTCAAGTCTTGGTTTGTTTTTTTCATTTGCAGCAGTTCAGACGAGGAGGATGAAGATCTGAGCAAACACAAGGATAACACTTCACCAAAGGATCGCAAGAGAAAGAGGCACGATACTAAAAAAAAGGTACTAGATTAATCATGATCAATATTTAATCAAACATGATATTCATTCATGTGTATGTAGTATATATGGACATGTGTTATAATAAAATTGAACATTTAGAAGAGCAAGAAATTGAAGAAGGAAAAGAAAGCGAAGAAGGAGAGGAAGAAGGAGAAAAAGGCGAAGAAAGAAGCAAAGAGAGAAAAGAGGAAGAAGAAGAAAGCAAAAAAAGAAATCGACAGTAGTAGTTCTGACGATAGCGGCAGCAACAACAGCAGCGATGCGGAAGTCTGGGTGGAGAAAACCATGGTCACTGATAAGCCGAAACCAAAGAAAGACTCGAGTTCGGACGACAGCGGAGACGACGGGATGGTTGGACCCGCCCCGAAACCCCACGTGACTCTCTCGGCCAAGGATTTCGGCAAGGCGCTGCTACCGGGTGAAGGCGCGGCAATGGCGGCTTACGTCGCCGAAGGGAAGCGCATACCCAGGAGAGGCGAGATCGGTCTCACGTCGGAGGAGATCGCGTCGTACGAATCTGTCGGTTACGTCATGAGTGGCAGCAGGTAACTTATATCAAACATATGTAGAAAATTCTTATATCTCTATGTATTCCATATATTCCATATCGTGGAAGATAACGACAAGATTTCACAAACGTCTTATCTTTCTCTAAAGGCATCGTCGCATGGAAGCAGTTCGTATCCGAAAGGAGAACCAGATTTATTCTGCCGACGAGAAGCGTGCCTTGGCGATGTTCAGCAAAGAAGAACGACAGAAGAGGGAAAATCTTATATTGGGACAATTTAGAGAGATGATTAACCACAAGAAAATGGCGCAGGAGAAAGGGAATTGACGAATTTATCGTGACTAATATTGACACACCTTCTTGTGTCTGTATATATTGTATAAATTTTAAGCTTTTGTAAATTAAGCGAAGGTGATGTACTCGTATATAGAAAATATCAATGTATATATACATACTTGAATAAATATAGTAACCATTTTCTCAATTTTCATGCAGTAGTTTGGGTAACGACAATTGAAAAATAATGTGTCCATCCATTACATCAAAATAAAACTTTAGCTTTTATTATTTGTATAATAGACCATCTTAATATCGCTATTAAAAATCAGTGCCACGGTGAAATCAGTCTATTAATAACATTGTAATGGTAGTTTCTTTTTTATGTTCAACTACTTTTTTTCTTCACTGTTACTCTGTTTACTTTCTTCTTCCTGCACTTTTTTCTTCCCACTCCAGCCAGCCTCCAGGGTAGTGATGTGCCCTGCAAAATGAATAAATTTATAGAGCGTTCTATATAATAGAAATCTACTAATAATTTCAAAAGATATATACTGTGTGTATCCTAATTTCTGCATGGTTTGTTGCATAGACATGCTTCTTTTGCCAGACCGGCAGCTAAATATGATTTTTGTGTCTGTAGTTGGCTTAGGCTTGCCATATTTTTCCTGAAACTCTTCCTCTGAAAAATTTTCGAATACATTCCTAACGTCACCCACTGAAATAAATAATATATTTAATTACTTGCTACTATATATTATATTATTCACATAATCATACATTATACAATATTGTCACTACGTAACGTTCAAAAAATTATAAATTTTCCAAAATTTATGTATGCAACAAAAGATTTCTATACTTGGTATATGGATGCTTCCTGGTAATGCGCCAGTCTCGCTTATCTCAGAAGGCTCTCTAATGTCAACAATCAGGGTGTTAGGCTCCTTTTGTTCTTCCAATAACTGTTCATAATTGACTTCGAGCGCCATTCCGTTTTCGCACAAGGCTGCACTGTCCTTTTCTCGACAAAATATATTCGAAGAATATAAAGTCCGTATCACTGAAAAGAAATTTGTATTATTTTGTTCCGCAAAACATCGATATTTCAAATACTACAACATTAATTATGTTCTATTCTATTAATTAACACTAATAACATTATAATAAATAACTTTAGTCACTGTGCGTCTACGTAAATAAAGCAACAAAGAAATAAAAGATAAAAACGAAAAAAAGTTCCGAGGAAATTTATAGAAATCTGGATATTTATAGATACTATAATTTCTATATAAATCTCCAAATCCTGCTACAATAGAACAAAAGATACGCATGATTACCGGCACTCGGACGGTTAAGCGTAATTTCAAAAAATCGTTGAGACCTCGGTGACAACGGCGAGACGTATGGGTTTCCGCGAGAACGACTCGACGATGCGTACGACGTCGACGCTTGATACAGTCGGCGAGAAAATCTGGTGTACATAATGAATGTCAATTTTTTCGTTGCTGAGAAACGCGATAACACCGTGATGCACGATTGTTCATGATACGACATACGACTTGCACTCGTGTTTGGTATAAAATAAATACCTACATCTCTACATCGTTAATAATAATAATAAGCCGAATAAAACGACAAAAATAAAGTTGACAGGTCTCGGCACTAGAAACAACCCGCGTTGTATTTGTTAAAGCCAGTTCAAGGTTAAAGCCGAAACGCCAAAAGAATTAAGCCGGTTGCCCCTTTAAGGTTGCATCATAAAGGCATAAAGGTCTATTCAGACAGCTATAGCTCGTACATATGTACATACGTAGCGTCGAAAGTGCTATTACGATTAATTATCAAAAAATAATTAAGCAACATTATATCGATCTATCTATATTTGACAGCTCAAACACTCAAAATCCGAAGAAATTTAAGCGCAAATTTGAGCAACGCGAGTGGTGTAGTAAAACAATTGGAAGATATATATATATATATACACATATACATATGTCTTTCGAGACTATCCGCGATATTGCGAATCGCGAAGAATAGTTAAGCTCGTAGCAAAGTTCATTAAACTTTTGGGATTACTTTTATTTATTCTGATTGATTAAAAGGCCCGCTTGCACCGAAGTCGCATAATATTTAACCTTATATAGCTTAACATTCTTCGTCTTTTTCTAAAGGGACAGTTAAATGCAACCGGGCCCAATTAAATTTCAATTTAATCTTATAAATCCCAATCCATAGTGTGATACGGGCTTTAGAGTTACCAAAAGAAATTTGGATAACGGGTAGCGAGAGTTGAAATGCGCGTCTTTCGAAATCCTCGTCGATGCACCCGTCCTTTTAGAATGTACATACGTACGTACATACATTATCATACATACGTGTCAAATGAGTGCATCGATTGATGACAATGCACTTTATCACTTCTCGCTACGCATCGACGAATGAACGTGCCAGTACACGGCCCGCTTTTACAAGCGTTGACCAATGACAGCAAATGACAGCGCCGCTACATGCTCATAAATAACGAATATAGTATATATTTCCATTTACCTCAGCCAGCAGAATTCTTTTAAATAAATCTCAATCGCATATTTATTTTTGTATTCAATTTGTAGTTACCACTCTTATCATATTAAATTCATTGAAAAATTAATTCTTTTTCTTGCGCTATACGCTAAAATAAAACAAAAGTTTCTTTTTTCGCGTGCTGCCAAATGTTTTACTAGTAGTGGTAATCAGGATTCGAGTCCTTTCTTTTAGCGTTAGAATTCCTCAAGTCAAAAATACCACTTAAATAATTCCTTATATTGTTCCATATATACCATGTGATGCATACATGTTTCAGTCTAACTAGAAATTTATATTTTATTAATATTTATTTTACAGAGATTTAATTATAACTGCAATAATAATATTTATATATATAAACTATTAAATTAAATTCATCTTTTTATTAATAAACTGCAAAGATACAAAAACTGATTTGAATGTTTTTGAAAGGCGCACCATAATCATTTTGTGAAAAATGGCGGACAGTATTCCAATAATTGTTACTTGAGAAACTCTAGTAAATAGATGGTCGGTCGTCGATCGCGCAATCTGACGAGGAATGCGGCAAGCAGAGCTCTTTTTATTTCTCCTATACGGTCAAGTGGAGTGTGGAGTGTACTAATTTATCGAAAATAATCACGGATACGACTCGGCTTCGTTCCCGCAGTTTCACATCGAGTGAGTAAATCGGGGACGAGGCAAAGGCTCGGACCTGGGTTTCCCGTCACGTGCCGCGTTGGCTCGACAGCGCGTTCGCTTCGCGTTTCGATTTCCGCGAGCGTGCACGATTCCTCGCGCGGCCACTGGTTTGTGCTGGTTTGGCAGATACACCCCGATGACGATACGACGACGATGCGTCCTATTGTTTATTCATACGATTCACGATTCTCCGTCCCCGGAGAACGGGTGCAGCTTCCTTCATCTGAGCAAAATTCAATAGAGATCCCGATTGCACGACCCGCGCGTACGGAACCCCTCTGTTTTCCTCCTGTGTAGCGTGTATCTCCGTCTTTCGTCCCTCGCCCATGGATTCTAGATCTCCTGCCCTTTTGTTTTCAGACGAGGTATACAATAATCCACATAAATGAGCCGAACCCTGCGAAAATGAGTTCGCTACAGCAAGGAAACAGGTTCCTGCCATTCTCAAACAACAATTTACAAAGAAAACAATTGTCTATGCAAGGTACAGCTTTGGAAATGTAACATCTATATGAGCACGATAGCCTTTCCATCTTAGGTCCATCAAGGTGTCTACTCGGTACATTCTTTTCCAGGGGGCCTACCTCAAAGTTTGAGCGGTAGCGAGACTGACGTTTCCACATCCAATGAGAATCTGAGCAACGAAGAGAGATATGTCATACGGCATACGGCTCGGCAAGAACCGCAAGGTCAGGAAAATCAGCAACAGAGTCCCTCCAGATCTTCCAGTCACAAAGAAAATATACCAAATATTCAGGTACATTCAAAACATGTACGCGCTCAAAACTGTAAAAGTATACCAAACGGTGCAACTAATTACATGAATGCATTATTTTGTAATTTAGTATTATTATCTAAAGTTAATAAGTTTGTCATGATACAGGGCAACCTACATAATAGGAACAGTCTGAAAGACAGCTTGAACGGGTCTAACAGGAACAGTCTGAAGGAGAGTTTGAACGGCTCCAACCGGAACAGTCTGAAGGACAGCATCAATGGATCCAATCGGAACAGCTTGAAGGACAACTTGAGCAACCGTACCAGTGGTTCCAACAGGAGCAGCCTAGATGTCTCGACGAGTTCTTACAACACGTTAATTATACATAACGCTAACGACGACAGCTCGTGGATACCATCTGGAAGGTAAACACAAATGTTTATGATTAATTACTCCTAAGGTTATTTTGGATTGCATCTCCTATCTGCGTCAACAGGTTGTCGGGCATAGTGAGGGAACATGGAGATGTGGGTTACTTGTATTGCGACGGAAAGGGTCATTCCAACAGTCCCACGATACAGTCCTTGTCCAATCTGCCACACGAGGATTACGTCCACGAACAATCTGGTGGTGGTTGCCAAGAAATCACGGATATTCCGGATGATTATCTTAATCAGTCTCAGGTATGTTGGTCTACCAGAACAATTAGCACAACACGTAATTGGTTGAATTATTAATTATTTGTTGAATTACTTATTTAAAGTAACATCGTAAATAATATGTCTCAGGAGTTAAATACATCATATGTATGATATGTTATAAAGTGATATTAATGTTAAATTGATGGTTAATGTATTATTTTTCAAATTTAAGTTTGGTCTACGTATGCGCTTTGCAGGTCTTGAAACATCTAGCGAAAGAGGTAAAAGTGCCGTCGTATTCTAACAGTGGCAGTCTAGAGATGAGATTAGGAGAGATGAGAATAAGAGACGGCGACAGGAGAAAGCAGAACGACAGCGAGTACGAAGGCAGATCGACACCGTGCTACGTATCCACGCTGTTTAAAAGTAAACACAGGCTCTTCGGACCAACGGAGAAGTTAACTGTATCGCGATCACAGCCAGATCTATCCAGGATCAACAAGGCGGACATCGATAATTATAAGCTTCGAACAACGTCGCCCCGGTAACGTAATATTGATTATTTTCTACATATTTATACTTTGTGCAAACGCTGCGATATCTAGCTGACAGCTGCATCTCCATAGACCGCAGACTAAGGGACGGGAAGAGTTGGAAAGGGAGATGGGCGAGTTGTGGCCGTCGTCGGAGATGATTCAGATAATAATCCAAGAGAACAGCGCGTTGAAGCTCGAATTGGATCACTGCTACAGCAAGGTTGCCAAGACACAGAAGCTGGAGCAGGAGATAGCGAAGGTGCATCGTGTCCACGAGGAGCTTGCGGCGTCTTGCGAGCGACGGGAGAAACTGGAGCGTGCCGCCCGAATGAGGCTGCAAAACGAATGCCGTCGGTTGACCGAATTAAATCGCGCGTACAGAGACCAGATCGACCTGCTGTCCGCACGTACGGACAGTCCGCCGATCGTCGAGACAATGCGGAAGGAACTAACGCAACGCGAGCTGCTCATCGGACAGCTCATCACTCAGAGTACGATTCGTTTCGTTGCATTCACACGCAAAAATACGATTTCTCTCTGAATTTATTCTTTCGTGTATTTTTAGACAAAGAGTTGACCGCTGCGAAGGAGAGACAGGAGATTGAGCTGGCGGCGCAGCGGGCCACTTTGCAAGAACAACGTACGCACATCGACATTCTGGATACCGCGCTGACGAACGCGCAAGGCAATGTTGTACGACTGGAAGAAGAAGTAAGTTGATTTATTATTAATAAATTTTATAAATATAATTTAATTAAAAAAAAAAGAGAGAAAGAGACAGCTTTCATAAGTAATTATATTGGTCACAACAATGGATATAATTAGAATTATTTTCGTTTGTCAAGTGTCGAAAGAAGCAAGTGTACGTGGAGAGAGTGGGCCAGCTTCAGCGAGCCTTGTCTTCGCTTCAAGCGTCTAGCGATAGACGAGAAGAGACCGAGAGACAACTGAGAGGTCAGCTGGAAAGAGAGTTGCGCGAGGGTGGCGGAGGTGGCGGCGGTGGTAACGGCAATGAGCAGAATTCAAACGGCGAGACGATCGCGGATCTGAAACGACGATTACGCGAACGGGACGAGAAGATCATGTCGCTCGAGGGCGATGTCGTAAAGTGGGAACAACGCTACCTCGAGGAAAGCGCATTGAGGCAAGCGGCTATCGATGCTGCCAGCTTGCCAAAGTCAGTATAGTCTCATTCGTCCGCCCCGCCCCCCCCATCACGTTTGTCCTTTTTTCTTACGTTTGTTTATCTCTGTGATTAGAGACGCGAAAATCGCCGCTCTGGAAAAGACCAGTCAGGATGCAGAGAAATTAATCGCCGAGGCTCGTTCGGAGAAGATGAGACACATGGACGAGGTGCACGCCGCACAAAAGAAATTGGCCGATCTCGAATCTAGGTAAGAGTTGAATATATGTCCGACAAATCGCGATTGCTATACTCACGAATCAATCCATTAATGTAATCAATGTTCCTGATTCTAATAGAATGAAGGACTTGGAGTCCAAGCTAGCCGAGAGAGATGCCATGATCAGGGTGTTGCAGAAACACACGTACGACAAAGCCGACAGCAGTAGCAGCAGCGGCGTGGGTAGCTATCCTGCCGCGCACTCGTCTCACTCGAGTACCTCGGCGGATCATCACACCGCGCTGACAAGCACGCCGGAACTTGGTAAAGATGAGAAACCTTGGCGGATGAGACACAATTTCGATCACGATAATTCTTCGATAAGCTTTTCGATAATCTTTTACAAGTTACAGCATTTATAGTAATACCTTCCTTCTCTCGTTTCTTTTTTTCGCACGAAAAGTGAGCAGCGTACTCGGCGGTGGCAGCGGCTACGGCAGCACCGGCTCTTACGGCGTTTCCGACAGTTATAAGTATAGAAAGCAGGGCAGCTTTGAGCAGACTAATAAGAGTCTCGACGATCAACTGAAAGAGCTAGACTCTCAGCTGCTTAGCAAGGTACGCAGAATATAAGATGAGAATGTAGCGTTCCGCGTATGATCGACTCTCAGAAGCTCTCGAGTCTCACTTTACTCCGTTGCTCTCGCGTTACATATTATCTATAAGACTATAACCACGTACGTGCGCCGTCTGATACATTGACATTTACATTTTGTTCACATTAATGTTTACCTGTTTTTTTCTTTCTTTCCATCAATAGAGTAGATACATTAATTTACGGACGATCGTAGTTCTTTAGCAACTCTTTTTAATAGTCGCCGCTGATCATGCAAATATTACAGGTCACACGTTCGAAGGTATACGTGCGTTGCTGTGTATGGCTCTCTGGAGCACCTTTCGTTAGCTCAGTCATGTTTTCTTTTTTCTTTTTTTCTTTTTTTTTTCTTAATTAAGAACTTTTGAGAATAGCTAGCGTGTACGTACGCGGGTACGTAGGACGGAGGAGAAATCTCAAGTAGATATTCAATCGCTCTTAAATGGTAAATTCGAAACGAGAAACGTTACATTCTAGCTATTCTCTGGTTGGAGTTATTTTGAAGTTAATCGCATAATATTGTGTGACTTAACACAGTTTAAGATTTTACTTTATTTTTATATATTTTTTTTATGTATTATATATCGAGAGAACTATGTGTTACTATTAATATTCTCCGAATGACTTTCGGTGCTTTTATACACATGTGTGTGCCGTAAAATATTGTTTTATTTTTATTTATTTGGTTTTATCGAATATGTGTATATTAACCGTTTGTCAAAATTGTGCTCGAGTAGATTAGCCAAAATAGATCTCACGTTTTACACAGATTAATCTTTTTTCTCTTCTTTTTTTTTCTCGAATTGTTCCACTAATTCCCCCTGAGAATCCTTACCTTCTCTCCCGTCCGTCCGTTCGTATCCCTGAATGTGCATGTGCGAGCGTTTTATGCGAGCACTAACCCCTTTTCCAGGTCCCGGCCTCCTATCTGCAACCCGTGCGTTCTCTCTTTCTTGTTTCAGCGGGCACTTTGCTGTTTTCCAGGATTCTCTAATCCAGGCACTGCGTCGCGAAAAGGAAAAATACCCAAGCCACTACTGGCGGGTGTAGATAGCACAGGTACCTCGAGCACCGCCTCGAGCAAGAGTCGATTGCTGGACGACTCGTCCGGTAGCGGCGTCGACGTGGTGTCGTCGAGCATAATCGAGTTCGCCAACGCGGCGGCCAGGCTGAAGGGCACTATCTCGCGACTGTCGGACGGCGCCAGCGGCGGCAAGCCGACCGAGGACATGATGCTGCTCGAGAAGCAGGGGAGGAGCTCGCAGCGGCAGCGGATGGCAGCAGAGGTGGGCGGCGAGCCACGTCGCGCTGGGAGCCTGCCGCCCAGCTCGTTACCCCGACCGCCGAGGGCACTCAAGGCGACTAGCGCCAACTCCCGCTACTGTCGTCTGAGCGACACGGAGACGCGCAAGAAGTCGGATCCCGGACCGGGGATGCTGGACGCCTCATCCGCGACGAGCGGCGCGAGTGGCGGTGGGAAGATGACGCGCGATTCCTCCGGTCATTGTAGCAGCATCGAATATGGTAGATTCGACACCGGCGCCGTCATTGCGAAGACGTCGCGCAGCAAGAAGAAGACTTCCGTGGAGAGTCTCATGGCGAACAGCTCGCCGAAGAAATCGTCGGTCGGCGGCGGCGGCGGCAGCGGTCACGAGTACGAGAGGCTGCAATCCGACACGATCACGATCAGCAGTCGCAAGAAGTCGTTTGGCGGCAACTCTTGCGCGTTGGAGTCGACGGTGAGGCATCGGGAGATGCAGAACCGCTCGTTCATCCCGCCGCCGCCGTCGTCCCGCGCCCGCTTCGGCGAGTACGGCCGCCTGAGCGACGGCGAATCCTCGATAGCGGCGGCAACCGCTGTCCTCAAAGGCGGCGGTAACACCTTGAGGAAGCAGACGGGAGCGAGCGGATCCTCCCGCGGACAGAGCACCGGCAGCACCGTCAGCAGCAAGAGCGGCCGCGATTCCGGTGGAACCGCTAGTAGCGAGGCATCGACGGCTTCCCTACCGCCGACCAAGGCGAGGTCGATACCGCGTCCCAGCAACTACCGCATCCAATTTTGAGTAGCCCGTATTTATGCGCGACACCTCGCTCGGTAGATTCGAGAGGCCGATCTCGGTCGGGAACTGGTACAATCTCGAAACGAGCGTGACACGGTTCTCGAGACTCGTCGGTCGAATACTCGTTTCGGTATCCCGAATCGACGGTTTTATAATGAAGCGTCTTCATAAACTGCAGCATTGACAATTCGGCCGAATTCTCGTCCAAAGACAATGATTGAATTTCGATATCGATGTGCTAGGATCGATCGCCTTTAATTTCTGTATCACTGTCACTGTATTGTATACGTTTGAAAAATTGTTGGGGTAACTGATTGCAAACTCTTGATCAACGAAGTAAAATTTCGTAAGACCGGATGAACACGGACAGTTTCGGGGTTTTCATTGGTTTTAACGTCCAAGAAATCGAAGCGCGGCTGTAACAACGGAATCGTAGACAAGAAGAACGACGCAGTCCTTGGAACTGTAGCCTCTGGTGAATTCGTTTTTCCAACGGTTGATCGGTTTAGGTCGAAATTACTGAAATTTCGGTTTGCACAACGCGGTCTTGACGAATTCTCTCTCAAGTTTATATCGCATAATCGCGATTGATTTTTAAATGAAGGCGTGACGCCGTGACCAAACTGCTTCGCGTATTTCGAGATTACTACGTTTCGACGATTAGGCCTCTCGAGTCTGAGCGTGTTTCACGCTTCTAAGAGATCCGAGATTCGAGTATAACAACCATAAGTACGCGGGCACGGGAGTCGATAGCGCGAGTCTGGTGCCGAGCGTCAAGTACAAGTTTTCGCGAGACACAATCGTCGATGTTTCTCGTCGAGTCTCGTTATAACGTAACCACGAGCTTGCGATGCACGTAAGCAACACGATGCGAAGGATGGCCATAACGGGGAAGCGCCTAAGCAACCTAAGCTGGCGCGTCGCGCCATTACGATTACTATTCATTATTTAGTAAAGCCAATCGCCAGGCCATAACGAACACCACGACCTATAACTAACGTAGCGACGTAGTATATGACCTAGTCATTACCAAAGTAACTCTCTCGATAGAATAGGAAAGAAGAATTGTCTTCCCTGATCGCATCCCGCGTGTAACGGCGGCCTTTCAGGAGGATATACTTCGCTCCTCCTGGGTGAAGTGCCTTTCTCGCGGATCGCCTCGCGCGCGATCCATTTCTTGTTGCAAACGCGCGTCTCCGTTTCCCTTTTCCGCGAACGAAAAGAGAAACTGGCGCGAAGGTAATTTTCTATTGCGATGTGGAAGCACGTTACGATACCTCAGCTCCGAAAGCTCGATCTTGTAAAGAAGGAGAGACCGAATCGCGAACGGGATGATACCGCGACGATGCGCTTCCTTCCGTTTGTCGGTCGTTCGGCGATACATTCTCACCCTCGCGCGTTTCTCCTCTCTTTTCTCGGTCGTCGGTTGGTTTCGTCGTCTCGCGGAGACACGCACACACGCCTTCTTGTTTGATATAGAGACGATACTTCTTTTCGCGTAGCTTTATCGTAATGTAACGATCCTTCCCGGAGATCGCGTAGGTATAGAAAATCGGATTATCTCATTTACCTAGCTATTATTTTAACGTTTACTATTTTTTCAGGGCGCGTGACGATTAAGGTAGTCTCCCCGCGCTTAGAAGAAAAAACGAAGCGATAAACGAAGAACGCCAAAGTGTAAAACTTATATATATTATTTCTCTTGCGATATATCTGTATATTATTACATCTCTGTGTTCTGCCACAATATATGTACGTTGCTGTATTCCGATCGAGAGATATGAAGCAAGAAAAAGATCTTTTACAAGATCGTCAGATGATAAGATCTCTTGTCTAAGATTTGAATAGCTTCGACGTGGCTTTCAAGCATGGTATGAACGGCTTTTGTAATTTATTCATTAATTTGTTAATGTCTTGAATCAATTTCCTTGATTTACGCGTGTATAGGAGTGCACCGAGCAAATTTATTTTATTTAAAAAAAATTATATGTATACATATCGCAGAGCAAATTATATATATTTGCATATATATTATACAAGGTGATTTTTAACAAATATTTTAGAGGGTGAAAATTCTTGATTTTTTGATTGTGATATATTTCATCAATTTTTATTCTGAAATTCTTCCAAACTGAAATTATTCAATCAAAGTTTTCTCTATCATTCTTTTAATATCATCTAATATTGTGTTACGTCTCCTAGAGTTTCCACAGTAACAGTAAAGAAACTGTTTAAAGTGCTTGCGTTTCATTATAATTTATCTCTCTTTCCAGAACAAGTTGGACAGGTGTTTCAGTATTCTCAATCAAAATTCAATCACATAAATATAAATATTTTTAAGTGTTATTCGAAAAAAGTAATTGTAATGCAGACACACATACACGATATAGTTTAGAGGCTTTGTAAAAAATTTCCGAGTTACACTAAAATAAGGATAAATGCTCGGAAAATACAAAATTTAAATAACCTGTGTTCACATGATACTTTTCTTGTTTTAGATTTTAAATTCACCCTCTGAAATATAGAATGTTTAATCAGAATCATCCTGTATAGTGTATATCATAAATGTCTCCTAATATAATTCACCGAGTATTTATTTGTGTTACATATTTTGGAATTAGTTATCTAATATATGCACGCGTACGCGCTTAATGTATAGTTCTGTTTTCCTCTCCCTGATTTATATATATAAAGCGTTTTATGTAATGCGGCGCAATTAAGCTAAATTTTCTTTCGAACTTGTAACATATGGATACGGACTGATTGTGATGTAGCGAAGTGTTACAACGCGCGATTAGGCTAGAGCTCTCTATAAAAAAAAAGGGAATAAGCGTTATAAAGTAACTGCGAGACGTATCTCGTGTAGTTTGGAATAGCCGAAAAAAGTCCTTGAATAAAAAGCGGTTTCTTTCTCGAGAGTGATATATAAAACCCGACGAACGAATCGTGAGACAAAATCGCGCATATATGCTACATGATGCTGTGAGTGTGAAGGTGATGATGCTAATAGATAATCTTGCATTCAATGATACGGAATATTGGCACACGCCTCCGCCGTATTCCGATTTTTCTTTCTTTTTCTAATCTAATCGCGCAAAATTTGCCAATGTCTTTCCACAGGGCGGAGAGAGACAGGCAAGCGAAACGAGGATATCGCGAGAAACCAATGTGCCTTCCTATATATATGCAAGAATACCAAATTGCGACGTCACCAAAGAAACAAAAGAGCATCCTGCGAAAGCGAAATGCGAGCCTGCGTAGCTCATTATCTGCGTGTCCACGTAAATGATTTATTATCTATCGTTCCTATAATATTCTCGCACGTGCATGCGCCAACTAAAGCGGGACTTGGACTCGAAAGTGCGCGGGGCACTTTCGTGAGAGATTATATTCCTTCTTAAATCGGGCGGCGGTGCTCAGGCATAAAACGTCGCCTGATCGTTTTCGCTCTCTATTTTTAATACGACCGTTCACTCCGCGACAATCCGTTCTGATCATTTATCATACCTGTTACGGTGATCATCGATGTCACTCTTTGTCGAGACCACTACTTGTCGAATGAAGTCTGTGGTTTCGATAGCTTTACCGTACGCGCTCCTAGCAATTGTAGAATCCGTAGAGCTTCCCGTGGCCTTGCGAAAATCGCTTCCATCGATCTGCGAAAGAAAGTGCGTGCGTCGATTGACGCCCCGTCTCTCGTAGACCGATTAATAACGAATACCTTTTTCTCAATGTTTTTGTACTCGAAAGAACGCCGGCAGCAGTTTTGCTCGATGTAAAAAAAAAAAGAAACGTTTGAATTACAGCCCCTCTTGTAAACTGTGCGTTTATTCATTTTGATTTCACAATAGAAAGGAAATCGGCAGTAAACCTTCATCTAGCTATATCTTACACTCGAAGTATCTTCAGTTCTTCCATCTGTTGCTTCCTTTTCTTTTTCACCGTTTCCTTTTATGCTTGTGCGACCTGTCCCTGTGTCTTGTATCATCCTCATCCTCCGTGGGCCTTTTCCTCTCGTTATCACGATGCCGACGTTCTCGATCGCTGTGTTCGTCCTTTCTACCTCTTCTTTCCGATATCTCTTCGCTCTGATCTCTTCTTCGGTCGTTGTTTTCATCTTTCTTGCTTCTTCTTTCCGACCTCTCTTCGCTGTGGCCCCTTCTCTGATCACTGTTCCTATCCCGTCGTTCTTCTCTTCTTCTTCTATCTTTTCGTTCGCTGTCGTATTTATTTCTCTCATGATGATCATCATGCGATCTGTCTTCCTTTCTCCTGTCTCTAGTATCTCTGTCTTCTCTCCGGCGCTCGTGCTTTCTGTGTTCGGAGACGCGATCTTTATCGCTCTCCCTTCTTCTTCCTTCCTCTCTATTTTTATTCTCTATTTTGTCATGATCCTTATCGCGCGATGCTTCAGGTTTCTTTGAGGAGGAGTAATTTTCATCGCGTTTCTTCGTCTTGTCCTCCTCGTCGAAATATCGGATACCTTTTCCCTTGCCACGCCAACGCATCTTGGCGACCGATTGCGAGAAATCCACGTGTATTCTTCGGTCGTCGATCAGAACGTTGTCCATCTTGAAGTATGCGTCCTCGCAGCTTTTGCGATCGGCGAATTCGATGAACGCGTACTGCAAGGAGTCGCCCGTTTGGTGATCTCTTATAACTTCGCAGCTGCAACAGTCAACGAATCATAAGATTTAATAAATGTGTAACACATATCGTAATAAACTGATATATATATATATATATATGAAATAAAATAAATGAGGAAATTAATCGAACACGAACTATATAATGCATAATTATCAGCATAATAAAAACTATAAATTATAAATGTTTACATACCCAACAATTTTCCCGAATCGACTAAAGATAATTTCGAGATCGTCGTCGTTCGTGACCGGATTTAACTTGCAGACAAACAACACGTTTTCCGGCGGGGCAATATCCGCATCCGGTATATCTCCTACAATCTCCAATATTGTGGCTCTCGCTTTTGCTTCCTTTTTCTTCTGTATTTCCATAATCTCTTCCGCGGTCATACCGCCAGTATCGTCGATTGCTTCATCTGCCCCAATTCTATCGCTCTAAATATGGACAAACAAAATAAACAAAAAAAATGTGTAAAAATGGTGAAGATATCTTAAATATGTTCAAACTTGTATTTATAATAAGCAAAATTAAATAAATAGGCATAATAAAAAGGCACGGAAGGAAAACATATTTGTTTACAAGCTTATTTTTATCAAAGGAAAAGAGATGCATAGATGTAAACATACATGGAGCAGACGTTATCAACGCGTAAAGAAACGAACGTGTGACATTTATTTTCTAAATGTGGCATACCATTAGAGCTTCCTTCGTAGGTTCCGGGCTTCTGTCGGGAATCACGAATCCTACAGGATCGTCAAACGGATCCTCCAAAATAACGGTGTGAGATATCCTTATATCTTGATACGGTCTTTGATCTCCATCGCAGATGGTTTCGTTAAACTTGAGAACCACCTCCAATCCCTCTGTGATCTCTCCGAACACGCAGTGTTGGTTGTCCAAGGACTGCAGCTCTGATCCCAGCGTGATGAAGAACTGGGAGCCCAGCATGTTGTTCCCGCAATTCACCATGGACAGCAGACCTATACGGCTATGTTTGATCTTCGGCATCTGCTCGGCCTCGTAGTAACGGGCCTTTTCACCTAGTACACGTCCGTACACGCTCTCTCCGCCTTTCCCGGTGCCAGTGGGATCACCGGTCTGTGCGATAAAGTTGGTCTGCACCGAGTGAAAGAGGTTCCAGTTGTAGTACTTGAGTTTGCACAGTTTTAGAAAATTCCGCGTGGCTGCAAAGACAAAAGTAATCACGTAGTGCATCATGCAAATGCAAACGAGAGGTCTGTTCCTTATAGCCGCACTGTTTATTTTGTGCACTTAAAATATGGAACAGATAGGTATTACAACTAGGCGTTAAGGAAGCAAAAAGTTGAAAGAACAGATCTAAATACAGAGATATAATGTAAATTACGCGTTGTGCAGTAGGTGTTTTAAATATTTAAATTCATAAATTGTAGGATTAATTCATTCTTCTTTATTTTTACGTTAAATATGCAATTTTATAATGCTTAAAATACATCATACTTAATTCAGAATTACTTGATGATGCGCATAACTGTGCGGAGAATTTCCTTGATCATCGTGGAAGGATACTCACTTTGAGGACGCTCCTCGGTGTAGAGATCCACCGTGAAATCTCCTATGGTGGTTTCTACCACCACGGCCATGTTTTCTTCTCGGATTTTTTAACTATCGGACAGCAATCTCAATTTTTCTTACGAGAAATAAAATTTATATTTCGAAACGGAGCTCCCGAGCCACCAGAGCCACTAGCTGTAGGCTGTAGGTTACCTCAGTTCTCGTTCTCAGTTCCAGGTTAGGTTCCATGTTCCAGGCCGCATGCAGTAACCCGATCGCGGAATTTTCCGACGCATGCGTCTACCCGCGGACGCGCACGCGCACGCGCGCGCACGTGACCGATCACTTTCATGTAAATAAGTGACACTTGGCACTTGACAGCTTGACACAGTGGTTGGGGTCCCACCCTGGAACCATACGACACAACACACAACGATGCTTGACCCAGATCCGAGGGGGGGGGTTTTATATAGAATTAGGTTAGATTGAGGATAGTTCAAGAACAAATATGTAGAGGTCGGCTATTGTAAAAACATAATAAATACGCGGTAAACAGTAAACAACATCCCGTATGACCGTTCCCGTTGATCCCGTTACAGCGTTTGCTATTTCAAGTTACACAAGTTACACGCCAAGCTACGTTCGATTCTTTTCGACACGTTCGCTCGAACATTATCTCATTCTTTCCCTCCGGAAATCCCTTTTTGAGCGTGACGCGAGACGTGACGAAAATACCGAGATTGAAATTGAAGAGATTTCCCTCCCCAGTGACGAGGTTAGAAAAGCCGCGTTAAGGAATACTTTGCGTAATATTTAATAATAATAATAATATCTCATATTTATATTGATATATTAAATTATATAACTATAACGTGTACAGAATATAGCATTATATAATATATTAATGATATTCGATATCAAGATAATGTTACATAATACTGTATTTAATGTGTATTATTAATGTATTAAATGAAATGAAATGTTAATATATTAATAATATTATGTGTGTGTACTGTTAATTTTATATTATTTGATATCCATACTGTGTATTCATATCCTCGAATGCAATATTATTTTGTGTATCGGAGTTACGATCCTTTCTAGTCCCGCGACGTCTCGTGACCCTTGTACCTACTTATTTTCGCACCTCGTGCGAAAATAAAACTTTCGCGTCTTTTGAACTCGAAAAGAACGCTGAAATAAGAGCGCAAAATTACTGAAATGCGTACAAGTCGCGATTGCTTTGAGTTTGGGTTTTGAATTAATTTCCACCGAGGACCCATAATATTACATGACATTACATGTAGTTCCTAATACCTGCGAATTCTCGAGTTTAGATAACGGATATAGAGACAATCGCACACTTGAATGAGCGACAACACATACACGCAAAATGCAATTAAGATTAAGATCCAACTTGAGTTCGTATCAAAATTTCACAGCACGTTACCATTCACATTTGAATAAAATCAATATCTTTCTTTCTCGTTTGTTCAATCCAAGTGTATCAGGATTCTTTAAAAGTAGTCGAGACTATTCTGAACCACACGGGCAAGTAATTAGCGAACGGCGATATTTGAGATTCGCCATTTCGCTCGCGACCGGAATTGGCATTAAGAGTGCTGGTGCTCTCGTAAAGTAAAACCGTGTAAACTAAATAGTAAAAACAATTATATCCGAGATTCCCCGCTGGGCTTTCTCTGCTTTGCACGTTATGCCAATGCGCGCAACACGCTAAGAATGATATACTTATTTTTGTTAGTATACCCTGCTGACGAGTCTGTGATAAGACTCAACTTTTATCTGTGACAAACAAAACGCGTTATCAACGGTACTTTCTTATCAATCCTATAAATACGAGAGTACGTCTCACCCGAGTTGCACTCTAATAATAAATGATAACGTTGCCGGTACCTCACACGACTCACGTGCACGTGCGTTTTCCGCGATAAGAATTATAAGAAAATGTTGTCGGCGGTAAAGTCCGAGATAGATATGCGCAAGGTGAAGGCTCCGAGGAATATTATCGTGGACTGTGACGCCGGTATCGACGACGCTCTGGCCTTGATCGTTCTCTTGGCTGGCCACACAGACGGGAGAATCCACGTTAAAGCCATCACCTGTGTTAACGGTAACACCAAAGTGGACAATGTCGTGAGAAACGTGTTCAGAACGCTCAACGTATGCAACTGCACGGATGTAAGTTTTAATTATCATTCATTCGTTTAGACATCCGATTTACCGGAGAAGGCGAGATTAATAAGATTTGACTATGATATTTATCTTATGCGCTGAATTTGTCGAGAGAAACGACTGCAGTCTCAAAGAACATCTCAACATTCTTTTAAATATATATTATCGAGTCATTTGTAATTTTATAACGGCGAATCACCTGACCGTACAATTATATAAAAATATACGTAAATTAATCTGATCATCAATCGCGTAATCACAATTAAGGGTGAAGGACTTAAAGCGTTACATGTGAAATTGTTTCATATATATATATAGATACCCGTTTATCGAGGAGCGTATTCGCCTCTGCTGGATACTCCAAATGCGAAGGAAACGGCATTGGAGCAGTATCACGGAACTGATGGATTCGGAGATGCGTTTGCCGACGACCCGGACACGAGTAAACTTCAACAAGAGCATGCCGCGTGCGCGTTACACAGAATCACGTCGGAGGATCCAGGTACAACCCAGTAAAACCCTCTCTTTTGCTACAATTAGCTTAATTAATTTAATAACAACTGTTTTATAATTAAGGTAACATTTCCGTGGTCTGCATCGGTCCCCTGACGAACGTAGCGATGGCTATGAAACTGTATCCAGAGTTTGCGGACAACGTGAAGGAATTTTTTGTGATGGGTGGAAATTCAACTGGTAATTATTTGTGTTAATTGAATTAGTTCGCAGTCTCGTCATAAATTCGATTGGTAAAGCCTTTAAGCGACACAAAGTTAATAAGATTTGACTTGCATGCATTGTTAATCAACTGAGATAATGTATAGTTGACATCGTTTGGCTGTGCATAGTTAGTATGTGTATAATTGTGTCACAATGGAATGGGATGATTAGGAAAACTACATTGCCGTAATTGCATTATTTAAAATGGGAATGAGCGCTCGTGATATTTTTAACGAACTGAAAACATTATATAGATATAACTGAGCGATTGGTATATTGCTTAGATTAAAAAGTTCAGAGGCAAATTATATAATAGAGATAAGAGAAGTGTCTGCATCAGTGTCAATAAGAAAATGTTATCCATGTGTAAACAAAAGTGTGTAGAGTAACAACAATAAAATATTTTCAAAGCACAGGGTAACATAACTGCGCAAGCGGAATTTAATTTCTACGCGGACCCGGAAAGCGTGCACATCGTACTCAACAGCAACAACAAGCCTCTGTGGTTGTTACCATGGGAGTCCTGCTTAGAGACCAGAATTACACATGTACCTACAATTTTATTCATAATTATTGTCAATTATTAAAAAATCATCATAAAATAAATATTATATTGTCACTATAGTAATTAATTGTTCAAGTCAACCTTTATTATTAGCACGAATCAATAGTAACTTTTGAAATAAATTTTTCAGGAATGGCGAAGGGACGTGTTAGGCAAAATAGACAAACCCTGCGTGCATATGATGAACGCAATCGAGGACAGCAGACGCTCACAAGCGAAGAAGCATTTTCCTTATTATACTATGTGCGATGCTTTCTTAGCCGGAATCGTGTTGATACCTCATATGGCCAAGAATGTCGTCGCATGGCACGCGGACATCGAATTGACCGGCAATAGAACTCGGGGCCAAGTTGTTCTCGATCATCTGTTGTCGAACAAACCGAATGTGAATTTGATACACGGTTTTGATTCGGAGATTTTTAAGAAAATTTTACTGGATGCAGTGAACACGATTCGTGATTAACGGTGACTATCATTCTGTGAAATGTAACTGTCATCGGTGAATAAAAGGATATAAAAGCGAATATACTGTTTCTATCTTGTGTCTGATTTATTATTTGATTATTATTGAATTAATAGGTTTAAGTTTCCAAATTGTTAATTTTTGCATTAGAAATAAATTAAACTTTTTGTATAATTTTCATATAACATTTAAATATTAATTTTTTCTTTTTAATTAACAGGGACTACAGGGAGTAATAACAAAGGACATGTATAGATGAGAAGAGACTAGAGAATTTATTTTCAAGATCACGTTAAAGAAAACGATATGGATTTAATGGCTCTTGTACCTGATTTTACAACGGCACCACGTATCCAGGTATGCGATCATCATCCAGGAGAAATGCCAAGAAGACAGATTTTTATTCTAATTTCATACTCACTCATTAATATTTACTTGTATGTAGTATTCGAAACTTGTCCAAGTATTAAAATTAGTTTTCGAAATATGTATATATATATATACTATATTGCATATTACAATATATTGCAATTAATTTATTTTATTTCGAATTGCATTTTAAAATATAAATATATCGCTTTTATGTAAATATCTTTCTTTTTCCTAGATAGAAAATTAGGTGAGAGCGCGGTTTTTAATCAGAGTCGGAACGTGTGTATTCCAACTCTCACTTAACTTTCTTCTACCTGATTATTTTAGAAAAAAGATAAAATTATGAAAGCATAGGTATTTCGAAGTGTTATTCAAAATAAAATAATGTAAATAATTCTTTTCTAATAATTGTTATCGCGTGTCTTTAAAAAAATTTGTTACATAATTAAAAAAAATGTTAATTGTAAAGGAATTGTAAAGGTTTTATATCTTTACATGGACTGGAATAAAAGAATATTTTGGAGATGTCTACAAAAATTGTAATCATTAAATATTAAAGTAATTAAGCGAATATTGTATAGCGTGAGCCGCGCGTGGAGCATGTTTGTGAGATGCCGCCGAAGGAGGATTTATTGCTGAAGATAATCCCCGAAAGTTCTTCTTGGTCGAGGCTACGGCGTTGGTTTCTTAGTACACGGATAGCGTCGCGAAAACATCCGTTGACGCTATACTGCCTGAAGAGTACCCAGGCGATCGATTACGAAATCAGTCGACACCTCAAGTCCCATCCCTACATGATCCATCCCTTCAGTTCTTTCAGGTCAGTTGCGTGTTCTTTCCACAAAAAATTACGGACTGAATTAAATAATGAATCAGCTAGATCTATTTCTATCTCGAAACAAAATTAAACCGCCATAATTTCTTATATAGAATATGTTGGGAGTCTGTGATGACGCTGTTTATCGTAGCGGCTCTGTTGGCCACTCCAGTCTTCCTCGCATTTTATTTTGACGAATATGAAAAATGGTATATCTTTAACCTTGCGATCGACGCTGTATTTATGTGTGACATTGTGATTTGGTTCTTTACCGGTTATTATGATTCTAATACACATTTGATAGTTCTGGACCCGAGAATCGTGGCGAGGTAGGAATGCAATAGAACACACTTGGTTTTAATCAGTAAGATCAGTCTGCAATGGAGAAACTTATAGTTTCCAAATTGTCTTGAATCCATTTTTAAATAAAAGAATGGAGATTATGTTGCAAAGCTTTCCTCATATAGAAATCATGTGTTGGACTCAATAATTTAATTCTGCGAACTTAAGTCCATATATATATATTTTTAAGTTTACTATGGATTCCGAAATCTCTATAGCTCTTATAGCTTTAAGTGACTCCTTTGATCTCCGTTCTTTTTAAAACGCGGATTTGAGAGTTTATTTGGAAAAATGAGAGTTCTTCAAGGATTTATAAGGCGATGATCATCGTAGCAAGTATCTACGGGGTTTCTTCGTTGTGGACATGTTATCAGTACTACCATTGGAATTTCTCATCGTGCTCTTCGAGTCGATGTGGTACTTGGCATCGTTGAACCTGTTGAAGATACTGTGGATTCGAACCGTCATCACTTATTCACGCAGACTCTATTACGTCAGGATTCGTATCCAATTGTAGCTCACTGCGTAATGGAATTCGAAATCTTGCTCACTTGAATGTTAAACCTGAAAATTTCAGGTATATCGAGTTAATTTCCATCTGTACAAGGTAGCGAAGATAAGCGTCATCATCGTCGTATGTGTCCACTGGGCCGCTTGCCTGGAGTATTATTTGCCGTTAGCGGTCGCCAAGATAGTCGAGCAAAATGACGCGTTAGTAATCGACAGAATTTACGCATTATGCTCCAAATGGAAAATTTAAACACTTACATCTTATGTTAGCAAAATAATAGCTTATATATATTTTTTTTGCCTTGTTTCGTTTTCTCCTTTTATTTTACTATTCATATGTGTTAGTTTCTATTTTTTTAAATCGTTCCTGTTGTTTATATAACACATCTAATGTGTATCAAAGGGATGTTTTCCTCCCGCAATAATCAAATAAAATGCGCGACTAAAAGTATAATAAAAGAACAAAAAATTTGTAGATCATGGATTATTCGATCGTCTTACATGATGAAAAGGAGAACAAAACTTGCGATCTATCTAACATGTGTTAACAGAGCTGTTATCGCCCTGATCGGATCCACGCATTATTTGCACGTCAGCGCCCCAGAGGATATTATATATAATCTAATTCTTTCTGTCCTCGGAATGCTTGGATTTATTTATCTGCTGGGTACGTTTATCACGCTTAATTGGACCAATTTATAAAGTTTTTCAAAATTAAATATTAATTTAAGTGAAAAATTATATCAATTTAAATACTAATTAATTTAACAAAATACTATAGACATATTTGGATGTCAGAACAAGATTTGAAATATTGATTTTTATTTTTATGTTACAATCTTGATAAAAATTTCCTATCTCTTTCATACATAATCTTCAGCGTGACTTTATCCTACCCTTGTACGATGTATCCGAAATCATGTCTCTTTTACTTTAATTTTCGCAATCTTTCTCGTTACGAACTTGTTTTAGCCTAAGATTAAGTACTGTGGTTTCACTAATCGATAAGTTTTTCTTCTCAAAACGGTTATGCAGCGCGACTCTCGCAGTTAATGATGACGTTTCATTCCACCCGCAAAAGACATTTGAAATTAATCCAGCAGCTACAACAGTATATGAGGTACAAGGAATTGCCATATTCATTGCAGCAACGATTGCTGGCCTACTACAATTACCGCAACAAAAAAGGATTCGAGAGGGACAAGATTATTATCAACCACGTATCGCCCTACTTGCGAGAAGTACGTGGTACCTTGAAAAATTTCCCGAGAAATTTATTCCTGAAGAATACAAAAGTGGGACCTCTTATGCGATTACATACCAATGCTTCTGCCAATGATTGTAAAATTATTGCAAAACCATGACCGGAAATCATTTAGTCCGCTGTCGCGTTTTGAACGTCGCTCATGAATTTTCTTTATTACTTCATAAAAAAGATAAATGATACACGAATGATATACGATTTTTCTGAAATTATATATGTTCTTGTAGAATTGAATCCTTTATCGTTCCAGAAGCTTCTTTTACACAAGTATCGCCGATTGATGAATACCGTGGAGCTGTTTGGATACCTGCCGCAAACAGTGGTGACACAATTGATCGGCGCCGTGCGCTCTGAGATTTTTATGCCAAACGACGCGCTGGTCAAAGCCAGTACACGCGGCGATGCTTTGTACTTCGTCGCCTCCGGCACCGTGGCCGTCTACAACAATGTGGGGAAAGAGGTGAAAGATTTATCTGTCTCGAATTGGATTTCAAACTGTTCAACTGATCAACTGATCAACTTTGACGTTTCCGCAGATTTGCCACTTGGAGGACGGGGCATATTTCGGTGAGCTGGCCCTGTTGATGGAGGATGAGCGCTGGATCGCGAGCGTCGTTGCCGCGGAGAATTGCGAGGTTTACGTATTATCGCGCGGCGACTTTCAATACGCTCTGACGCCGTATCCCGATCTCCTTGCACATTTGCAAAAGGTCGCATTGGCGCGTCCGGAGCAGACGCCGCTGCTCGAGAAGGCCCACGAACTGGACTCGCCAACAATCATGTCCGGGAACGTCAATATCAGCAGCATAAAAGTCAAAAGGAGGGACTAAGCTGTCGACGCGAACGTCGTGAAAGCGTTATAACTTGGCTTTATTATTATATTAATTGCGTTCATTTTTATAACTTTTCAATAATTTCATTTATTTTACTACTAATTGCGTACAACGGCAGCATTTTTATTATTGCTACGGGAAACAGCCTACTGAGAGTTAATTATTTATTTAACAATTAAAACTTGAGCAAAATATTATCAAACTCTTTTCGCTGTTGTAACAAATCAACAATCAACAATAATCGCTCGGCACTGAAATGAGAAATCTCATTAGTTTTTTAACCGTTAACGGATAGCAGACCTCGAAGGTTTACGGCGCGAGGACTGCATTTAATTTTTCGACCATAAAAACAAGTTTTATGTTATCCCCTTTATATGGATTATCTCCGACCTGATCAGAAGCGGCGAATCTTTCGTTTTTGTGGGTTCCTGTACGACTGCTGGTACACAGACATGAGCCGCCAGTGCTCGGGGTAATCGGCATCCCGACAGCCGCTCACCACGCTGAATGGCGGTGCCAAAGTGTCAATGCAGAAGGCGCGTCTCGCGAACGGGGTTCTCGGCCGCGGCACCGTCATCCTCATCGGTGGTAATCCATTCCTGCGCGCCACATCGTCGCCCGTCGTCGACCAGCGTTTTTCCTCGAGACCGAGGGCGGCACCCACCGCAGACCGGATCAGTCTCGGATCTCTTCTTCGCCGCTCGAATTCCGTTTCCGTTTCGCCCGCGCCGTCGCGACAGGCCACGCATTTGCGTTCGGTGATGCGCGGCACAGAATTCGACCTCGATGGCTTCTCACATCGCCGTTCACCACGGAGTTCTACGATCAAATTTATTATTGTTATTTAATTTCTCGCTTGAAACATGTGTAAAATGCTTTCCTACAAGCATCACAGTAACAAAATATATATAAATAATATATTATGAATTATAATAAATTAATACATAAATTCAACATTAGCAACAATGTTAAAAAGAGAAATATATTTCTTTAATTTAGATAATCAATGATTACGTAATATAATATAGTAGTTCAATTTATAATGAATACGATTAATAATTAATAATTTAGTTTTATAGGAAGTTAATTGTGTAATTAAATTACAATATAAAGATAAATTATAGGTAAATCAACAGAAAGTGCATATACGTAAAGGATAATTTTCTAAAGAGCAAATAAAGTATTACTTGAATCGACTAACCGCAATTGAACATTCTCTTCCTCCAAAACTGTCCGAGAATGCTCGATTACGATCGATCGATTCACTCGCCGTTTAAGTTCTTTCTTTTCCGTGTTACATATATTATTTCTCACCGTTGCAGGCACGATCGCAGCAGCATTGATTCCTCCTCGAGTCTGTCTCCGCCTGGTCCCGCCTCGCACAACTGCACTTGTCCTTCTCCCCGCTACAAGACAGAAGCTCGCGATTTTTCGGCACCGACGTGTGCTGGATCATGGCAAAGATCGCCGGGGCCGTGCCGCCCTCGGAACCGTCGATATGCGTCGGTCTTCGCGGCTCGTACACCGGGTCTCTCGGCGTCTCCCAGCAGATTGCCAGGTCCATTCGGGTTTCCGGTTTCTTGCAGCCGAGCGCGGGTCCGAACAAGCGGTTCTCCATCCTCGTTGCCGTGGGGTTCGCACGATCCGGATTCCACTTTGCGTCCCGTTCGCCGCTGGGTGAACAAACGCGACATCCTTTCCTGAAGACGGAATCGTCCACTCGATCTGGAAGCGGCTGGTGCTGCAGGTTCTCCGCGTGCAATCTCTTCGCCAGGGCAAATTTGTCAACGCAGGAAGTGATCTCTGGAGCGAAAGAAGGTTCTTTTATATTAATATTAGAATTACGTTAAAAGAATCACAAATAGGAATACTTGTCTGATATATAACTATTTAATTCTTTATGAATTAATTCCATTTAATTGTAATAACTCTAAGCATTGCCATTCAAACAAATCCCGAGCGTTTTGGTCTTTCTACTTCGGACTGTCTTTTCAGGAGATGAGATCTCAGGAGAAAAAGAAGAAAAGAAAAAAAGTCTTATACGTCACCATTCTTCGGTTCGTCTTCCTCGGAGGTCATATGGAACTTGAGACATTCAGGTGTATGTCTTCTCGGAGAGAAGGTCGTCCGCTTTTCCGAGGCGTGCTCGGATCGGCAACGTTTGCGGGGGTCGTCGCTCTTACGGACGATCGATTTAGCGCGACAGCGAGCGCAACACTCGTGCGATTCCATATTCACTCGCCGATCCACTACTTTATCTTTTACATAACGGACACGCGATTCATTATTATTAATGAGCAGTTGGGAGGGACAGAGGCGCGTCCCCGAGACACATCTTCCAGCGGGAGTAGCTCGGAGGGAGGCTCGACAGGAATCGCCGTTGCCACTTACCGTTGTTCTCCATTTTTGGACACTATCCGGAGAATACCTGAGCACCACCATAGGAATGCCTCGATCACGGGATGCTTTACTCCCACTCTCTCGACGCCGGTTTCCCTGACGACATGATAATTCGATAGCAAGTTCGCTATAGTTACTACCGAATACTTGCATATTTCTACTTATTATTATCCTTATCATTGTTGTCAATTAGAGAATAATAATTATATCATCCTATTAGTATCCCATAACGGGATTTATGGACAAGAGGCATGATTGAGAGAATGCTTTAAATCCATTTGTTCCGACGCGCGAGGAACGAATGGGATTGCGAGAGTAATTGAAGGAATGATTTCGGAGATTTCAGCTTCATTTCATGGGACCCACACGCGTGTTCGAAATCTATTAACTCTTGTCTATTCATCACGCATCCTACGCCCGCGCATGAATTCACGTCACGTAAATGTAACGCGGAAAATCGAGAGGCTCTGGGGAAACACCGATGACGCCTTCTCGATCGAAATTACGTATTTCTAGAATCTAGATCGATGCGAAATGTTGATCACCCTGTGTACTTGCAGACCGAGGATGTGGAAATGCAAAACATCTCATGAATATTATGAATATCATTATCACGCGACGCATATTTTGCAAAAAAGCGCTTCTTGCTTAATTATATAGGCACGATTAAAACGGGAGAGGGAATGAAGGACAGACGCGGACGACGTGTTTGTATTTATAGCAGCGAATCTGTGAATGCCTGGATCATTGCCATTCTCCCTTCCACTTCGGAAGAAAACCTTGAAGCGCGACTCGAAATCGCCAGCACATAGCTAATACATAAGTACACGCGACAGTCGTAAACTAATGCTCGTCCGATTCTCTTCCGTTTCTCTATAACTCTATATTACTGATAAAATATTAGTGATGCCACGAAGTAGGATAAACAGCGAGGTGCTACGATTAAATGTCAAGTAAGTATTTTGCTGAAAATTTGAAAATAACTCGGTTACGTTAAATCGTTCTTTCCTTATACCCTCTTTCAAGGAAGAACGATTTTAACGTATGTATGTATGTATACATAATGTATTATTTGTTATTATAATGAATTATAATTGAAATTACAGCATTCAACACTTTGATAATAACAAAAATATAGCAAGAGTTAACAATTAGAAATATTAATACACTTGTTCCTTTCTTTCAGGATCAAGATTGCATTCGTTAATATGAAAAACAACTCGTCCAATCATCCCATTAGTTAATCCTAAGTTAGTAAATCAGAGAGACTGGAACTTACAAAAAGATTCCAAAAGGAGATAAGAAGAATTCGCCGCGAGTGTTAATAGCTCGCCGGACGGACTGAGCGTGCGTAGCTTTAATTACGGCAACGATCGTACGTTTTCCCAACGCGACACGAAACGGCTGGGGCCCATTGGGGAAACCACGCGGCCATGATAAACGTCGTAGCGGCGATCGTGACGTGAGGAAGGATGAATCAGTTGCGGCCCGCGGCAGCGAGACCACTAAGTAAATCGTCGGAGAACGTCGAGCTACTCGTGCCGGACAGTCCGCATCGCGAATCCTTTGTTCGTTCCGTGAAGACGGAGAGGACACCTGCTCCTAGGTCTTTTTAATTACGGTGAGTGAGTAATATAATACTGAAAATAAAAGAATAACAAACTTTGTAAAATTTGACTGCTAAAGGGTGAACGAGTGACCATGTTCGATTACGTACTTTAAAATACTTGTTGAGCGATCAATGGTAACGGAAAAAAGAATAGAAGCGGTAAAGTATAATTACAAAGGATGTAATTACAAAGAATGCAAGCTAAAAGAGGAAAAACTTGTTGGATTTAAAAAACATGCGGATTTTATATGACAATCAGTCGCGATTAATGGTAACAGATGTCAGAGATAAATGTGGTAGTGCGATACAACGCGTGAAACGTTCAATCGATTTGAGGTCCATTTGCGGACTTTCGATCGCGATAACAAAGGTATTCTCAGATACATATAGAACGGTATATATTGCTCTTTCGAGCAATAATAAAGCGAATGAACGAAATATGAAAATGTGCACGCTATTCCATAGGTAATCTTATCAACCGGGGTCTCCTGCGGTTCACCAACATGAACGGAAGCAAGAAGCCGGACGGGGATGAGATACTGTATCTGGACGAAGTCCACGACGAAGCGTTGAGACCCCTGACATCTACTAACTCGGAGGTAGCAGTTCCGTCCATTGGTCTGCGCGCCGACTTCGTTTCGAAGACCGATGGAGATCTCGCGGACAATTCGCGATCCCGGAGGCCGTCGTTCGTTGAAACGGAGATCGACGAACATGATGAGAAGCTGGGTAAAAAGCCGGTGCCGCCGATCGGCTTCGACAACAGAAACGGACCGGAATTTCTCTCGGAACCACAATCCGGCTGGGCCAGCACAATCTTTCCATCGCCTGCGACAGTGCAGGTCATTACTCCTGACGTGAACGTCTACCAGCACAAAAAGACTCTGGCCCAAGGTATGATGGATCTGGCGTTGTTGTCCGCAAACGCGAATCAGATGCGCTACGTTCTCCAGACGGACGGCCGGCACCCGTACTTCTATCCGTCGCTCGTCATGATTAGCATGAGTCTGTTCCTGCAAATCGCCGTAGGCATTGGTCTTATATGGAACAGCGTCTACAACGTCAAGGAGCACGAACAAATGTGCAAGGCAAACAAGGCCAACAACTGGACGGTCATCGGCATCTTCCTCGTCACGATACTCAACGTCTTCATCTCGTCGTTCGGCGTTGTCGATCAAACAGTTACCGTCACAACATAACAATTTCTTATTTCTCTTTTTGCTTTTGATGCGCTCTCTCCCCCCCCCTCTCTCTCTCTTAACGATACGCAAAGTGAATGACCAGATAAAAATATCTCCGTTGTTTTTTAAGTAATACCAACACACAAGTTTAATTTAATTGCATATAGAACCTTTATAACGTGTTTCTGTTCGGTATTCTATTATCTTAATGCATATTAATCATCAGATACCGAATTCGATACCAAAAAAGATTTTAAAATGTTATTTTTACTTTCAGGATTTCTCATTGCAATCATATTGCTTTATGTAAGAAGCGAGAAGTCACGTCAATCTTACACACGTGCTTCTTTAAATATTTTCTCATCGCTAGCATGAAAAACGACGAAGATATTTTCGATTCTTAAGTGGCTCATTCTACACCCTATACGCTTACATCATTGTAAATTATATTCATTTATTTATGTGTTACATTATAGTAATAATTTTTTTATTTCAAAATAATAATAAGTAATGAAATGTTTACTGCAATAATAAATAATTCTTTTTTACGTGATATTATGCATTTGTAAAATAATAATATAAAATGAGAATATATAATAACATATTGTTAAACGCGAACGACAGATGGTATCAACTTCAACATTCCCTTCAACTCGTCGGCCACGTGCTTTTTGTTTCGTTGGAAATTTTCCTTTTCGCGATCCTGGCGCTCATTCAAATCGTCCAACCAGCTCTGGGCCTCCGCGTTATTACATTGACTTCTGTGCGCGCGAGACGGGCAATTGAAGGCCGAGTTTCTGGAATCACCATCGTCCACTGTCTTCTCGGATGTAAAAATTCCAAGTTTGTCTCTAATTACGTGACGTAACAGCGAGCTGAACGCGACGAGTTCCCGCATACAGATTACTCTTGGATTCGATTCCATAGATCTTTTGTGCTCCTGAATCACTGTAGCCTGCAATGCACATCGTTGCAGTCATGTCGCAATTAATATAACGTTGCCAAAAGCTTTGTGGTTCACTATATGTATAAAAATAAGTCTATTCCTCAGATACTCGCGTCGAGTTAATTTGATCCAGACAATTTTTTTCTGTTTTTCTATCATAAAGAAAATTGGAAAAGATTATTACAAATATTTTTTTGTGTTCAGGAGATAATTGATATTTTCAACAATAGCAAATTTTTCTGCAAATCGATTTAAAGCAAGTGTGCAAATGTGGAAGTAAAATAAATGGAAATAAATATTTTTGCATTGTTTCTTTCTTTACCAAATAAGTGATGAATAATGCAATTTTTCCTCACTTTCTTATATTTTATTAGAGAAAGAATAAAACAATTTACATCACGATTAATGCGAAGAACTTGTTTTCTGTCTCTCAATATAACTTGAGACAAATCTCTTCTGTCAAAATTCTCTCTTTCTTTCTCTCTTACTCTCTATGAAGTTCTTCCAGGAAATCTTTATATTGTTTAATGAATGCTTCTCGAGTGTCTGCGATTGCGATATCTGAGATAAGTTTATAACGGAATCGGGAATATATATAGTTTTGAATATAGAACCCCCCGCTTCGTAATTAAGATAAATAAATTATAATATATATATATATATATAAAATAGATGTATATTATATAATCTATTGTGATGTCGAAAATAAGTTTGTATCGCGAAGACGAAGAATCTATGTTTTCTATCCATTTCATTTGGATTTGGAAGATTTATTTATCTTTAATTACGAAGCGGGGGGTTCTATATTCAGAACTATATATATTCCCGATTCCGTTATAAACTTATCTCAGATATCGCAATCGCAGACACTATATACATATATATATAGAAAGAGAGAGAAAAAAAGAGCTTTCGGGAAAACTCGACGCGAGGTACCCGCGTGACTGTTCACTTTACGTCTGACATCTTTCAAGATTTACCATCCATTCGAAGAATATATGCCGCTTTTGCAACCACTTGGCGCGCATGTCGAGCAGGATCCCGACCTCGCGGAATTCTCGCAACAATCGCCGATCCTTCTCGAAGCTCGCGCCTCCTCCATCATTGAGGACGCGCGTCCTCGCGAGGCGTTTCGTCAACGCTAATTCGGATACGCTCAAATGTGGCAGACCACTCACGTCGAGGCTCGCCGCGTGCACTTTGGATATCAACTTAGCCCGCTCGCAGGCCACGTCACTGATCTCTCGCAAGTTTAGATTTACCGTGGCGTTTAGGTGCAGGATACTGCCGAATTCGGCGCTCGTTGATAACGGCCGATCGATCGTTACGGTACGTAACGACGGAGACTGAGTAGAACGATGAACGATCGAAAACAAAAGTAGAATGTAAAAAATATGTTGATGATCAGACAAATATGATTTTATTTGAGGGAAGTAAAATAAGAACGCTCGAATGTGCATGCACGATGGTAGTACAGTTAATGGTAGATTCAGATCAAGCTAGCAAAGTGAACGAACGAGCACGAACGAACATTTACGAAGGACGACTGAAGCATGCGTTTTTCCTTCAATACACGAATAAATAAATAAAGGAAAAAACGCGCGGAAAAATAACAAGTTATACGAACTGATTTTCTTCAGCTGTACCGCAAAAAATCCCGAAATTTTATTCTACCTTTAATCCGCTATTTTCCATTTCCATCTATCCAGCTTAAAAAATAGATTTATACTCATAATCGTATTTATGCTAAAAATTTCGATACTAACTTTCGGGGGATCTTCGCGGGAGCATTCAGCACCCAAGACCCCATCGGCTAGTTTCGCTCGAAGAATGGCAGTCAGAACGTCCTGCGTTCCCAATAACCAAGCTAAAGTTATCAACGCGTCCCTGTTGCGTTCGCCGTCTTGCGACAAGCCGTAAAACTCGATCACCGGGTACTGCAAGAAGGCGAGGTGCAACTTGACCGCCGTCGACGCGTCTGGAATTAAAAAGTATTTTACAAACCGTTTCATACAAGTTTAAATCTATTTTTTTTTCTACAAAGCACCAATATAAAAGATTGTATAAGTAATTGAAAATATTTTTCTTTCATTGAAATATCTATTTAATATTTTTATTAACTTTGCGTGATGTTTTTCGACAAGCGCGTGTATAGGTAACACCCTCTTTTCTGAAAAAGCACTATGACTATACCCTATATGTGCTACGCTAAATTAAGAGATCGCATATCTCTTCTTTCTTAAACGCCGACAATAAGAGCACGTTTACTCCTTAATTATAGCAATTATGTAAACATACATATATATATATACACTATATACAGTGTACTTAATCGCAGCACAGACTTTTTGTAACGTGAAAACTAAATAACGTGCATGTTTCTCGTAAAAAGCGAGCAACCCGAACCGCGGATCTCGAGGACGATCTACAGTGCACGCAGGATGCAAATCAGTTGAAACGAACCGTAATCTCGGAAATCTACGTCGCCTCGCTTCTCTCCCGCGGCGTGATAGCTCAGCACGCGCAGGGTATTCCACAGAGTCTCGGCCTACGCACAAAACACGATCTCGCTTGTCAAATTCGTCAGATTAGGTTAGGTTAGGTTAGTGGGAGCGCATTCGAATCTCCGACACCGCTCCGTAGTCCGTAGTCGGTTACTCACGACACTCTCGTCCGGAACGTTACGTTTGGCCAGCCTCAGGTGCTCGGGCGTTAAACCTACGTTTATCAACGAATTAAGGTATCCACATAACGCTGACAACGCGTCTCTCGCGTCGGACATGACGCCGTCTCGCTCAGCCGTCTGCCGTTTGCCGCCACTACTCCGCCAGTCGCCAGTCGCCGAGTCGCCGCGAGAAAAGACCCGCGCCGCGCCGCGCGCGATCGTTAAGGCCGGTCGAAGATCCAAGTAATGTTGCTTTTACTTCTCACTTCAATAAAATAGAATTTGCTTCG
Organism: Temnothorax longispinosus; assembly: GCF_030848805.1. Classification (NCBI taxonomy): domain Eukaryota; kingdom Metazoa; phylum Arthropoda; class Insecta; order Hymenoptera; family Formicidae; genus Temnothorax; species Temnothorax longispinosus. The sequence continues at coordinate 16,968,410 of NC_092368.1, forward strand.
ATTAAATTAAGATACAAATATGAAAAAAAGAATGAAAAAGGAAAAACTGTTGCATCTTGCCCCGCACTTGGGCACGCCCAAGGGGGACAAGGACAAGGGTCCCCCGGCTCCCCTACCGTCGCGTCGCGGTCGTCGCGTCGTCGCGGATGCGATGGAGACGGAAAAAATGTTTGGTCCCGATAAGTATGTGCGTCTCGCTTTTCCGCGTCACGGTTCGCGCGGTCAGTCGTCAGTGGTCAATCGCGCCGCGCGCGCGGTCAGTCCTATTACTCCTTCCCCGTTGCTCCTTCATCGTTCCTCTCCGGTCTCCGGTCTCCCTTCCCCGGGGCCCGGACTGCCCGGAGCGGCCGGAGCCAGCGCGCCGGCCGCCGGAAGCGAGCAAGCGAGTCAGCTTTATCTCCGTCTCTCTTTCTCGCCTGTCGCCTATATTCGCGGCGGAGGCGTTCTGCGTTCTTCGAGGATTTCGAGAGAGTTAGTCGAGTTGTAGCAGTATACTGCTACAACTGACCGATCAGTCACCGAAGAGTCACGAAGAGTCAGTCGGTCAGTCAGTCAGTGGAGTGCGGGCTACGAGCTGCGAGCTGCGAGCTGCGAGCGGTCGCATTTACTCGCACTTCGCACTGCGGATCGTCGTCAATCGTCGAGTGGCGTGGCTCGCGGGAATCTTCATCCGTTGTCCAAGTCTGCGGCGCGCTTTTGAGATGACATCGAGCGCTCTTCTCTCCAAGTGGATCGTATACCTGGCGCTCGTTCTGGTGAGGGGTGTCATCTGTCATCAGGGTCACCAGTGTCACCATGCAAATACGACTGCAACCTTGCGATTGCATTCAAAATTAATCCTGGATTTAGCCCTTTATAGGAAATTAGCCCGCCGACCATTCATCTACTCTACTTGTACTTGGACGAACGTGCATTTATTTATTCGCATACATTTCTATTTGCCTTTCTCCGAGAATTCTTACATCGTTACTCACTGGATGTTTACTCCAGTTTTACTCCAGGTTTACTCGATGCATGGGATTTAGACGCGTGCGGCGCGTGGAAGCCGTGCAAGTCGCATCGTCGCAAGTCGCATGCCATGTCGGTTGAAAGACGCAGAAACGTGTTCCGCGTATCCGCGGATAACACGATATACAATACATATATGCGCACTAAAAGCGAGTGGACAACTTTATTGCGGAGTTTAATATATATCACCCATGTGGTTACATTATCTCTGTCTCAATCCTATCGCGGACGCGGCGGAATAACCGATCAGTTTTTAAGAATAATTATAATATATAACGACAATCGGACATTTCGAAGCCGACGCGTGCGTTGTCGTCTTGTCGCCTGCCTTCAGAAAATTCCTTCCCTTCTTCCTCTATTCGATACAAATATTTGTTTCTAAATTCTTCTCTCGTGTCTCTTCTCACGGATTATATTATCAGTCATTGAGTCATCCACATTTCATTTTTATCTCACGCGAGCTCCTTTCTTCCTAGAACATAAAGTGTTTTACGTTTTTTTCCATTTACTAATCTGACAAGGCTTCCCAACAATGTGCACATTTAAATAACACGTTTCGGAAGCGTCGTGAGTTGTGTGAGTTGTGAGTTGTTGCGACTTGCGAGTTGTGACACACATATGTATCGAATGCACGGCAGTGCGATAATAAAGCGATGACAGGTGGCTGCAGCCACCTGGATATCGCGGTGACCCGCTTCGCTGGTGGGAGGAATCCAATCGCGAATCAAGATGCAAATACATCGCGAAACTGCGTTACGATATAGTTTTCCACATTTAGAACCGACGGCGCTCTCTCTCTCTCGCGTGCATCGCGATTTTCGCGGAATTCCCCTTTCGTAAACAGATATCCGCCGGTGATCGATTGTCCAAATGTTTTCGACGGAATTTCTAGTCCACGGCCCGCGCGGAGATTCCCTCGCATTACATAATCTCGTTCGCGCATGTAACAGGATCGCATGCCGCCTCTCAGCCTTGGTATAGAATACAAATAAAATGATTTATCTATCTCTTATCGCCCTCGCGAACACGCTCGCGCGCAACGCGATTCACATCGCCGGGACGGGTCTTCCCAAGCGTGCACGCCGCGCGCACGCGCTAGCGCGCGCGGACTTCGCGGAAAATGGCTTATTTTTAGAGAAGGAAAAGTCCCCGACTCTGTGTTTACTCCTTTTTCGTTCGGCAGGTGTACCAGACGGCGCGACTAGTCCAAGGACATCCTCACGTTTCCTCCTCGACGGTATCGCCGAATGGTTTCGCAAAGGTGTCGTCGCCCGCCGGAAGTTCCTCGGCGCAGGACCCGCCGTTTACGATTTTAAAATTGATCGAGGCGGCGTACAAGAACCACGAATTGATACCACCGCAACAGTGGTCGCAGCGGCCCGACGACGGCGACCACGGCGACGACGGCGACGACCGAGGGGTCGGACGAACGCAATGGCGGGACACCTTGGAGCAGCAGGAGTCTTCGAACGACGGAATGACGCAATATAGAAAAAGGACGTTGCTGCAAGGCATGTTTACCTTGTACAAATATCGACTCCGACTCGCGTGATCAATATTCTTTTTCAGTGACCCTCGGGGAAACGAATCAATATTATGTATACCTAATCGTTGGTAATCCGATCGAGACTGGTTAGGTGGTTTTAGACGTTAACGCAATCTAATTGTAACTTGTAACATATCTACATAAAGTGCGTTTTCCTCCGTGAAACGGCAAACGACTTACGAAATACGAAAACGTCAGCGCGCGCGTATAATGAATCTCGTGCGGTGAAAGGAGATTTGTCGCCTATTTCTTATTCGTAATAAATATTGCTGATTTTGAAATGAGGTACGTTTCACTGTTGCAGTGTCGAGCACGACCACGTCGATGCATCGAAACTTGGACGAGATCGTCTTCCCGGACGGTAGAATCCCGACGATGTCGCCGCGAACGGTGTTGCCGGCCGCGACCGCGGCCGCGGCGTTGGCCTGCCGCAAGAGCACGTTCTGCGAAAACGTCGCCGACTACCCTAGGCAACTGGTGAACGCGGCGATAGCGCGGAACGCCAGTTTGAGGTTCTTGGAGACCGTCGATCCGGTTAGAAATCATTTATAGTCTGCCACGAGAGCCTGAGAAAGAGAGAGATTGTTCTCATATCGTCGTATCATCGCGTCGAAATCAATATTTCTTTTATATTCGACTATAATTGTCCAGCTGTGTGTGTGTGTACGTCAACAGAACAAAGAATCGTGAAACCGACGTAATCGCGGCGAGTTACGTAAACTTCCAATACGCGAGACACGCGGAAAACATATTAAAGCACATTCTGCCGACTCTATTGGATAGTTTCCATGGTATTGTAATTTAGTACGACTACACACACAAACGATTACACACAATGAGGGATCGGGAGTTTAAATTAAAATCATTATCATCATCAAATTGTGCCGGTTTTAATTCCCGATATATGCATTTGTTTATTTCATTTACCAAATTTTGCCAAGAGTCTTAATGGATCCGCATACGTCTTTTCAGATGCCCGACATCGAACAAAGGATAGATGCGACGGACGATGTATCGCTTTGCCGATTTCGCGTGAGTTGATTCGGCTTATTTTTTACTATGTATGCTCCTTTAAAGAACTTTTCACGTTCTTTAGATTATCTCTGTATCGTGTAATCTGCAATGAATATTAGTAATATTAGAAATTGAAATATCATTAATCGTCAAATTCGCAGGAACAAGTGGTATATCCGCAGACCGCGCAGAACAAGGAAAAACAATGGTTGTTTATCGTGAATCAGGACGACCTGAAGCAAGGGATACGCATCGAGGTTTGCTTGTAAGAACTTGCATTCCATTTAGAGAACAGTAATATGGAAATGGAAATGGAATCTCTTTATCCGTAATGAGCTGCATCTTTTGATTTCGCAGGAACGACGGTCAGGAGTGCAATATGATCGATGGCTTTGCCGAGGGCTACAAGACCACTTGTAAACAAAAGTTCATCTATCGAGAATTGGCGGCGGTGGGAAACGATGGTAACATCGTCAAGGATCAATTTCGCTTTCCGTCGAGCTGCTGCTGTCACGTCAAGTTCATCGGAGATCCTACCGCCAGGCTGGGACTAAGACTAAACCTGCCAGCCAATCGGACACAATACAACAGACCGAACGTCTTCTCCTCGTCAACGATGTTCCGATAAGAAAGCTATAGGACGAACGAAAAGAGAGCATGAGTGACGGTGCGGCTTTTTTGTCTCATTCGTGCCTATGCGGACGTTCGGGATGCAGTCGTATCTTCGCACGTTAAGATGTTCGACTGGAATGACTGGTTGACCAAACTCTGATTAATTAATCAAATAATTATATCAACCAACTCTATCGTTAACCGTTAACGGTAAAATTATTTTGTGTTTCGTACATGGAAAAAAGTTTAGAGATTAAGAGCAACGAAATATACAGTTGAAAATTTTGCTGTAAACAATTTCGTCGATTAAATTAATTGTCGAGCTTGGTCGGAGTCGCCAGCGGTTTTGGTTACCCTTTTTTTTCTTTCGTCAGAGAGAAATAAAAACTACTTCCTGTCATCGGTCTTTTTCTGCGTTCAGACCTCGCGCCTCATGCTTTCTATTTATATCTATTTATATTGCGTCTACGAATCGCGAAGGACCACCGCCGCGCCGTGCCGAGAGGGCGAAGAAGGAAGTTTGCGCACAAAGAAAGTCGCGGCGATGTTGATTAACGGGAAACGGAACGGAGGTTTCTCCATGAAGGAACTAGGCAGGTTTCATATAAATATCGCCAAAATGCTCTCTTGTATTATTACGCAAACAATATTTGAAAATAGGATAAGAATTACGTGTACAGAATTATATTATCATATGTGATATTATGTGATACGATTACTTATACGCTAATTACTTATCTACGTTGTATTTTCTAAACCTTACCAAGTACGTTTACAAATAAAGCGATACATTCTTCATTCTTGTACATACTTTTTTTCCGTATGGAACGTCAAATCGCCGACAAAAAAAGACGCATGATTTTTAGAATACATGTATAGAATGTGTCAACACTATTTTTTTTAGACGCAACGCGTCTTCAGTCAAAAACATAGAGGTAAACTCATGCAATATGATTATTTCTGGCAGTTTCTCATGGAATGGAAGTCAGAGATTTGTCCGTGTACATAAATTTGTCTTAATTCTCTAAGTGATGATCGTATAAAATGCAATCTTGTCCATATGGAAGAAATGCGCTCGTCTATCGAACGAGTGAGGAACATGGATATTGTAAAGAAAACATCTCACTTGTCCTTCTTCCGCCATATCGTAAAGCTCTCGCTCCGTCTCCGTCGTGTTAAATACCCAGCTGCGACATCGATGAAGCTATCCTCAGCAGGTCTGTGACAGAAAGAGCAAAAACACGTCAACTAACCTAGGTAGCTCTGGCAAAGCGATAAAAGAGAAAAGACAATATTTTGCGTAACAGGTAAGAAGGAATTGTCAGGAATGGAAAAAAAATAATAATAAAGCTGAGACTCTGAAGAAAGAAAAAGAAAAAATATCTGGGGATTGAGACTTGAGGCGTACCTTGGCGCCAAAGTCGCCGTCGAAGCCACTCTTCCTCTGCATTTGCGCCTGGAGGTCAGCCAGCTGCGCGATCGACATGTCGAGGTCGCCGCTGCTGATGTGCGCCGTGTGCCTGAAGTTCGTGGGCACGCCAATCATGCTCCGGTCTATCCTGAGCCTCTGATGCGGCCTACCGCCGGCCCCGTTTCGCCTGTTGTTCCTCGTCGCCCGCGGAGTCAGGCAGCACGTGAAACACTGCACCCAGAGCTCGTTGTTGCCGGCCATCTCTCCTGCGGCACGTATTCTCGCGTATCGTCGTGGAACGAGGGTCGTTCGTCGTTCCCTTCCTTGGGGTTCTAGAGTCGAGCAGCTCGATGAACGACGGTCCTCGACGTTCACAACGGCTCTGCCTCGCGAGCGAGATGAGCGGATTCGTAGCGTTTCAGGTTTCAGGTTAATCTGGGTAAAACCTCGGGGCGACAGAGGTTAGGTCCGCGGACGATGCACGGTGGTGAGAGTCACGAGCTCACGAGTCACGACCGTCTTCAGTCCCTGGTCGCGCCGGTCTCATCCAGTTCCAGTTTCTCGTTTCATCGGCTGACGAGGGTGACGAGCCGAGCAAAACAAACATTTCCGTGGAACGCGCGACTCGTGGCTGCGAAGGTCATCGTTCACTCGTTCCTTGCGAGCGCAAACACCGGAGGACACGCAGGACGCAGCCGCAGCCCGCAGCGACGATAGAAACAAAGGCTCGGTCGCTTCGGTCTTCGGTCTCCGCATTCGCGGACGCGACGTTCGTTCAACGTTCAACGTTCAACCTGACACGAGCGCTGTGCGCTGTCATTTGCGCGGCCGGGCCGGCGCAAGTCGCAACTCGCAACGCGCAACGCGCAACCCGTTTCACACGATCGCTTCGCGATTCGCCACGGTTCCTTTTACTTTACACACATCCGTTCTTCCTTTGTGCTGCACTAAATACGTTATTATACTTTCTGCACTTAAAATGGAATAGTATAATATGACTAGGTGTTGGGGAGAAAAGGAGGAGAGATGAACAGTGCAAAGTTCATCTACTATATACATTTAAATATTTTATACAAAAGATCTTTCAGCTGCGAAGAACAAACTTTCTCACGTGCCCGACAACTACCAGATTTTATAACATTATTCTTGAAGATGTTCTTTTAAGAACGCTTTTTATTTTTTCTTAACAATTTAAACAAAATGCCTATACTGTATATGTAACGCATGTACGTAATATTTCGATAAACCTTTGTCTTTTCTATATCCTGATGAGAAAAAAATTTCTCACATTTTTTATACAAATTGAAACACTTGAAAAATGCTGAGAAATTGTATATCTTATTTCTAGAATTTTTTATACCTATATACGAATTTTAAAATATTCTTAAAAAATTTCTCATTCTGTAAAAAACTTGTAGAAATGTGAATAAATAAAGAATTTTTTTTAGAAATCCTCATAAATTTTAAATATGAAAAAGTCTTAAAAATATTACGAGATATTATATATGAGGCTTTTTTTCAGCGAAGTAGCAATTTTAGATTTCTCTATATCCTGATGAGAAAATAATTTCTCACATTTTTTATACAAATTGAAACATTTGAAAAATGCTGAGAAATTGTATATCTTATTTCTATAGAATTTTTTATACCTATATACGAATTTTAAAATATTCTTAAAAAATTTCTCATTCTGTAAAAAAGTTGCAGAAATCTGAATAAATAATTTTTTTTAGAAATCTTCATAAATTTAAAATATAAAAAATTCTTAAAAATATTACGAGATATACATATATATGAGGCTTTTTTTCAGCAAAGTAGCAATTTAAGATTTCTCCTTTCAAAAGAATTACCTCAATCAACTTTTGGTATTAGAATGCGTTTATCCGTTGATTATTATTAAAGCAAAAGTAGCGATTTTCCGAATCGACCAAGCGTTCTCCTCATTGCACATAATTGTTCGTAATCGCGCGAATTGTAGATCGTGTAAAGTGGGCTTCCGTCTTCCGAGCTCCATATAATCCGTCCTCCTTGTGCTTTATCTCATTATCTAGCTGTGTCCTCCTTGTCCCAATGGAGCGCGGATGTGTTTCGAGTAGCCAAAGTATACTGTTAGAACAAACCAATCTGTACATGATATCCGTTCTAGATTAATATAACATATATTCTTGAGAATCGAGTTTCAGGAGAGAAAGAGAGAGAGAGAGAGAGAGAGAGAGAATTGTGTGATTGCGAGCGTATCCTCGCCGGTTAATAATAAATAAATAAATATACTAGATAAAATAAACATTATTTCAAACATTAAGTAAGCAAAATGTTAGTAGGATGCTAATTTAACGGATTTGAGCAGAATATTGTGATAGATTGGCATCAACGTATTCGCGTCAAGTTCGTTTTTTGCCAGTGGGACCTGCAGATATAAATGGTATAATATAATTTCATAGCGGATTGCTAGCGGAAATCGAGCAGAACCGATTATCTCATAACCATTTAAATTTTAAATGGTCAATGGAATACATTATTCAAATGATTACGAAAGGATAACGCGAGTAAACTCGGTTTTCGCCATCAATCTCCCGTTATATTCTGTTAGCAGTTTTCATTATATTCTTGTGGCGACAAGATTTACGTAACAGATATTTTGTAACATCTGTTTTTTTTTGGCAGAATTTTTATCTGGAACTCTTTTGTACGTATATGTTTTAACGCAGGGCATTATAAATAAAGGTAAAATAAAATCAAATATTGAGTCATGAAATCAATGAATCAACGTAGAATAATTTTTAAGGGGACTGTCAGAGGACTACCTTAACATTAAATATCATTGTAAAATACAACAAATTCTTTATGCGAGATCCTGGATCCAAAAGTTCTCTCTGAACCAACCATTAAGGTTCGACGACGATGATTATAAAGAGTATAATGATGGGTGGACGAGAGGTATGTAAAATGCCAGCTAATACATTTTATTTAAATAAATTATGTACACGTGCGTTTCGAGTCGAATCGAGATATTCGATCTACGCCTTCTTTTTATCGCTTAGAACATAAATTAAAGTGTTAATTTCTTTTACGATAAATTGACTGCAAAGGCCTTCGCTCTCTCGTGTCCTTCGATCGAACCATCCTTTCCTCCTCCACCTCAGATAAACCTCTTTAGGTCTCTTTCCCAAACGAGTCCCTCCTCCGGTCAACCCGTTCACGAGTCAACGTGTTCACGCAGATGCTGTTAGAAATTATCACAGTCTATCTATTTACAGCGTTAAAACGTTAACGTAATGATCCTAATCTAGAGAATTAACATCGCCTCCCTCTCACGCGTCTCGAATACTTAGTGCCGCACATTCGTTGGCGTTTTAACGTTAAAAAAACTTGTCAAAAACGCCACATGTGCCCGCCCATACACATACACACACACACACAAACGCACGCACGCACGCACACACACACATACCCACTAAACGTATAAGAATTTGCGAAACGGATAATACTTTAACTGTACGTGCAAAGTTCCAAAGAAAATGCTTCTTGCGAGAGCGAGCTCTACTAAAGAAGTAAACTTACGTATTACATAATCGTACATATATATAGATATATCTATCAAGTATCGGACAACTTATACCGGCGAATTCGTACAGTTAAGAACAACAATGCTGCCCGGTTTGGATGTAGAACTACATTTGCTCTAGACATAGACGTAACATGAATAGATGTAGCACGAATAGGATTTATAGTCCGATTTTATATTCAAAAACGTTGTGAACAATTTTGAGAACGTGTAGAATCATTTCATATTGGCTGGATATAATCTTAATATTACTTGAAACCATCTTAAATACTGAATAAGATCGGGCTATATCGCTCGTAGCATTGGCTTCTTACAGAGGAATGAGATGCCAACGAATTAGGTGGGACTGCGATAGGTGAAGTAATAAATACTTGTGAAAAAATATATTATCGCTGGTCCGCACGCAATCGCGTACTTTACATTTCCGTGGCATTCTTTTATAATACTACTATGTCTATTATCAATAATGATGCGTAGTCTAAACAAACAATTCGCGCAGACATTTTGTATGCGCGCATACAAAGTGTCCGCGCGCTTCTTCTTCTTCTCTGTCATATCCAACTATTCGTTGCATTCAGTTCAGCAAAGCCATACTTCGTCCATTCATACTAGGTATATTGTTTGCATGTCGATTTCAATCTCGCTACACCAAAACTAGACAGCATTTTTGCGCTCTCTCTCTCTCTCTCTCTCTCTCTCTCACACGCACACGCACGCACGCACACACATATTGTACCATAGATTTCGCTTATCATAGTGTATTTACATTTAACGTACTTACATATACAAAACGTCACATAGTAAAAATTCCCGGTGTGATCTCCCATATATACATGGTCATTTAGGGAAACGTAGTCGCAGTCCTTGAGATTTCGGCATTGCTTAACGTTTAATACGGTTTCTCTATGCGGGTGCTCTTTCAGATAATATAATTAGAAAAAAAGCGTCAAAAAATGACGATGTACAAAAAACTAGAATTTTGGCATAAAATTAAAACAAAGGAACTTATTATAATCAATTGTAAATAAAAGAAATTGAATAATTTATCTAAATTAAAACGTACAAATTTTTCATTTTAATTTCTCTCAATTATTCAGTTAGGATAGAGTCACGGTGGGAAGGAGAGAGAGGAATAGTGCTTTTTCTTTAAGGAAATTTGTAATTATATCATATTTTCGAATTTAGGCAACTCTACAGATTCCCCTTGGAATAGGCCACCCGATCGTTGGATGAATACACTTGGCGTTACGTCTTTATGTTTGAATTAGACATTCTCAGATCGAGGATATCGCATCTAAGTATTCTTGCATCAGGAGTAAAAAATCCGCAAAATTGTTTTTATTTAATTAATTTAATATTACGTAACCCAACCTAGCCTATATTGTTTGTCATTTAATATTTTATTTAATCCTTTATATGCATCCCAAGTTGTCAAGAATATTTAATTCAGAATCACGGTTGCCTAGAGACGTTCGACTTGCGTTTAGGTTTTCGTGATTCCGAACGAAATGTCTAATTTCATATGCAAAGACATAAATGACGTCGAGTGTACGATGATCCAACTGCATCGAGCGGTATCTGTCTCCTAAACGGAGTGCGGAAGTTCGTTACCATTGTCAGCTTCTTCCTCTAATTGGATGAGCTGAGATTTGTTCAGATGGGTCAGTTGGCCCACTGACGCGCACAGTAAAGTAGAAGGGAGAATATATACAATGTTTCCAAGTTATAGCTTTAAAATCTTTTCTTTTTTCGATAAAAGTAAAAAGCTTAGTTCTGAAATGTCTTAAATCTACATATATTTCCAAAAAATTAACATCGTGTATGTATAAGTAGAGAATATAAAAAATTACAAAAATCTTTTCAATTAAATATTCCCCGAATAGTAAACGTACGCGCGTGTGTGTATGTGTCTGCGTGCGCGCACGTGTGTGCGCACATGCATGTGTGTGCATATACATATGTCAAAAATTGTTGAATAATCAATGATTGAGAATAAATGATGGTAATTCGATTTTCCAAAAGAGAATGTCTATGACAAAATCGTACATAATTCTCGATTGATTTCACAAGTGGACATCTAAATAATCTTAATTTATACATTATTTTCTTTCGAAGATACGTGATACAAAAAATTGGAAAAAATGTGTTAAACAACAATTTTTTGTAATTACTCTTATTTTGACTAAAAAAAAGAAATGATGCAACTTTTACATTTCCGTCCAATCGAAGAAATTAGTTAAAACGAATGTGTGGTAATTGTGCGGCATCTTATGTGAAAATGTGAAAATTATTTGCACGTGTAACATCGAATAAACAACCGGGTGACCATATGACGTCTTTTTCGTGAATATGTCTTTACGAACTTCCGCATCTCCCTTATAATTAAACGCTAAATCAAGATATGGCCAGTGTTAGTATGGTTGATACTTTTTGTTTTGCCGATTGTAAACTCTATGCATTTATTCCAATGTAAATCAGAGATGAAAGTAACAGTTAATAAACTATCTACTAAATGTAATTTTTTCAAGTTACATAAGAAAAATTAGGACGGACTTTCATTCTTTAAAAATAATTTGAGCAATAAAGAAGTGAAATACAATACCTCTGTTTTTGTGGAACGCAATCATTACAAGATATTTAATATTTCTCGCCGCGTCAATAACTGTGTCACCTTGGATTTACATAGGAATAAATCTGCAGAAATAATTTGTACTAAACAAAAAGTCTGGCAACCATTCTGACGCTCGCGTATACACAGGACGTGTGACCTCAGTGATACTCCTATCGGGCGAAGCCGAGGAAATCGGTGAGCCGGTCGTTCCAATCGTGGAGCCAATGGGTGGGCCCGTGGCTAGGCTGGCGTTGCTTGCACGGGTTGATCTCCTTCTCCGGCGGCATATATTCCTCGCTGCGTATGCAGAAGTAGCTCTTGATCGGGCTGCGGCACATCGGACATCGGTCGATCTTGCCGAAGCAGGAGGCGCAAATGCAGGTGTGTCGGCATGGTAGCAGGGCGCGGGATAACGGGAAGTACTGGCAGACGACGCAGAGCTGCTCGCCAGCGGTATTCCAGAGCGAACCGCCTTCCTGGTCGCCACTCTGACCGGACGCCACCAAAGCGCCCCGACCACCGCCGCCGCCACTGGCGGTGTCGTTGTTGTTGCACGGTTCAGCGAGTGCCAGGGCTGGCGAGCCCAGACCTGCTGACGACATCGCGTCACTCTCATCGTAGTTGCTCGAGTTGCCCGTGGCCAGGTACAATTGCTGCGAGAAAATAGCGAGCGCGAATTGTCACGGTGTGTTTATCAATGAGCGAGTTTCGAGAGAAATTTCGCGGCTGCCTCTCTTGGTGCACGTTTTCATCTTTATCATTTTTTACACGATAATTATATCGTACGGATGATCCGGATAATAAATTTCTCGCGTCCTCGAGACGCTCAAGAGATATCGATGATTAATGATAGATAACTTGCGCTCACCTTTAAGCAAGATAGTTGGCCGTTTGCCTGCTTCAAATACTGCGCTAGAATCGAAGTCGGCAACGTACACACGCTGTCCTTAATGTGAACAACGTTCACCAGGGCCACCTTAAACAGAGATCAACGTGGGCTCGGAGATGATGTAGTAACAAAAACAATGAGATGGGTTTCTCCTTCTTTTCTTCTTCTTCTTCTTTTACAAAAATGTATAAGATATGGTAAAGAAATTACTCACGGTTTCGTCGGGATGGGGATCCCGGTTGTCTCTTCGAGTGAGGAAGATCACCAGAGGATAGCAGAGCCGCGGAGGGGTGCCGAGTTCCAGTTCCGGGGCCGGTAATGACAATCTCAACGTTTCTTCACCATGTGGCTGTCTACTGCAGTTTCGGTCAAGGAAAAGTGTGTACGAGTAAACAACATAAAAAAAATATACGAGTATGAAAAAAAATGTACGAGTAAAAAATGTAAAAAAAAATAAGTAGCGAGCGAGGCGGCCAGTCGCGATGTCGTGCGTTCTTCAAGATATAAATTAGATCGAGGAAAATATCCGACTGAGAATGACCGTGATCGATCGATTTGTGACTTTTTCTCGCGTGTCCCCGGCTTAACTGGTTTAATATAAACAGTGCGCAATTATATAATAATTTTGTCGTTAAATCTTCGCTACGGGAGACCAGCCAGAGCTGACCAGACGTTCTCCAGATCACACGTGATTTAACTGGCCTGCTAGATTACGCGAAATTGCACTTCCTGTTATTTCACGCCTCGGAACTCGCGTAAGATCGCGCGTCCGCGTCCTACCGGGACTTAAAGTCGACGGACTTCGATCTCAAAGGATACGTTTGCGGTTGTGTGAGGTATTGCGCGTGCCCTTGTAGAAGGGTCCCGTTCAGTGACGCGTCCCGTAACGTGCTCCAAGGCTTCCAGAGCGCTAGATGCAGCTCTCTTATGCTGACGCCCCAGATCGCCTGCAGTGAATACTCCACTTGGCTGGACACCTCGCACTCCACTTCTAGAGAACAGACGTTTATCCTTTAGAGAGCTGGAATTGAGTTAGATGTGTAACTTATGAATCCACGAATCAAATTCGATAATCAAACGTTGTCTTTCGAATACTACGCCAATACTAGAAATTGTAAGAAAAACAATGGTATAATGGAGTGGTGTTTTGAAAATTCCTCTTTCTTCAGTTCTTAACCGTCTTCTTCTGTCACATATATGAACAATGGTGACTCTTTCTGCGTGTATCCTTAGGATGCGCCTTTTTACGCAGAGGACCTACAGTTTAACACCGGTTCCGAACAACCTCTATAGAGGGTACAGAAGGATGTTGATGGCAAGGAATTCTACTGAAATAGAACAACTCTCTACACCACGATCCACGATTCTCATCAAATCATTTTGAATATTTGAATTAGGAGTATTTTGCATGTTGTACTTGAGAAACGATACCGGTCTAAGCGAATTATATACAAACTCGTGGGAATGAGTATATCTGCGAAATTCGAAATGCACTTGCAAATATCTCGTTGCGAGAAAGAATCGGAAATTTGTTGCGGCTGATGTTCAAGTCTTGAGAGTCGAAAGGACTGCGATTTCACTGATAAAAAAATCTCATGAGAGATCCAAGATTACTTGGAATACCAGTAGCCCAATTCTGTAACTTTAACGACAATATCGTTATCGTTATATATATTGTCGTTGCGCAAGTAATCACAAAGCGTTCAAGTAACCTGAGTAGATTCTTTAACTTATATTATGTAAGATATGTAAATCTCGTCTCTATATGAGACGAGTATCGTTTCGTTTACAACTCAAGAACTTTGAGTGGTAATAATCTCAGGTTTTTATTCATTTTTTGTTAGTGTTGAAAGTGCCATTCTCGCGTTACGTTGTCAAAACTGTTAGAAGTTGCGTTCCGCAAACAGCAATTAAAGAAAGAAAAAAGAAGGAAAGAGCATCATCCGTCGACAAACTACCCATCATCCGTCGCTCGACTGTCAAGATATACATATATGGAAACGCCTCGGAATATTACGAACGAATTACAAGCTCGTGGAGATTTACATAAATGTCAAGATCAACGTAATGTTCTCAAGATATCGCTATACAACAACGAATATAATCACACCTCAAGGAGGGGGAGAGGGGCTGATCAACGCGGAGCCACTGAGGTCGTTTCTTAATTATATTTTTGTCGTTATTTCATCGTCATTTCATCCAACCGTTTGTTTAATCGGTGATTATTGGTTTACGAGAGAACGACAAAACAAGCGCGGGTCGATTAGGTGACCATTGATACATAATGCTTTAGCGGTTTTATTAGCTCGATCGCTTTACGCCCCGTTTACGGTCGTGCAATAATTCGGCTCGGATTGTAACGGTACGTGGCGCAATCGAGATATACGAGGCAAAACGCGCGCGCGCACTTCGTGAGACTTTAACGGGAGACCGGTGTATTAGCTACGACTACGAAATTTTAGTTTCTTTTCTCAGCGACGTCGGTCGAGACGCTCGCTTAATTGCGCAAACGTGGGATTTTGCAACGCTCCGTAATTCACGATCCTGCAAGAGCCGTCGGTACTTTTTTCCGCCGCCGCGCCGCGCCGGAGAACGCATCGTCGATCGCATCGCGGATGCGATCTTGCGAGCCCCCTCCTATCCCTCCTACACCCTCCCTCCAATTGCCTAATGGTAAATCGCAGTCAAGTACGACGTGGGAGTGATGGGACGCCGAATTGTGTACATTCGGCATTTTACGAATGCCTCTTTTAGAGATGTGTTTATGCATCGTGCGATTCAAAATATATTAGAATACGGAATGTACAAGTATGTATGAATAGAGTGGAATGTGGAATGTGGGACGGTACAAATACAAACAGATTCCGCTGGAAAAAATGATGAAAATACTAAAACACAAAAATAACGCGGATATTGCGAGTGAAAAGTACCTAGCAATTACAAAGGCTAAGATATAACGCAAGAGATATAATGAGCGCAAATTGGAGTAGCAGGTAGTTGTTCACTATCAACAAGTTTTTTACTGAAATTCTCTACCAATTTTCGGTAACATTCCGTTCAGGTCTCGTATGTCACACGCGCCCTACTTGGAGACTAATAGTCTTGCTTGTGACATAATATATCGTATAATATTTACAAGACTACAAATTTATTATTGAGAAAGAGATCTAATGATGTTTCTAGAATGTGTAATAATCGTACATAATATTTAAGCATTGGTATAATGATATATAATTTTATGATTATGTTACATTCAGTAGTGAAATCATCTGCAACATCAAACGATTTGAACGGAAAGTTCAGCGTGAGAGGCGTATAATGTATCACGTGACAGAAAACGTATTAAGAACGGACGAAAATAATTAAGTATACGGAAGAAGAAGGAATAAGACGCGAAATAACTTTCCGTGGTCTACGTCCTATAATTTTAATTTTTAAATTTAACATTTTTTTCAATTTCGAAAAAATATACTCTTCTTGAAAAAAGACAAAGGAAAATCCATCCACTCGTAAAAAAGCCGGGTAAGAGGTTTTATTGCCGCCGAGGTTTGATTCTCTCATTGCGCTTACTTCGTCAGCATCTTTGTCTGTCATTGCATATTTTAACTTTTAACAGTTTTGTGTATCAAGGGGTTAATAATGCGTAATGTAATAGTAAATAGTAATAGTAATATAATATATTAAAGCTAAATAGCGCGCGCGTCTGTGATGTCCGGTTGTGCTAAATTTACCGTGCGTGAACAAAGATGCGTTTGACAACCTGACAGTAAACTATTCGGTGGCGTAACTGCGAGATTTTATTTATATAAAGGTGTTTGTCGTTCTTTAGACGTGACCTATTCAAGTATTTTCCGTTAATAATGATATTTAAACAGTGACGAAAGATGACGTCTTGAATTGTAGAAAGACGCTCTTTCAACTTAATAACGCAATCTCAAGCAATCTCAAGCGTAAACGAGCGCTAACGGTTAAGCGCTTTTTTAATTCATAATTGTACATACGAAATCGGACGCATACGCATGACATTTTCGTCGGACTTACGAAAGGCCGACCTAACCGTGGCTATACGCTGCACGCTGCACGCTGTACGCTGTACGCGTCACGGTGTCTCGTCCTTAGTGCTCGTCGCGACGAGCATCTCGGCGAGAGTGCGAGGTAGGACGGTGGCGGAGGCGGCGGTATTACGGCGCTGTTATTTCACGGCTGGTTACTAAAAATTATTGCGTAAGAAACACACGCTTTCGACTTTTATCTTTCTCTCTCCTATCGACACAGTCTCGTTCCGAGAGATGTCTACTGCATAAGGAAACCAAGAGGGTTTCCAGGTCGCGTCACACTTTGCTCCGGCTACCGCGCTGAGCGATCTCCTCTAATCACTTGATGATCTCACGAGAAAAAGAGAGAGAGAAAGAGACGAAACATCGGAAACGATTGCACAGTTATTCTCGGACGAGAGAATTACCCCCTTTTAAATTCGATTGATACAAGATGAATTGGAGTCTAGGTTGCGGTAGCCTCGACTTGAGTCGAATCGAGTCACGGGACTCGCGGGTCGCGAGCCGGACATCGCGTCGCGTCTCGCCGGTAGCTTTCACTTTTGTTCGCCTCTCGCTAAGTACCGCGAAATCTCAAACGCGCGCGTTTCGGATTTTCGTGGGCACGAATCCGCGATCCGCTCGTCCTCGCGTCTATGGTCGAGGAATCATCGCCGATCCTTTTAGAGAGAGGCCCGAAAAGCCGAATATCGCGCGGAGCACGTTCCCGTTTTGCGATCGTAAGAAACCGGTTCGTAAATCACTTTTAATCGTTTCTCGCCTTTGGTCATTTTTATCCAGTGTTTTATGTTTTTTTCCGTCCGTTCTTTGCGATCGGCGAACGTGGGCGAACGTGCCTGCATTTGCTAAGGAACAGATTCCGTCGGTTTTGAGGGGAATGCAACTGTGCAGCGTGCAGCGAATCTGGCACCATCCTTTTATATATATTTTCGCAACAAGATTGTACTCCTTTACAAATTAAACGACACTAAGCAATTTAAAGCATCAAATTAGAATATATCTATAACGTTAAAAAATTTCTTAATTCTTGTTTTCTTTCGTCTTGAAGATTTTAACAAACGACGCTTCTCTAATCTATGCTCTTTACATCTTTCACAATATATGTACTTAATATAATTAATATCCTGTATATTATACTTTGTATAACGAATTATGTTAAATACCTTTTTGTTTGTAATGTATCCGTGTACACGAAAATCGCTCCAGTCTCTTTTCTCCTCCTATCCGACTCGAGTCGTGATTGAATAACCGACGTAACCGTCTAATTGTAAGTCTAACAAGATACCGTATAATTATTTTCTATATTTACTCTGATCCGCGATTCCTCATGCCTTAAAAAAAAAATCTGTCCACTGACCGCGAACTTAATCGGACCTAACGTCCATTTCCTCAAGTTTCTTTTCACTGATCTAACTCTTTTGTCCTCTTTTTTATCAAGTTGATCTAACTTCTCGTTGCTATTATTAACACAGCCTCGCAAGACATGTTATCATTATAATAAGTTATCATTATATGTTAAAATGTCGATAAACACATCGCTGGTTATAGAGTATATAAATGCCTTTCCGCGATGCAGAGAGAAAGAAGAAAAAAAGTTCCTCACCCGGTCTACGTGACTGAGCGGTGGTACCGAGCCGGTTGCCACTGTTGCAGCAGTATATCGATCAAGGCCGTCGCGATCATCAGCAGCCGGCCGAGAGCTATTTACCGATCGTTTACGTGACCTTTTTATACGTGTAAAGATGAATCCAGACAAAACAATGAGCGCGAATAAAGACGAATGAACAATTTGCTTGCAGTGAGTGTGAACGGTGCCGTGCGTTGGCGATTGTTGTTCGCCCTGATCGCAGCAAGTTATTCATTCGTGTTCTATGTCCAACTAGACACATTCGATCTCTTGTCTTTCGAAGAAAAAACACTTTTTATATTCTTCCACAAATATTCGTAATCGTTTGCCCTTGTCAGCTTAGTCTACATCCACCTTAAAACTCGTTCGCAAAGAACGAAGCAAATTCGTATTTGTTTGCGCTCGCTTGCTTTGCCTGGATCCGGTTATAAAGGCAAGGCGTACGTGCGGAATCGCACGTTCCCTTCGTGATCCGGTATTCATTAAGTCGTTATTTACGGCTCGGAATTGTTTCTTTGAAGGAGAATTTTTTTCTGATGATACCAGTTGATCGTATCCTTGATCTAGCGTCAAATATCCGCACGTGGAAAGTCATATGAAACGCCTATATATAGGCCTATACATATGCCGGCTATTTCTTTCTCTGCGTCAGGTGTCGGGTAAAGTTGACATTAGTTTTTTAAAATTTGAGAAATCAGCACAATAGGAAACTCCTTTATCTCCTTTGTAGACACTTACGGATAGAAATTGAAAGAAGATTAAGGGCGCAGACAGACGAGACACTTAGGGGCCCTACAAATGAGCGCTACACCAAGTCGCTCGTCTGAACGGGCTCGTACAGACGAGACACTTTGTAGGGACATAGAGAAGCGTTACAGACCTATAAATATGGATCCGTAGCGCTTCTGTAGCCGACGTCTCGTCACTCGTCAGTCTGTGCTCTAAGGGAAATATTCAAGTCCAAATATATGTATAAAGAAAGGAGATAAAACAGAAAAGTGTAGAAAATTCATGAATAACAATTCACATTTCCATAAATAAAAATTCATAAGAATATAGAAAACAGTATAGAAGCCGAATATATACGAATACACATTAAACATTTATCTCAATTAATTCCAGGGTCAAATTAATTGGGATTAAATAGACTCGACAGCTATATAGCCTCGATGTCCGACGTCCGACGTCTTCAGCATCCTCGCTCGTAAGAAATTGACGGAAAAAAAAATATATAAAATCCATCCTTTAGTTTTTGATATATTTCCTGACCTGAGACCTGAGAGGGCTGAGAGAGTCGAGGCGGGCGCGCGGCGGACTGGTTGGATTCGCGATTCTAACAACCGGCAAACACGCGGGCAGACCGTCGCTGGCGCAACCGTCCACGATTACGTAATGGAATTCGATAATCGAGCGAGCTGACCTACCCGCGTCTGCAGAGAGCAGCGTCTACAACGTCTACACTACGGCCTATCAACGTCTATCCGACGACGCTCGATCTCTCGGTCTGCCGCGACTGCAGAGAGTGTGCAGAGTGTAGCCGCCAGCCGCCAGGTCTCTCGAGGACGCCTCCGTACAGAATTTCGAGAAAGGGCCACATTTTTATCAATCTTTCCGACAATCCACGTGGAACCACGGCCGACTAGTAATCCGATCTATTATACTTATCTAGGCAGTAACAATCGTGCACGAATGTGCACGCGAATTACACCAACTGTCCCTTTCACCGACAGCCCGACAGTCTCGCAGCGCGAACATAGTAATGACGCATCGAAATTTCTATACGCTGCGAACTGGGTTAGATCCTTATCCTTGCGCGTTTTCGTTACTTATAACTTCCAATCGAGATCCTATTAAATCAGACTCCACACTCCACCTGAAAATCGCGTTAAAGAACGCGATTTCGTTCGAGCCAGCTTCTTTCAATTCCTTCTTGGCTGAAAGAGAGAGACCGACGCACAAGATCAAGAAAATGTCGTAGAAAATAATGCACGAGAGATATACTTTGCGTATAATAATTATTTAATTTACGACCGATAAAGTAGCCTAGAATGCCCAGAAAGGATGAATGCGTCAAACAAATTTGCAGCTATAGAAGTGACTGAAAATGACGTTCCCTCATTATCACGTCACCTCGGTTTTCTTACGAGCGCAGCTTACAGATTATCCGCGCGCTCGCTCCCGAAGACGTATGTTGTGTATGTACCATCGCGTATACCGGGTGGGCGGCCGGCGCGGCGTGGCGCGGCGCAACGCGATTAAATGAAAGAGAGAACAGGGAGCCGCGGGAGTTGGAGCGGGGCCCGGGCCCGGGCCCGGGCCCGGGTCGGCCGACTGGATGGCCATGGAACATGAAAGTGCGTCCCACATTTGTCGTAATCCGCGATCTGATCTTTCGGGCGTGCGACATTTTCATCAAGCTCGTTTTTACGAGCCTGCGTTGCTGTAACTTGTCACCCCCCTTTTCTTCCCCTCCTTCTCTTTGATTTTTCCGTCGTCGTTTCGCGAGAAACGCTCGGTACGAGAACGTTCGGCGAGGCGAAATTCAAACTCGACTATATGCTAATCGGATCACGATTAAATTTTCGAGATCGAGATCATCATTCACTCACGTCGAACGAGTCAAATCACTGTTCGTGTATAGCAGTACCAGCCGCGATCGCGCAATTTTATCCTCTCAGCTTCAAAATTCAGATAGAAACTTAGAATTCGAACAAAAAAAAAACACGCGCCTGCCTATAAGTTAATGTAATAAATTAATATTGACTGCGCCATTAAACTTAGCGGGTATAAGGTGATATCAAAGTACATACCTCGAAATGTCACGTTCTGCAATTTTTTTCACTACTTTGCTTCTTTATTATTTAACACGGACGGAAGATATATCTTGTGACGGTGCTGACGTCACGCATCGCGCACAGATTACTTCGGAAGAGACAAGATAATATAATAATGCTTCTTGTATTTCTCAGACTGAGATATACATACAATCATAATTTTACTTCCATTTCAAGTAAGTTTGAAGGCAGAAAAGATTAATAATCAACAACATGCTCGTATATATCAAATTCTCTTTACTAACTGTCATACCTCGTCTCATGCCGATATTATCTTTCGCAAGTGCGGATTTTACCTTACAAGCCGTTTCTATATGCGTCACGCCCGCGCCATACCTGTCTCTAAAAGTCACGATATCGTGGAACGAGGAACGAGTATGTTATTAGTCATTATATTATACCTTTTCGTGTTTTCGCGAAATTATTATGAAAAAATTTATTTGAAAACTCGTAGGCATTTCCCAATCACCAAGGCGCAATTCTGGCAAATAATTATGTAACGTCGCTCAATATTAGTGGAAGCGGCGTTTGCTTTGCATGAAGCAAAATATTTCAGAATCCGACGCGTTTCCATCGTGCAATCGACGCCGACGGGTAAATACGGAATTGCAATCTGCAATTTCCGATCCCGCCGGTCCAATTGCGAAACCCCTCGCAGGCCTCGCACGAAACGCACGAAACACCCGAGTACACTTAATCGCGCGCGATATCCCCCGTCTCCTTTTCTCTCCTATAATATATATTATCGCGCAAACCTTCTCCCTGCTTCTTACGCAGGAAGAACGGACGTGTGGTCACGTGGTAACGAATTTCAATGTCGTATTCGCCTCGCCGTGCATGATTCAACATTGGAAAGTAGCCGTAAACCGATTAACTTGAAAGGCATCGATAGCTCACCCGAGCTTTTCTTCATTAATCATTACGATAATAATAACATAATACGCTGGCGCGATCTACTCCCATGTATATAACTTCAACAATATGTATAATAAATTACTATAAAATAGTCTCACGCAATTACAAGTCTTATTGAGTTTTGTCTCATGCATGAGAACGACAATGGCTACGACCTACGACAGATGACGGTAGAACTTTACGATCTATTAAGCATACTTCGTTAATCAGCCCGTGGGCCATTTATCACGAACGTCATCGAATTAGCGTTTTTTTTCCGTCGCGCGGTCATGTTATATCGTGAAACGACGAGAGAATTAGAAGGAGAAATACCTACTCGCGTCGATCGCAATACCGTTATCAATTATACAATCGCGATTGTTTTTAAATAGATACGATACGCTCGCGTGTATTTCTATCTTACCCCTTCTTTCCCATTCGTTCCCATTCTTTCCCTTTCCTTTCCTTTCCTTTCCGCATTAGCGATGCAAATAGACCGCGCCACATTACTCCGCAATTACATTATAAATCTAGCTTTGCCAATTGGGCGTCAATCAATTAATTAGCACGTGTAAATATGCAATTCGAAAGCGAAGAGCATGATTTACGTGTTCAACAGGCGGGTTGTCAATCACGTAAATTCGATCCGCGAGTATATATCCGCGATTCGTCCTCGCGATTTGCGCAAGAGTGAAAGAGACTTTAATGTCAATGTTAATGTAATGTACGGGGGGGGGCGGGGAGGGGGGGGGGCGACACCGTTTGTTTCGCAAACAACGACGACGAACGCGAGCGACGAAATCGCAAATGACCGATCTCCCGCATCTTTCGGACCGATCCACCTCATCCACCTAGGAATATCGAGAGATATAGCTCGAGAACGACTCGCTCGCTCACTCACTCGCGGCGAATTGCGAAAGGCAGCAATCGCGAATGGATCACGCGAGCGCGCGCGCGAGAGAGAACATCTCGGGGGCCCGGCAGTCGGCAGTTGCGACACGCGCACGCAATTACGCAACTTGCGTAACCTGCGCCGCGACTCGTTCGAGGAACGCCCCATATATTCGCCATATCGCATCGGGGGGGGGGGGGGGGGAACTGGCTGGTATGCTGATTCGAACAGGAGATTCGGTTTTATGTTTAAGTATTTCCTTAAATAAAATTAAATGTTTGGCAAAGTATACAGAACAGTCGAAAAGAGAATTGCGAGGAGATTATCTTCTTCTCTTTGACGAAGATAATATTAGCTTGGAGAAACAAGTAATGTATTAGTAATAAGTATACATATATGCAGTATATATTGTATTCAGGTAAGGTTTGATTGATTTGCACGTTGTGGATGCATTATTTTAAGCGAGGATATTGGGAATGGTTTGAAATATACCGTCATATACCGCGTTTATATGCATATTATACCGTATATATTGTGCATCTACATATGTATATATGTATTCTTAGAGTTTATGTAATAACCAAAATAAAAATCGATTAACACAAAGCGGCGTGACGTCGGCGCGCGTCGTGATGTGTATACGCCGGTATATATATATATATATATATGTATGCACAACTTTTCGATAGCACCGATCATTTTATTACTGTTATGTTAAGGGAACATTGATATTGTCAAATCTAACGGATTTGTAATCTCACTTCTAAGCAGGCGTATCTTATAAAGGGAAAAATCACATATGAAAGAAAATTACATCATGTAATTTCTTTCGTGAAACACATAGGTATGTACATAAAAATACGAAATTACAAATCTGTCTTATTTTGTCATTATATTGATATTCAAACATAATAGCAGTAATATCGTCGAAATCAAAGGTTTATGAAAGCAATTAAAAAAAAAAAACAGAGGTAGACACGACGCACAATCGCGAAATTTCAGGTTTTACAAATTTCAGGGATACTGATTCGAAACGGAATCGTTTATTTACCTATATATCTACCAATGTACATACTTCAAACATTGCATGTCGAATGTCGATGCTTCCAATGCACAGAATCGAGCTTCGTACTACGAATCAAGGGCGATCGGCGTTTCGAATTCCGCTCTCGTGGGTGACCGTGAGGGTTACGCCAAGTTCTTTCCTCGACAAAGTCTCGGTTTTTTCTTTTTTCTTTTTTTTTCTTTTTCGAGGACGCCGCGTAATCCGATTCGGCAAAACGATTCCACTAGGATTAATCCCTAAATTGACGCAACTGACCCAAATTGTTTTCCTCTCATTTCTCAACATAAAGAAGGACGGAAGAGAGAAAGGGAGAGAGAGGAATAAAAATTGAGATAACAACCGAAGGTTGGCAGCAGTCGGGAGAAAAATCTCGCAACTCGAAAGAAGGAAAGGATCACCTTAAGAAGGTTGGTTGCTCAAATCAATATAATCAATATGATTAAGAATTAGTCAAAATTTATGGAGGATATTCGTCTATGGGAATCTGTCGTCCATGCTAAAGTTGAAGACAATTGTCCGCATGGTTGTCGAGTAATTAATAATTGAAATTATACTCGATCTCTCTCTTATATACGCGGGCATAAGCGACATAGCAAAAATGTTACGACACCTGTAATGTAACTCTCGAAAGCATATTAAAAATGATAAGAATTTAATAAAAATAGATGCAAATAATTCTTTACATATTTAGGAATTAAGGACTTTAACGAAGACTGAAATGATTTGTCTACATATAGTTATCAAGAAATTGTAAAAATAAAACAGCATGTTGCCACATTATAACGTATTTTTTCACGTTGGTTTCAACTGTACGAACAACGACTTAAAACCTTAAGAAACAGCTAATTAAATGCATTCCACATATTCGTTTGCTAAAACTCGGTTATTTCACGCGTCGAAAAATTTGATTCTTTTATAGAGTCGACAGCCGTCCCCTCTCGCCGCCTGCCCCGCAATGTGTGACGACAACCAACCTCCTTAATGAGAAACGGGAATAAATATGTTTCGAAATACACACTTTATATATAGATGTGTAAGATGTGTATACATTTAATAAACCGCAAAAATATCCTTTTGCCGAACGTGGCTAAATCGCACGTGTCAAGGTATTTGTTGACGTCAATTGGGCAACAGTAGCCCTCCGGTCGAGCTGTACATCGGAACTCGGGAAAAAAAGAAAAAAAAAACGTTGAACAAACAAGAGAGAGAGAAGCGAGAGCGGTCTCGGGAAACGGGAATTAAATGGGGCGAGGCAGACTCTCGGTAAAGGACGCGATTAATGACGGCCGATAAAAGTCAAGCGACTCGCAGTGACCCGACTGCGACAACGGACAACGGTGAGCGGTCAAGGTGGTGCGTTTCATAATTCAGCCGGTGCGTCGGCGTCGCGCGCGCCGCTCTGTCACCTGGCAATCTTGGCATGCCAATTACACGCGACGCTCTCGTCTTTTTCTCGTTAGGCGTGCACGCGCGCGCGCGCGCTATCGAGATAACCCACTTTCCGCCGCGATCACCGCGACCGGCGGCGCGACCAGGCCGAAGAATTGACTGGCTGTGCCGCTGACATCGGCGTCATCTCCTTCTTCCACGACCGATTATTATTTATCCCTTCAATGTTCAATCTACAGCCGGACCCGCCGGTCGCCAGCTGACTCCCGGCTCCTCCGACCTTCACCTATACGCGAAAGAATCTGCTCTTTTGCGCAAACCGAACAATTTTTTTACGTTCTTATTGCCCAATTAGAGAGTTGCGATTTTTTTTAAATTTTCGGTGAACGTCACGATTGCACAATGTGACGAAATCGTAAATCGTATAAGGTATCGTAGCAAATATTATTTGGAAACGCGTTACTCCGTTAGAACGGTTTCTCTCTAACGCAGAATGCGGAACGAAGATTTCTCAACAGATTATTATTCGACAATGCGCTCATGATTTTTTACTTGTTAAATTTTTCTTTAAATATTTACTTAAAAGTAAACTAAAGATAATGTGCGCAAAAAAATGTGGGAAAAAAGGAGAGACGGAGGGAGATGAAAATTGAGTTTCTTAACTCCTTGTCATATATATTTTTTCACCTATTGTCGATCTTTCTTCGCGCCTGCCATTTCCATGTCGTCGATTTTCGCGGAACGCGCGAGTCCCCGTAACATGAAGAAAACAGCATAAGAAATCTGTTACAAGAGGCGAGGAGTCTTACAACATGGCGCGCTAAGCCGGCCAAGCAAACAGTTATAAATCACGGGCTACGGGCCACGGGCCTCGCCGTGGTTGACCCAGCCCAGCTAGCGGCCTAGCGCCATACGTGGGGGATAAGATCAGACATCAGATCTGAGCGATGCCGGACGTGTGGTGGTCGTGTGGACGAAAGGCATAAAGCGGAGGACTTACCGGCGTACGTGCTCTTGAAGCTCTCGTGAAGCTTGAAGGTGAAGGGAATATGGACCTTCATCATTTCCATTTGCGGTATGCGCGGCGAATGCGTTATCACGCCGCCGCCGCCGCCGCCGCCGAACATCAGGTCGTCGCCGTGGACGCGTAACACCATCATGTTCCTGTAATAGATGAAATGCACCTTTCAGATCGATCGATCGATTCACCGACGAGGCGACGAGCCGGAGATCGATCATCTGCACGGCCGAATCTTCGTAATTATGCCAACGCGATTTATCCGTCAATTCAATCGTTTCAATCCGACAACTTGTTAAAAACATTCGACAGCTATTATATTGTAATATTTGTAAATTTGGGACTTTGATCAAGTTAATGTCATTTTATGAATTATACACGTGCGCGCGATCTCACACACACACCATAATACACCGACGATAATCTGTTTTTTTCTTCAGATTTCCGCGTACGTTTATTTTAATCATGCGCTGAAGAAAACGAAATTATTATATTGTTATAAACAGTGTTTTTCACGCTCTAATAATCGCAACGAAAAATAATTCTTATTTCTGATTAGAAATTCCAGAACGTGAAAAAAACAGAAAAACGCAAAAACTCATCGCACGTAGTCCCGTTAATCCTTGACAAATATGTTAATCGAGGAATCGTGAAAAAAAAAAGAATTAGATGTATAGTACAGCGGTTTCATCGAAAGGGTACCGGTGGTAATTTTGGAATCGACAAGGGGATCAGATGCGATAATCGACTAACGTATAGCAAAACCTATGACGACAACGACGAGACGTAGAAGAAACTGACACGGAGCAAATATGAAAACGATCGTTCACAGTTAAACGATTAACATGCGATTAATATGCGAACGACCGGCTGTTTCCACTGACAAGAGTCGAGTTCGAAACCAAACCGAGCCGAGCCGAGCCGAGCCGAGCTGTCACTGTCAGTGACCTTGCGGCCTTGAGACGATGAAGGAGCACGTGCTCTATTGTGACAAAAGTAATTCGACGAAACGGATCAGTGATCACAGACACGGACGGTCAGGATCGAGAGATCATCCTGACTCGCGATTCGAAACTCGCCATGCTGGGAGACATCGCGCGAATCTAATCGATGACGCCTCATCCCACGATGCCATTACGTGCCAAGGATAAAATCCAAACAATCTTCGTAACAAAATGCGAAGGATTAAGAAAGAAAAAACGTTGGCTTTGCCGAATGTAAAATTTACGCATTAATAATCCTTTCCTTTAACGCGATTCTTTCAGTAAACATTAAACATGTTATATCATTCTCACAATGTATATCATACATGTACCCGATGTGTTGAGATTCGACGTTTGCATCGCGTCTCTTTACACTTCTGCAAATCTACATTTCTTTTCGCTCGACAGAAGCTGTTTTTGTAAAAGACGTGTGTTAAAATTTAACGTGGTATGTTATAAGTACCCCGCTCTTGTGACACGACACGCACGTTCCCTTTTTACACACGAAAAATGATCGGTGTTAATGGCCTCACGATATTAATGGCAACTATTTTGATGAAGCACGTCGAAGCCTTGCGTTGCGACGTTCGCAGAAAGTCGCAGTAAGATTCGAGTCGAGTCATATAAAATTCGGTTCAACAGCGAAATGTGAGAAGGAGCGTCGAGCTTGGAAGGCGTTTCGTGGCGTCGAAATAAGTTTGATTCGACTCAGGAGAGCTCCGTCCTGATTCCTGATTCAACAACGGCACGTCGCGAAAGCCGGAAAAGAGGAAGAGCACGGGACGCCGACGTGGACGATGACAACGACGGCATGGCACGGACGAATGACGAGGCTGACGATGACGACGGCGCGCGGCGGCGAGGCGAGGCGAGGGAAACGTTACTGGCGTTACTGCTCGCAATTGCAAAGAGTTTCACGATTTACAAACAGTGCGACTTAGCTTTCGAGACTCTTTCGTGCCTACTTTCGAGACCCCGAGCACGAAGCCACGAAAGTGGCTGCGTCACTCGAGAAAATCAGAGATACTTATCGCTCGTTGTGTCGTTGTCGTCACCGCGCCGTCGTCTACTCGTCTACTCGTCTACTCGTCTCTCGAAGCGCGGAACTCGCCGCGACTCTGTCGACTCTCGAAACCTCTCGCTCTCGCGGGCTCTCAGCTCTCAGCTGCGTCGCCCGTAAAGAGAGGAGAGAGAGAAAATAAAATAAAATAAAAACATGCTCTCTCTCTCTCTCTCTCTCTCTCTCTCTCTCTCAATCGTCGTGCGATTCGCTTGTCTCGTGGCGCCGCGAAAAATCCTCCCCCGTCCCTGTCGCTGCATCGCGTCGGTCCCTTCCTCTCTGCCTCTTTTCGAAAATTTTCAAAGTTTACAAATACAACCCCCGGAATCCCGTTTCGCAAAGGAATAAGACGCACGTTCGTTTACGCGTGATTTCATTACACCATTGATACGCTCGTCATCTCGGAGAAAACCTCGCGTTCGCGTAAGTCTTTGCGTTTTCCGCCAAGATCAACCGGGCGAAGCGCGCGAGGCTCAAGCTCGAGAGAGAATCTCCGCGGGAGTCGCGGGTCGCGACTGTCACGTCGTCGGCTCTCTCTCAACCGGATCGCTCCGGAATGGCCGGAGACGGGAGCAATGACGATCCCTGCCTTAGGCTTCAAGCTTCAACTTCAACTTAAACTTGTATCCATTCGGATATTCATCCTCATCGCTTAATGCCCGAGATCCAAGAGATTTAAGGCGCAGCTATACATATATGACGTCATTTATCGCTTCCGGAGCTATCCCGAGTGCCGCGGTTATAGCTGTTAGCTGTTAGCTGTCAGGCGGCCGTTACGGAAGGTCGGCCATCGAATATTACAAAACGCTAAACTAAACAGTAACAGTAACGGTAACAGGACGGCCTGCAAAACCCCGCTTTTAACGCAACGCCGAACCGAAGTCTGTCTTTTTTCCTACGCTACGTCGCGCCGCGCCGAGTCGAGGTTTCCCGCGCGACTCGAGCTTTTCCCTTTTTCTATCTCCAGGATGACGCGTGAATAAAGTACAATGAATAAATACATTTTTTTTCTCTTTTTAAAGTCGCGATTTCCTTTTGATTTATCGCACTCGAGTGGCCTCGCGTGTTTTCCTTGACGCGTGCTAAGAACATTATAATGCGCATAATACGTATTGCTTAATAATGCAATATAACGCATATAAAATATGTTGCGCGACACTCTCGGTCCTTACTCGAGAAGCCGCGTCGTCGCGTCGCGAGGAACGAAATCAAGGCCGCGGGCGCGGAGATGTCTCCGTCTAACGTCCTAACGTCCTAGCTCCGTGTGTCTAACGTCAAGCCGCGTGGTCGCGTGGTCGCGTGGCCGGTCACGAGTGAGTCACGACGCGCGACCGACAAAGCTGTCTCCGAGGAATTTTCGTCGAAATTTCGTGTATCACGCGACACGCGTCGCGAAAGACGCGCGAGCGTTAACCTCCGCCTCCGGATCGTCGTGACGCCGCGACGCCGACGAACCGAAACGTAGATGACGCGCGCGCGCGCGCGTTCTCGAGACTGCTCGAGACTCGAGACCGGCGTGCGAAACGTGACGTCTCTCGTCGACTGACGCAACCTCGCGTCACGCTCGTTGCGAAACGTGACGTCACTTGGAAAATAGATCGAGATAGACGGATACTTGTTTCTTCGTTTGTCTCTACGCCCGACGACGCGCACCATCTTCGCCAGCTCGTTATCTCGAGCTGCGACTGACGCGGATGCGCGCGCGGAGCGAGCGGAGGGAGAAGGAGAAGGAGACGGTCGGGCATCAGGCAAGGTATGCGTATAATACACGTACCCCACGTACCTCATGATAAAGAGGAAGACCCCGCAGAAGCATATGAGGACGGCGAGCACGGAGAATATGTTGGAGAGCTCCGCCACGGAGACCAGAATCGCCGTCATCGTGTCGCACGTCCGCGATGATAACCGCCGTCGTCCGTCGCCGTTGTGTCCTCCTCAACCCCGGCTGGCCCGTCGCCCGTACCCGCGCACATGCACGCACACTCGCACACGAAGCCTCACGACGCCCCACGACCCACAACTCTGTTTCTGTCTCTTCGCGCTATATTAACGACTGTCAACGTCAACTGTCAACCGCCCTGTCGTCTGCCGCCTTATCGCCTCCGCCTCCGCCTCCGCGTTCTCGTTCTCGGCTCGACGCTTCGAGGCGCTTGGCTTCGAGCGCGCCGTCGTCGACACCTCCTTCATCGACGTCCCGTGACGCGCGACGCCGCCGCCGTGTAGCAACTACACGACGAGCTTACGCACGTAGCGCGGCAGACGAGACGTCGCCGGCCGAGAGACGACGCATCGCGCTCTCAGTCATAGCTCGTAGCCGTCGTCCACCGTCCACCGTCTACTACCATTCACAGTCGCGAGACTGTTTTGTCGCACGCGGAGCGGAGCAAAGCGAAGTGGAGCGGAGCGCAACGCGCGCGAAGACGTGTCACGTTGACGTCGTGAGCGCGTGAGAAAGACGGAAAGCGTCGCGGCACAAGAGTAGACGACCAACATGCGCGAACATTGCCCGATGTGCCAAATGCCACGCCAGTCGACTGGTCGACACTCACGAAACTGACTGCGCGAGTGCGCGACCGGCGCGCGGCGCGCCACTTATACGCGTCGTAAGCCGTTGCCGTTGGTTGCCGCGCCGGCCGCGCGAACCGCGAGGGCGCAACGCGCGACACGGCACTGACGGCACCATTCGCCGCTCGGCGGCCGGCGCCCGGCGCCCTCGGCGACGTCGAACAAAAGTTCTATAGAATTATCAGTCGCTCGCTGCAGTTAAAAAATTAAACAACTATTTTGTTTAAACGATGGGCGAATCACGTATTTACGTAATATGCTAGATAGCGCGAGAGCAAATAAGTTAACGAGTAATACGTAAAAACTTGGACTAAACTTTGCTTAATAGAGCTTAATCACAACGTAAAACCACCGCGAGCGTGAGCGCTAATAACGATCGAAACGTTCGTTATCTTTAATTCAATCTGTTATCTCACGCGTTAAGCGTACGCGACAAAAAATTAATACGTCTATTTATGTTAAGTAAATAGGATAAACGATTTAAAACGCCGAACGCGTACGTCGATCACGCAACGATGACGCGACGCGTACAAGTGCAGAGTGCAGAGACACTCGCTCTTTATTAGTTAATGGACTAACGATAAAAGCGATTACGGATACATGGTATGTTTTAATATCTTCCCGCATTGTAAATTTGATTTCACATGCAAACATCTCGCGTAGCTTCACGAACTCTTGAAAAATGGACGCGTCTTGGATTCTTCGCGAGCGAAAACGTAGCGCAAAATGTTGCCTTTGCCGTGTCGTTTATTTTCGGAACGTAGGATATATTCTGATTCTCCCGTACATACAAATGGTCTAAAACTCTAAAATGACCCAAGCGCCCGAGTATAAGCAGAGAGAAAGGTTTCTCTGGTATAAGCTAAACTGGCCGAACTGGCGAGTGGCGACATCTGAAGCGATCAGTCTCGATCGACGCTCGACTCCTGTGGACGCCGAATGACCCGAGTATTCGGAGTACGCGGACTCGTCGGCGTCGGCGTCGCCCTTCTCGTTTGTTTGTTGTTTCCGTCGTCGTTACCGAGATTGGCAGGGGAGGGGACGGAAATGTCAAGGATGCTCGCGGTAGATTTCGAGGTCTTCGGCATCGTGCAAGGTAACGCGAGACCTATGACCTATATCCGGCGACTCGTTTCCACGTATTTCGGTTATTCGTCCGTCTCGTTATATTAACGATCGTGCCTTTCAAAGGTGTCTTCTTCAGGAAGGTGAGTAAACCGCCTGTAAACCGGCGCGCCTCTCGTCCAGAGATTCGACGATCGTTTGACGTTTGACGTTTGAGGCCGTTTGAAGCTGCCGAAAATGCCGAAATGCCGGAAACGCATAACGCACGCGACACGCGACGGACGACGAGTGGCGAGTGGCGAGTGGCGAGTGGTCAGTCGGTCAGTGGCGGAGAGGCAGAGAGGGATCGAGAGGGACGAGGAGTCCGCGTCCGCGAGGACGGCGAGGACCTTGAGACTTGTCGCGACATCTCCCGAGTGTTCGGTCGATCGATCTAACCGTTTTTCGCGTTACCTGTTGCACGTGCTTCGTGCGCGATCACGTAAAGACGTAAATAAACCGCAGTAAAACAAACCGTGCATATTCATTCTAGCTTCTTACCGACGCGACATTGCAATATCTTTGCTATCCAACTCGATGCACGCGAACGTACGTCTGTCAAGTTAAAAGTTTATCCTTTATTTTATGAAAAATATATTGACGCTCACAAAATATATTTTCAATCTTATTGAAGAACTGTACGAACGTAAAATATTCTCGGGTTAAATTTTATATTTACGTTTACACCACGCGTACGCGCGCGCGCGTGCGGTATGCGGTACCAGGTAGTTTTGGTACCTTGACAAATCGCGATGTAGTAAATGCAGTTTCATATGTTCCATCCGCTATCTTTCGGAGATATATAATGTATATCTTTCGTCGCCGGGAAAACTTACACGTAGGCGTCTTGTTTGCTTGCGAGTAACAGTACACGCAAAAACGCGGCAAGGAGCTGGGGCTGAAGGGATGGTGCATGAACACCCCGAACGGTACCGTGGTCGGCCACCTGGAGGGGGAGAAGGCGCAGGTCGAGGAGATGTAAGGACGCTTATTCGATCGATATACGCTATCAATGAGTGATCGAGAAAGCCAGATATATCTGCTCTGCTCTGTCGCTTCTCTGTGATTTATTTCAGGAAACAGTGGCTTCGCCATACCGGAAGCCCTCAGTCGCGGATCGATAAGGCGGAATTCCGCAACGAGAAGGAAATCTCGCAGCCGTCGTTCTCCAACTTTGAAATCCGGAAGTAGGCCAGAGAGAGAGAACGAGGAGTAACAACATGCGTTAACGTTTAACAATAAGTCTTAATAAAATTATTTATAACTCGCTAAGCGCGCATTTGCTCGCTATTATTAAATTTAAATGAGCCATATTATTTAAATAAATGTAACGAGTTATTAACGTATTACACGCATCCCCTTCTATTTGTAATTTCAGAAATGATACATTATCCAAGTTTTCTTACCCTCCTCCAAATACCTACCAGCTACCAGCTACCTCCATGCAACTACCGCGGTACTCGCCCCATGCATTTTAGATTCTGGAAAAGATGTACAGGGGTAATACGCCTCTCTTATGCTTTTGACATTTACAAGGATAATGTTCTCTAGATTCTCCAATTCTTTAAATGGGACGCCGACTTTCCTCTGTCGCGGGGTTAAATTGAATTCACTATTCAGATACGCAAGAATTACAAGAATGCCATGTTCTTCATGTTCGGCTTAATCGCTTTAGTTTCTCGTGCTGGGAATATTTTCAAGCTATTTTTTGATAAAGGTAGGGACGAGAAGGATCGTTTCGACCCGAATCTGGCCGAGAATCCGTCTCTCGCAAATATACGACCGCATCGAGAGGATCCGACACGCCACGCGGAAGCGGCACCGGCACGGCCGGCGGCGCGGCGTGGAGGAGCGACTCGCGTCAGCAATCAGCATCTCCGCGAGTTTCTCTCGTTACTCTCGTTAGTCGGCGATCGCGCGGCGAACGGCGTGGTTCTCGCAGTACGATCGCATCTCGTGAGTGTGTTTTTCTCCTCTTCCTCTTCCTTTTTCTCCCTCTTACTTCTTACTTGCATACGTGTCGGGAACCACTGCATCTCTCGAGGTCTTGCGAGGACCATCGCAAATATAAGTACACAAACTCGCGCGAGTCGCGAGAATGCTCCTGAGTTCCGCGCTCCCGGCTCCGGTCTCACTCACGTCAGTCACGTCTTCGTCGTCGTACGCCGATCTCGGTTTCGTAATCGATCTCGATCGGGTTACGGACGGCGACGAGGAGGCTATGATCGGCGGGGAAGAGGCGGCGAACGGTGTTGGAGAAACGATCGCATCGGCATGAGGTGTTTCGAGAGCTTCTTCAAACACACCTGGCGGCCGCAGCAGGTGCATCAGGTGAGCGAATGAGCCAAGACGAAACTCTGGCGTTCTCCCTATTGCTGTCTTTGCGTCTCGTCTGGTCTCGTGTCGCGATCGCGATGACCCCAATCATAAATGTGTCGATCGACACTTGGAACGTTCGACGCGATATTCCGTTCGGCGATTGCCCCGCCAAACGACGTGTACGTGTTGTGCGCGTGTGCCGAGACGCGCTATCAGGTATGACAAGACGCGTCGCACGTTTCCCCATCTGCACGTACCAAAATCCTCAACCCTTTTCGTTACGTACAGAAAATTAAAGAAAAAAAGCATCGAATCATTTGCTTTTCACGTTGTACATACTTTTGTTCGATCTTTGTTTGATAATAATATAAACTTTAATAATATTTTATAATAACTTAAATAATAATTTTTTGATTTACGGTTTTATATGATAGTATTTTAATTATATACATACATGGAAAAAGAAATACGTTATTGTATTAACTACGTGTATAACAATTATCTTGTTAATACATTACGTCACGCTTTTGTTCTATAAAAAATATTGTTATTCGTTTTACTATACTTTTATTGAACAGTAAGTAACAGTAAAGAATTAACAAGATTATTTTCAACGAGGCTAATGCCATCGATACATCATCTTTCTTACCGTGTATAGAATTTCATCTTACAAATCGAAACTGTTTTAGAAAGGGGAAGAAAATTATTAACATTGACTGGAGACTAATGGATACACGATTTCTACGTCGATCGCAAAGGCTTAACGAGACCGTCGATCCTCATCTCGCTGTCAGCTCTTTGATGAGAATGAAAAATATTTTATCGCGAAATATTAGGATATCCTTCAGCCTTCTCTATATCGTTAAAATCGCAATGTAATGTAACAGCGAACGTCGTCAGGAATAGATGATAGATGACAAGTAAGGTACTACGTTTACGCGAGCGTTATTATACTTGTATATAATAACTTTCGATAATTCATTCATTTACGCGGAGTGACGTATCGTAAATTACTACAGAAATAACGTTCGTGTAAACATAGTAAAGGAGATACGTTAAATATTATCGTACGCAAATTTACTAAAACGCATAAACATTTTACATTTTACAAGAACGCTTTGTCGTTTTGATTACCGAAGCGTTTAGCACACGTTCCGAACACGTCATATATAATGGCTATGATGGTTTCCGCGTCCGGACGAGGACGAAACCTGTTTTTGTATTTTTTGCATTTTTTTCCTTGCTTCTCGCTCTTGACGTGTTTTTATTAATCACGAAAAATGTACATTATATATCTTAATAAAAAAAAGTGTTAAAAGAGATCCCCCCCCCCCTGTGAAACAATGACAACAAGATATATATTTCTGAACACGTTTCTGCAATTTTCCAAGTGCTCGCCCGAGTCTCGTTAATTATCCCCGAGCGACGCGGCGCGTCGCGCGCTTGTACCCTACTCAACCCTACTGTAGGGCTAATCCGCTATAGGGCTGTGCTAGGGTGCAACACGCGCGGCGCGCGCAATGCGCATCACGGTTGGCTACGATCGACGAAAAATTCACGCTGCAAAATTTATCGCGCTTATTTACATTTTTCCGATCGGCGATTCGCGACTCGCGACTCGCGTCGCGGCTTGAACGCGTCCGCGATAAAGATCGATAAAATCATCAAAATGGCCGGGGCGCGAGGCGAGGCGACGGCGACGGGCGATCGTAGTTTGTAGTCGCGCGGCTTATCAGTCGACTACCGACTTCCCTTCTCGTTGTAACGCGGTTATGACGTGGTATCTCGGTATCGCGTTATCGTGACGATCGCCGGGATGGACGCGAGGATCCGGCAAACGATGATCCTCGGAGCATGGACGCGATTTACGTAATCGTATACCTGTCCTCGCGGAAAATAACAGACGAGAGAGAGAGAGAGAGGGAGTTACGCAAGGTACGATTATACATATAGGTATGATGCCCGCGGGTGTCGCAATATTTCCATGGAGATGTACATATGGAGGTATTCGCGTCCTAGACTTTCCTCCAGCATTCTATCGTTGAGCGATGTTTACTACAATTACTACGTGTAGCGTAGTGTAGCGCGTAGCGTATATAATAACGCCGCGATCATCGTCCAGGTATAGCTAAAAGCAACGACGCAACAACGACTTAATAATGAGTACTGATGGTATATGTAATTAGCTAGATGCTAATGCATCTAGCAATTATTAATATTAATGTATACGTAGTTTATATACGAGTTTGGTTGCAAGTGCATTAAACCGGAGGGGAACGGATGTTTACGATCGCCGGGACTTGCCAAGATTTTTGACGGTATAGCCTCGGCAGGAGCTGAAGGCTGAAGGGGGACAGAGTCGGTTTATTGGCCGGTTGGTCAGGGGTCGCGGTTGATAAGCGCTGATAATGTCTCCCGCTCGGTTTAAACCTACTAGTCACCAGTCAGTTTGTGTGGCGCGCGGCGATTCGCGCGAGTGAGTTACTGCGCGTCGCGTCGTCGCGGTTCACCGTATCGCGATCGTATCGCGCTCCGAACTCCCGAGTTCCAGGTTTCGGGTTCCGGGTGCAAATTAATTTGACGAGAAGAAGGAATTCGGTTCTCTCTCTCGTGAGGGGGCGGCTCTTTTCTTTTCTGGAACGCGGAGGTGCTTTCTCCGAAGTCCGAGATGCGATAGCGAGGTATGAGCAAGGACGATTGCTGCGTCAGCAAGTATGGATACGCGTTCGACAACGTGAGTACAGCCGCACGTCGCGGTCGCACTGTGATCTGACGAGTCGTCTTTGATTAACGTCTAGAATAGAATAAGAAATAGAATGATTGGATAAGAAAACGTATAGGGAAAAAAAGAGAGAATAAAATATTGAATTGGAATTAATATTTCTTTCTGTCCCAATTAATTCTTCGAAATAATCTACAGGATATCTTTTTTTTTTTTTGAATGAAGCCAAATACACAAGAGACATCGTTAACGTTCTGGGAATACGAGATCTTTTTGCAATTACGATTTATTACTTGTTATTAATTATCTGTTTTCGCATTTAATTATTGAGCTAGATAATTTATTATGGAAACAAAGGAAAACGTAAGCTACGTTGAACGTGGGGGGAGGGGAGAATATATGTAGGGGAGGGTCCTGAGTCCTGAATAATCGCGTTATCGGCGTTTATTACATATCGTTCGCCAGTCGTCGCCGCGTCGTTTAATTCTGTTCTCGCAATTTAACAATGCCGGCGTCGACACGCGTACATCGTGGATGATCGTGGCGCGCAGCTACATCCGAGAAAGCGATTAAATCTCTCGTAACTCGTAAGCAAATAAGGGACCCCATTAAAATTGACGCGCTGGCGAGCGACACGGTCGATCGCCTCTAATCGGGTCGTTGACTGAATGTAGTAGTTGATCCTCGAACGAACGCGTTAGTTCGTGCGGTGAAAGTCGCGTAACAAGTAACGTTAACAGACCCCCCTTCCTCTCCTTCCGCGTGCTAAAAAAAGAAGAGATAAAAAGCGATCGCGATTCGGGCCGATCTCCAAGTGCGATTTCAAGAGGCGTCCGAAAACTGCGCACGAGTTTATTTGGAAACACGTTTTATTGCCGTTTTTCAAATTTCTACTTTTTCCTTTTATTAAGAAACAATATTTTACTGAATTTTTACAACACTCACGCGCGCGCGATTTCGCGACCAACTGGACGATATATATATGTATATTGATACAGCTTTCACCGAGGCACACATGTTGCCTATGTATATATGTTCGCGAAAGTTACTTATTAATAATAATATACAATATATACATTAACGAAATTGCGACAGGTGACCATGTCCGGATCGCCCATATGGGATCGTCCGTTATACGGATCAGCGGCGATCAGCGGCGCAGCGGTGGAACTCCCCCACCCCTCGAAAAGCCAGATTCCTGAAGCACGCGTAATCGCGAACCGTAATCATAACCGCCGCGCCGCGCCGGCTTGTTTTTCTCCTTTCACTTTCCGAGCCTCGCACTCGCATCCTCATCGCATGTCATTGAATTCGCTTCGATTACCGTTGCGATGGCAAAAATGAGAGAAAAGAGATAATCTTTTTCAAGATCCTATTTCACAGGATTCGTTCTGATTCGTAAGAGGCGCCAAGGGCTCTAGAATGGAGAAATAAAAAGAAAAGAGCCACAATTAGTCTAAACGCAGTTAGAAAGAGATACGTGTACAATAAGTTTAAACAAATAATTGCAACAATTTTCAAGTTATACTAATAATTATACATATCTTATATGTATGTATATAGATATGGGTATATATGTGTATATAGATGAGATATACACATATACTATATACATATAATTATTTCAAGACAAGTTTTAAAATGAAGAGGGCGACGAGGTTCGCAAAATCTCTAGCAGCGTATAGACCTTATCGGAATTTAGTTAGTAATCGAACCAAATCTAATCTTTACCGCGTGATTTCGTTTTAATTTCATAACGCGTTTGGATATAGGTCGAGCATGAATCCGGAAGTATAAAGTCGTCGCACCGTGTGTCATAACCGATTAGCTTCGCAGGATGTTTGAAACCGCTGACAGATAATTTTTATCCAGCAATATAAATATCGGTATACCGCAATGTTTTTGCAGTGTTTTTTTGTCCATATTCTATTCGATATCGTAATGTGTCTGGCTGCGAATAATATTCCGTTCCTCTTGCACGTTTCACGTGAAGCGTCTCATTGCCGAAACAACGGATAAAAAACTTTCTACATCTTTCGCTTGCTTTACGTCGAGATAGTTGAGTATCAATATTTGACTTTGACTATCGGCAAGTCAATGAAACGATGCATATAGGTATGCTTCACGTTGATGAAAATCTTTTTAGATACCTAAATTAAAATAATCTCTTTTTGAAAACTTGAGTTTCAAGCTTAAAAGAGCGTTTCTCTATAAATTTTTTTTTCTAATACCGAATATGACCGAGTTGAAAATGCTCGATTACCCTTCGCGGCGTGTTTTTGGCAAGTTTTGTCAAAATTGTAAGCAAGATGAAACATTTTTGCGAAACTATCAAACAGAAAGAAATTATGATAATCAATCTTGTTGTGTTTCTTTTGAATTGACTCGGCATCATTCTCGGCCGTAGGCGATAATGGCAACGATGATGACGTTTACTTGTTTCAGATGGATTTATCGTCGAAATTCGAGCCGAGGACGAAAAAGACGGCGGCGGAGGTGCACCGTCATCTCGCCGGCCGCGCCGGCGAGACCACGGAGCTGGGCGAGGTGAGGGTGACCGCGCCGAGCAGCAACGTCGCGACGTCGATGCCGTCGACGGCGCATCCTAACGGCAACGACGCGGCGGCACCCTGCAAGAACGGCGGCTGCAAGGTCTGGAG
The DNA here is from genome assembly GCF_030848805.1 of Temnothorax longispinosus. Lineage (NCBI taxonomy): Eukaryota > Metazoa > Arthropoda > Insecta > Hymenoptera > Formicidae > Temnothorax > Temnothorax longispinosus. Next base: position 17,008,254 of record NC_092368.1, read on the forward strand.
GAGCAGCCGCGTCGACGGCGGCGAGCTGCGTCCCGAGAGCCCCTGGCATTCGCTCAAGACCGTCTTCTTGATTTCCGTAATCTTGGCGTTCCTCCTCTGGATCATCGTCTACACTCTGCTCGATCAGTATCGGATCTTGTGACCGTAACAATCCGCTTTTCATGGATCCTGCTGTGTTCTCGCGGTCGCGAGATGCGCGATTGCGATTTATGAACGATATCAGATCTCGAAGTCTACGATCGGGTCCTGATACTCCTGATGTGATCTACGTGACTTGGTGTTGTCCATGTTTTCCATTATGATCGCGATCTGCGATTGGTACGATCGGGGGTCTGCGGTTCACGTGGCGTGTTTCACGGTTCTCCATCATCGGATCCTGCATTTCTGATTTTGCAGGACGTTATATTATGTTTATATTACTAATCATATTTGCGTTGCGTTGCGTTGCGACGATTGTTCGTTGTGACGAGACGAAATTAACAAATCCGTGGAGAAATTCGAAAGGAACGGCCGAATGGACGCTGAATGTGGGAAAGACTTCTCCCAGCAGCTTGAGGCTTCCGTAAATTATACAAGTACCGCAACATTGTATATTTCGTACTGTTTTATAACGTTTGGCTCCTGTAAATATTCGAATAAAATACGACACAGTATATTATTAGATTATTCAATCCCTTTATTATCATACTCGAGCAGATTGCGCGCTGAGTCTGGTGTTAAAAAATGAAAAAGTTCGTCGGCAAATCTTTACACAGAGTTGTAAATAATACTGAGAGAGACGCTATTTCTTAAGAAAGATCTTGAAAAATTGCGCGGACCTTAGTAAATCTACAAATCGTTAGCATCGATCAAAAAATTCGTTCGCCTTCTCTGCTGTATGACTCCTGCGCTATTCAGACAAGTGAATGAACGAATGTTTTCATCAAAATAGCTTAATGGCGCTTCGCGGGTTTTGGCCGGGATTGTTATAGGCGAGGATATCTCAAAACGATCGTGATATAGGAGAGAAGGGGAATAAATTAGATCCATTTAGATGTCACACGAGTTGCGAGAGAATTATACAGACGCTTTGCGTTTCAGGGTTACAGAATTCTCTCTAATTATTTTTCCTTTTTTTGCTCTCAAATCAAATATCAAATCCCCTTCTCCCCTACGCGGCATTGCGATGAAATTGTCGTTGGTAAAAAAATATGACTGTGCACGCATGTTCGAGCATGTATCTCGCGAGAGATCAACCACACGGCAACGGTTTTAGTGAATCGAGACCGACGAGACCCGCAGTAGACGAAGACGTTATCGTTATCGGGAACGAGCAGCGGTCTGAAACAACCGGAAGCCAGCACCCCCAGCCTCAGTTGCAACCGCAACTGCAACTGCAATCACTATCGCAATCGCAATTGCAATTGCAATTGCAACCGCAACTGCAAACACAAACACAAGCGCAGTCGCAACCGCACCCACCGCCACCATCGCCAACGACGACGTCATCGACATACACGCGAGATCGAGAGACAGATCCGATGCGACAGCATCCGAGCACGTGGAGATTGCGCGACGACAACAACGACGACGACGACGGCGGCGACGATGACGATGAGAACGAGGAGGAGCAACCGGACGACAATGTGTTGTGATCTATTTTGTCCATTTTCGTACGTATGCGTTTTCGTCAAATGAGCGAGCAATGATTGTGCGTGTTTCAGTTCTCCGCGGCGACGGAAAGACGTGCGCCGCCGAGAGTGATCTTGATTGGTTGGGACAACTTCCGCACGAAGCTGCTGCTATTCCTGATCGCGTGTCTTCTCGTCTGGGCCTGCGTCTTTTTCCCTCTACTCGGCACTTGAATCTTGAATCCCGACTCTTCTTCCTCCTCATCCTTCATCCTCTTCTTCTTTCGCCCGCAGTCGCAAAATGACACATCGGGTACATACACTTGATCGACATGACGAATGACGATTCGATGCGGCGACATTCAACACGATCACACATACATACTTTCACGCGTTTACATTTCCATATATTATATATAGATATATAATATATATATACCTATATATTACGTCCAATATATATAATAACTTTACATTTTTGGTATTCAATATTTACACGCTATATATGTTTAATCATAAATATATTAATTTACGTAGTGGCCTTCGCGGAGAAGTAATTAAACAGCTCATCTCCGAACCATCTTAAATTCATTTACTTCTTTCGTTCTTCTGTTCTTTTCTTAATAGAAATTGTAATGCTCATTGCAAGATTTTCATAGCTTTAGTCTCTTTCTCTCCCCCTCCTCCTCCCCCCTCTCTTTCTCCACGTGCCTCCATAATGCACAATTTTAATATATATATGTATATATATATATATATATATATATATATATATATATATATATATATGTACATATATATAAAATTACTGATAAACGTGGACTTAAGACGGCTTGAAAATAGCTCTTTGATCGCGAGAGACAGAAGATTTGAACGAATCCGTCTCTGTCACTTTTGCTCTCATTTCTCTGCAATATTACGTGATTACTATTCTCCTTGGGATCGGTTTAATCAACCGCAATCCTTTGGAAAATTCGCTTCGCGCGCGCGACCTCCGTCGATTATGCTACATGTATTTTTATTTACGGAACACTTTCGTTGTGTAGCATGTCGTTATGTATATATGCCGTTCTTTTCTTTTTTTCTTACGTACTTACGGTAGTAAATATCTCTCGTTTCGTAATCGTTTGATCTAAATGAGAGTAATATCAAGTAGCGTTTTAAGTATATGGTATAATTTCTATATACAGGGCGAGTCGATAGAAGCGGAGTCTTCAAGTATCTCCCTTGAAGTCGGAGATTTAAAAAAAGGGTGTAGAATGCCACTTGAGTGGTTCTAGATGTTTCTTGATATTATATTAAATTCGTTTTGACGTCAATTCAAACATTTGCCGGTGATAGAAATGTAATTAATTGATTAAGAAAGTATAAGAGTAGAAATATATTACAAATATGTATATAATTAAACTGTCAATGTCACTTGTTTCCTTTAACAATGAATTATACATTTTACATACTTTTCTTCAATATTTTCTTCGAATCCAAAAGAGATTACTTCGTTCCATTTCTGTTGACTCGTTCTGTTCACTTCCGTAATCTTATTAACGATTTTCGTAACATACACGTGATAATACGACCATAACATTTCTATAATCGCTGTCTTACTTACTACAATAGTATAGCTAATACATACTATTAATTTGGCATGTAACAACCGTGACGGCGCGTTTATATGCTAAGAACCGCGACCGACGCGTCACGAGGGAATTCGCGTAAATACTTGCAAGATCTTATCAAATCCTCCTTTTTACACACAGTATCCCACACGACGTGTCCAATACACTTTATTTATAAATTCTTCTCAATGATTGATTTTTATATTAAAGATTCATTTGAATTTAAACGAAGAGAACAAGGTCTTATATTGTCCTATTGCGTTGTTAAAGCTTGGCTCGCGTGGCTCATATTTAATTCCGAAAAGAATATCCTAGCATTTTCGTTAAGAGAAAACTGACTCTAGATTGCACGAAGAATTCATAAGTCGGACACGTCGTGGAACACCCTGTGTATACGTTACGCTGTTAGTCACGCGATGATGCTCGATGGGATAAGTTTTCGAGTGTCCAAGTATTTCTTATAGCTTGGAATAAATACAATAGCGGTGGATTCGTGTGAAAAAACGTGCAATTGAACGAAATTATCGAGTACGCAAATGCGGGAAAAATGCGGTTAATTAAAATATCGCGGGGCAAGAGTAAATGCGTCTGGAATGCCACGATAATGTGTCTATTACGCGCGAGAGTAAATTGGAATCAAACTGATACGTTTAACGGAATAAAATCAAGAGCCTGTGCATCCTCATGTAACTCTTCTTTCCTCCAGTGTAACTTAATTGATCGACCGATACACGGAAAAATGATAAAATTTCACGACTATTATCCTTTCAAATAACAAGTAATGTACACCTGAACATAATATGGCGAAAATAAATAAATCTTTATATGTATACGTATGTGCATGTGTCTGTGTGTTATCGTATAGGGAAGATATTCCGAGTTCGATACTCCTGAGCGTCAGTATTAAAATAATAATAATTAAAAAAGAAAAAAGAAAGATAAAAGATCGCACGTGTATATTCGCGAACGGGATAATTTCCTAAACGTCGACATTAGGATAAAATTGTCCAAGTTCCTGCCTATGTATAATATTTAGGGTAACAACAACGCGAAATGTATTTCACGCAAGAAAGATAATACCGTTCTGACATTCCTAAAAACGCCGAGATCAATAATAAAATAAAAATCGTTTATATCCGCGGCTTGTACGTCAAAGTAACGTGAAATGTTTTCACATCCATCTCTGTGCAATCCTGTGGGCCAATGACACCGTCGCCGCTGGTACGCGATGGCACGCGCGTCTCCTTGCTCGCGTGCTCTTCGAAGATCTCATTGTGGCTGTTGTCCAGCATCTTCTCGGTCGCCGGCTGCTGCTGATCCGCCGCCATCACGCGCACGATCTTCACGGTCTTGATTGTCTCCAGGGAACGCGACTTGGACGCTTCCGTCACCGCCGCTGCTGCCGCCGCTGTCGCCGAGCGGCCGGCTACCTTAGTGCCGTTCTCCTTGTTGCGACGGGAAGAATTGCGATGCCAGCGTTGCTTTTCCCTAGAGGAAGTTCTCCGAAGACTCGGCCGCTTCACCGATTCCGCGCTAGCGCTTAAACCCGTGGCTGTATTCGAAAGACGTTCAATGAGAAAAATTGGACAGACTCGAAAGCATAGCATAGGGTTAATTTTCAACGGGCAATTAAACTTACAATATATAAAAAAAGAAAAAGGCAGAAAAGAAAAAAGCCAATCGCAAAAGATGCGATGAGAAAATTATAAACATACAGAGAAGCTTTAACTTTTGTAAATAATTTAATTGGTTATCAACAAAACTTATGCAATAATGCACAAGAGTAAAGAAATGTCAAGCTCATATCAACCTTGTTTTTTCTGGCTGTCAAAGAAAGGAATCTCTAAAATTACGTGGTTGTTTACCGATATTGCCAGAGGAAGACCGATTGGAACCACGTAGAATGTGTATCGCCGTAGGATCACTGTCCGTGGCCACTATAGGCGTGAGAAACCATTCAGATCTAGTTCGCATCCGCGCGGCTTGTCTCTCGTGAACCTGCGATCGCAACGATGGCATATATCACATCAATACCAATTGCCTGTTGTTTGTTATCGTCGTTATCGAGACACGATTGTCTTACCTGCGGCAGGTAGCTGAGGCTCTTGGTGCTCTCGGCGTAGCGATTCACCGCGCGAAGCTCTTCCAGCGTCATGCCCGCCGTCACGCGTTTAGAATGTTGACTGCCATTACTCGACGAACGACTGGGCGCCTGTAAAAAAAAAAAGTAAAAATAAATAAAATAAAACGTTATACTACTTTATCTATTTTTTACGTTACGACAATTGCGACGCAACGCGAAAGCACGATCGCGCATTCCACGCGCTTACGATAGATGTGGTTTTATACCTGAAACAGGCCGTTCTCTTCTAAGCTAACCGAGAGACGTGTGTAACTCTCGAGTAAAGTATTCTCTGGAATCATGCCTAACGATGATGCCAGATTTATCGTCTCCGGCACGTGGATCAACGCCGGAGTTGACTGCGATTCCTCTTGGTGAGACATACCTATATTGTATGAATTAGCAATTATTACAATACTGTACAAAGTGACAGTGATGAAAATCCTTTCACTGCTGCAATCTTGGACCGTGGTGTTGTCAGAAATAAAAATATACGAATCTTCCTCTCGCGCTACGCGCGTTTTGATATAAATTACTTTACTTACTTTATTCCTAAAGGAAAGAAAGGTAAAAGAAAATTTTTTTTATCGAACACAAGATCCAATGTGATAACAACAATGATCGGGAAACTTAACGTTCGATTCAATGAGATGTCACAGTTACACTTATGACTTACATTCTAAATTAAACTTCAATCCCCACTTTTCGCACTCATATTGTAACCATGACTTTTCGGCTTCCAGCGACAGCTGTCCTAAAATTCATACATTCAGGTCGTACTTGCGCAATTAAGTCGTCGTGATTGAAAGTGCGCGCGCGCACACACACACAAACACTTACTCGACACGAGAGTGTCCGGCGGATATCGGAAACTAAAAATCCAATCTTCCTCCACCTTTAATATCCGACCGGTTATGCGCGCGTAATACTCATAATTATCCCTTCCGAATAAATTGGAAACGCCAAAGTTGTCTATCATGAACTTGGCGATGCGTGTGGCAATCTGGAAACAGGTTGTCGATCCTCACTGACTATTATAATGTTAAAATCCTTGACGGACTTTCGATCTTCCTCGAGTGGTTCGGACCGTTGGAGACGGACCCGCGTTAACTACCTTAAATCTTAGAACATCCTCCATCTTAGCAGTCTTGCCGTCGCTGACGCAGCTGTGAAAGAACGAAGGTGCTACGGACACCCCCAGGGCCTCGCTGGTCATCCCCGTGTGCGCTCTCTCGCAATTTACAGCTACTACCCTGAACGTTCCGAACAGCAATACCAGTAACCGTTGTGTGTATATCGGCATGGAAGTAATTAATCTGCGCAACGTACGTTTCTTTGTGAATTTCTTCGATAAAATGATAGATATCGAGAATGTCGTAACGCGTAATGCGTAACGCGAATGTCAATCAGTCAGAGATCATCACCTGTGTATCTGGTCCCGTTGTTGTTCTACGCTATCTAGCTGAATTATGGCAAACAGTTGTTGCTCCGCCTCTTTACCGAATATTCCTCCAGGTATCTTGCGCAAAAACTTCTTTAGAACGCTGGCTATCGTGTAAACGCTAAAATTGTCCATATTGACCAGATGTCCAGTTTGCAGAAAGTGTACCAGTTTCTTCATGTTACCCTGGTGACCAGGTGCCCGAAAGATATCTTTTCTGAGCGGGGCTTCCTTGTTCAATTTCAATATAAGAACCTGGAATAAGAGGACACTGTTATTATAGTTAATAAATCAATTATTCCAGATATTTTAAAATGTAAACGTTTGCCGACGAGGGGACGCTATTTCCATTGAATTCGTTATTTACCAGTAATGGGCCAGGAATATCATTCTTGCACACTTCGTTCAAGGGTGCACCAAACTTGACCCTACAAAAGGAAAGCAGAACGTTGCAAACATTACCTTCACAATTAATGCAAATATCGATTTTCGGATTTTATTCCGACAAAACAATAACGGGACACGTGCATAAACTTTGAACGCAGTAGTATACCAAAGCGAGTTTCTCTAAGACGGGAGAATACAAATGTTGAATTAGAGGCGTCACGGGCGGTGCGTTTCACTGCTTGTTATAAAATTGCGCTATCAAATGTCGCTACTCTGGAATCGCTAAACAGCTCCAACAGCCTTCGATAAGTCAGCCTACTATTATAACGCGATGGATCTCCGAGAGTTGTCAATACGCATATTAGTAACATACGATACACGTAATCTTTTCAAACTCTGCGATTACTTACAAGTCTACCACGCACCTCTTCAGAGCATCAAACATAAAACGCAGAGTGCTGACAATATTTGTTCGATATATCGTTAAATATCAATTATCACATCTGTGAAAAAATTTAAGACCTTTATTACCTCACTGTCAGTTAATTTTTATATCGACACACTGTCTCGCTGTGCTTTATCTACATATGTATACTATACCATACTCTACCATACTAGACATATATACATAATGACCGTCTACGAGAAACTGATGGTCCAACTTATGCAAACAATTAGTTTCAATTAACAATTTATATAAATATATTATAATTATATAATTTGACACGTTATGCATTCTGTTCTTTGCTAAAGATTGCAACCATCTAACCAAGGGTTTTTGAAAATATGTACTTGAATTTAATATATGTCTAAATCACATGTACACAATCATAAAAAATTGGCATCACTTGGGAAAAAAAGAATTATATTATTTATTATATAACATAATGCAACTGAAGGACGAGTGTCGTGTTCTCGAGCGATATACTAACTTTTCCAGGCGTCTTGGGTGAAGAGGCTCTGAGGAGGGATGTCCACAGCTGGTTACAACATTTCCAAACGTAGCGGCGCGTCGATGCATTCTCTCCGTCCAGCTGCTCATTGTACAAAATCTAATGGCATTGGCATGCGAGCGCTAAGATCGCAGTGGGCTCTGGGCTCTAGGCTCTTGGCCTTCTGAAGAAACGTCACGCTCTCGCTCTCCTCTCCCAAACTCGAGTTCTCCCGGTTCTCCGTGCCTCCCAATGCAGCTCCTAATCCAGTCGCTGAAAGCACACGGCAAGATTTTTGTCCGTCTTACTCTCGTTTCTAATTTTTCTAACTTTTGATGCAAATTTCGAAATTTGCGCTACTTAACAACTTATTGTTAGGAATTCATTTCCTAATGAATGTTGTATTTTTGCATTAATCACGAAGATAACTCTGAGCTAAACTTTCTCTCCCAGATTTATTATTGCCAACGTTCTCGAAACTTGGATTCTTAACTTGCGGAAATAGCCGCAATGTTAGTCAACGTTAGTAAACACGAGAGTACATAAACAAAACACATTTATATGACTCACTAATAGGAAGTCAATAATAGTCAATAAAGGAGAGTCAAACAAATTAGAGAAATACAATAGTCACATCACAATATTATCTATGTTGTCTGCTGCGAAATGCAATGCGTGTTAACCACGTTAACTGTTAATTGTTAACACGACAAAAAAATTAATGCGATAATTAGATAAAATGTGAAGACGTGCAGAAATCAGTTGAATGCACTTACAAAATGATTTTGACAATTGAATCATAACGATCTAACAGGAAGGAACGCGAAGATCTGAAAGAACTGTGGAACTGTTGAAGTAGGTGGAGAAAGAGAGACCCGCGCGAGAGCGTCAACAATTCGACAAAGAGAGAAACGAGAGAGCGCAGCCCTGAGTTCCGAGTTCCGACCAGTTCCGACTCAGTGATGTCAACGTGATCAATGTCGGAAAGATAGAGAAGAGAGCGAGAGAGAGAGAGAGAGAGAGGATATCTCACCGGGTGCGGGTGATCCCTTCGTCGTCGAGCGTCCCACGTTGAAGTTAACCTAACCTAACCGCGCGCATAGTCGAGCCAGGCGAGCGGATGAGCGGGTGAGCGGGCGACGCGACAACGGCAATGGGAAACTGATGGATGGACGTGGCGGCGGCGGCGACGGAGATGCTCGCTTCCCCACGCACCAGCCCAGCCCAGCCCAGCCCAGCCGCGTCTACGTTGTCGTTTCCATGGAAATGTTGCGGCCGCAGTGCCGAAACTGCCGAAGCGCCGACAGCATCGTCTCGGTCGTGCCACGCCACGCCACGGCACGTTACGTTAACGCCTACGTTGCGGCACGTCACGATCAGGACAGGACACACGACATATGACACGATACCGAACTGAGACACCCTCGTCACAGTCGTCAGGTCGTCACACCACACAGCGTCAGACACGCCGTCTACTATATTAACTGATTAACGACGGTCGCCAGCGGATCAAGAGGAAAGCATCACTTGTCGCGTAACTACCACGGCCACGGCTACCACGAGGACCACGGCCCGCGCACCACCGCCACCGCCCGTAGCAGCAGCGATCATCGCAAAAAATCAATATGATTCCCCACTCCCACCTCCCACTCCCCATTCCTACATTTCCTACCGACAGGGCTGACAGCTGACAGGGTGACACTCAGGTTAGGTGACAAGCTGACCCAGACCGACCCAGACCCAGACCCAGTCTAGTCTGACCAAAGGCCCAAAGGCTGACGCTTAGCAGTTAGCAGCTCATCAGCCCGGCTAGAGTCCCTAAAGATCGATAGTAGGATAGAGTCTGGCCATGCTACGTGTTCCTCCTTATTGGTGGAAACAAAGTTGGGAAAACCATGTACTTACTTTTATTATCAATTTGTAGTCAAACAATAGCAAGTTTCTTTTATTGACGCCATGACGCCATGACGCCGTGTGTACTGGTGTGTACGCCAGTGTACGCGAGGTAGGCGACAGTAGGCGAGTAGGGACAGGGAGTGGAGTGAGGGAGTACGCACCACGCACCACCACGCACCTGTGCATATATGACATATATCTATATAAGTAGTATATAGTATATACGCAACTTACAATGGCGGTCGGGTCTCCCTTGTCTCTTTCTAGCACACCACGCGAACGTGCTCGAAAGACGAAATCACAACGGGCACAATGGCCACAATGAGCAGGCTAGTAGCGTATAGAAATCTGTGGGTAAATTGCTGTGTGGAGTGTGGAGTGTGGACTTGTGGAGGCCATAATCTCGACGACGTGCGCCCTTTTTAATACACTTGTTATATTGTAAATTGTTACCAGTGTCACGGAATCCAGTGTAACATGTTGGGCCCCTACTGTACCAAATTGACGCTATGTGCGCGACAGCGATAATTATTTATTCTACATTACAAAACAAATAAAACCTTATTTGGTAATATATAAGAACATGATACGTACGTATTTTATGTTTGTGGAAACCGCACACACAAAACTGGCGGCTTGAAAATCAAATTTGAAAATCCGGCGTGGTTGCAAACGCGTCAAGTAAGTCAACTTTTATATCATTACCTTGGCCTAAGCTTGCCCTCATATATCTAAATATGTTATTTCACGTCTCTATCCACGTATTCATCGCATTAAAGTTGCCACATTTCAAATCTAGTTTCAAAATTTCTCTATTTCTTTTTAATTTATTTATTTTCTTCATTCACTTTGCCTTGCGCTTTATTCCATTCCAGCGACATTACGTATCGTTTGTGTTGTATGCTAGGCAAAACCAAGATAACGTCCTACTATTAGAGGAAGTTAGAGATATTTGTGTATCGACCACCTTGGACCTTGGACCACCTTGATGAGATGAATAACAGGAAAAGGGCGATGGAAGATGATGACGGTAGAGGATTCAAAAGAGGGTTGGAAGCGGATAAAATCCTTGGCTCGGCGGATGACAATGGAGAGTTGATGTACTTGATACAATGGTGAGTGACATGTTCATCTGTACGTCGTAAATGTACATTTGACGAAAGTACAGAAAAAGAATGCAAGGTAATGGGAGTAATTTGAAAACACGTGAAGCCAATTAACACAACCAACGGAAGTAATTTTGTTTGCGTAGGAAAGGAACGGAGGCAGTTGACATGGTATCTGCCAAAGAAGCCAATGCCAAATGTCCTCAGATCGTTATCCAATTTTATGAAGACAGAATAACCTGGAGTAAGGCAAAAGCGTGAAACAGATATGTATTTCCTTGAAAAAGTTAGACTCTCTACATCATTTAAGAAATTGATTTTTATTGCGATCTAAATGTGTAATAAATATCTTTGGAAGGTACGACTCCTATTGTATTCTAAACATGTAATAGGTGGTTTTTTTGGGGTGGTTTTTTTTTTAATATTTATTTAATTTCCCTTAATCTTGATGTACTCGATTCGGTACTTTGGCAGTATATCCGTTCTTTTTAGCTGCACATTTTGTACATACTTGCGATATTTTCAATTTCTTTTTTTCTTATCTGTGATCTTTCGGCGAAATAGGAACTTTAATTGCACCAAGTACCTACCGTTCCCGGTAGATTATCCCACAGTTTCCGATTTTTTTTTTTTTGAAGAAAAATATAGTAGGTACATAAGATAATTTAGAATACGTAGTTAACGTCCCCCTCTTGCTTTTAATATTTCACAGGAAAAAAAAATATAATACGCACAGCAAACTTGTATAAAATCCACGAATTCACAGCCTTGTTTCATCATTTTATTGCATTTTAGACAAAGTAAGGGCGAATACAGTGTATATATCGCAACGTTTATACACACGACCTTACGTCTTGTTATTACCAACGTATCCTTATTAATTAGTGTACACTCTCCGGCAGGAATGCCTGGACATAATACATATACATATACATGTACATATATGTCATATACATATCAAAATGTCCAGGCATTCCTGCCGGTCAGTGTACATACATATATATATATGTATATACACAAACTGTATCGCCAAACTTCTAACAAACCTACCGCGTGTCATTTTATTTACAAAGATCCGCTGGCACTTAATTGCATGTAGTGGATGTTAATCAGAGATCTCTCAACAAGATCCTGGAGTGTCTATAAGTATTTCGAAGCAACGGATCGTAGCTAGAAATTTTTAGAAAGTAGATTTATTAAAATATCCAAAAGAATCCTTTACTTTCAACTTGTTATCAATAATTCTCCCCATAAAATATTGAAATTAAAATTTCTTAATTTTTTAATAAATGATTTTGAAGTCTCTTGAAAATTTTGCTCATCGCAAAGTACAACTGCAAACAACTCCAGACTGCCCGATATGAAGTTAATTGCCTTGTAAAAAAAAAACAAGTTTGGACTTGTAGTCTCTCGATTTCTCGATAAGCGAGTTTCGAACATAAATGGACGAGAGAGATATGTAAACATTGCGGGATTACTTGCTATTTACATTTAAGCTAATGTCTTATCGTAAAAGTGACGTCATCTCTGGTGAAAAAATGACAGAGCATTATTTAGAAAAAGGAAACGGATTAACAAATTCCGAGTGATGGTGATGGTATGAGTATAGTATTATACATCGTGCTCGCGAGCGAGAGAGATCAGAACTTCCTCGGTCGACCTCGTTTGCGGGGTGATGCGATTTTACGTGTGCTCGGCCGGGCGCGCAGCTTCCGTCGCAGCATCCTGGACGAGCTGCCAGAGTTGCGCTGGGTATCGTTGTGCATTTTCAAATGTCGCAGAAATAGCAATCTGGACTTGATGAGCTTCTTACAGATGTGGCACTTGCGTACGTGCTCTACAAGTAAAACAACAACGAAAATTAGACAGATAAAATCTACATCGATCTTGGCTCTCACCCGTTCGTCACTTATAGATTGCAGTATATTTTTTACACGGTGCGGTCTCGCTTGGCGTATACTTGGCGCGAGACACCACCGCGTCTCTTGATTTTTAATTCAATATTTAATTTATTATTCGAAAAAGAGTCAATTAAAACTTGTATGTATTAAAATTTGGATTTGTTAAATACACACATAATTTATTATGAAAATAAGAAGGCTCAACTAAAATCTTCGAATTAAATATAAATATAAATAGAATTTTTTAAATTCCCTTTTAAATATTCTCTTTCAGAGGTAGTTTATATTTAATTCAAAGCTGGATTCTAATTAAGTCTTACTTTATAGTCTTTTATATATATATCTCCCCCCCCCCTCTCCTCTCTAATCAAGTTTTTCTTTAATTTCGACATATACCTGATTTCTTAGTGCCATGTTGCAAACTGTGCGCATCTAGTAGAGCTGTACTTGGGAACCACCTGCCGCAGTCCGTGCAATCGAGCTTTTTCGTCTCTAACGGGTATTTATTCCTTTGCTTCCGTTTTCTCTTCACTCTGGTGAGCATGCTGAGTTCTCTCTTTGTCGTGTTGTCTTCGTCAACCGATTCCTCCTCTTCCGTTGAAGTTGTTTCCTTCCGTTGAACTGATCTCAAGGATTTGCTCGGAGTTCTGTCAAATAAATTATGAGAGAAATTGTAAAAAAGCTGGATATTAGATTTATGTGAAATAATAAATAACAAAATCTATGATTTTTGACTGATTCGTATTATAACGTATGTAGAAAAAAAAATACTGATTTACATTGCTGGAGAGAGGCTCAACTTGTGCTTCTTCCTCTGCAAGTGCACTAAGCGAACGTGACGCGCCAAGGTAACAACCACGTCAAACTTCTCCTGGCAGATTTTGCAGGGATACTGCTTTTTGACTTTCTGATTTTCTTTACCCTTTGGTTTTCTCTTGCCGAGATTGAGAGCTTTCGTTGGCGATTTCTGACACACCAAGAGATGCATTTTGAGAGTACGTCGGTACCGAAAGTTTCTAGAACAATACTCGCAACGTATCACACTATTGAGCTTCGTCAAATGTCCACCGGGCTGCCATTTAGCGTTCTCCTCTTCCTCTTCTTCCTCGTCATCACTGTCATCGGAATCCGAATCCCTCACCATGATAATTTCGTTCTCTTTGTCGCTGGAATACTTGTCCTTGTTATCATCCAGAGTGATCTCCACCACGTTGCGTGCCATTTGTTGCTCTTCTTCGTCGACATCCAGGTCGATCACCTCCACGACCTGAATTCCGACACATTAGAAAACTAATTTAAGGGAACATTCATGATTAGTGCTTAAAGATGTTGACACGTATAATTTTCGACTCTTTGAAAACCTTCAATATCTAATTTTGCAAGTAATTGTAACAGGCGTAATCATTGAGCGACTATAACTGAACAAATATAATTCACAAGTATTAAAAAAAATTACAAACATTGGATGAAGATTGCAAAATTGGAAATTGAAAGTTTCAAAAATAAAAACGCGACACGTGTAATTTCCCAATCGCTTCTGTGCGCGACATTTACCTTCCGCCGCTTCGTTCGCTTAATTCGTTTTGTCCGTTTAATTCTCTTTGCTTTGGTTACATCGACACGTATCTGCGATGACAACTGGCGTCGCCGAGTGGTGCGCTTCTTGCCGGTCAGTTCCTCATTCAACATCGATGCCGGCTGTATGATGATCTCTCCGTCATCCCGATCCACGGAGATCAATTGCTGCTTCCGCGATCGTTTGACCTTTAGTGGCGTCTGCGGAGTGGTCGCCGATGTCGACGATGGCAAATCGGTCAATGTGTCGATTAATCGCTGCCGATCGTTCTCTGAGACGGAAGTGCATGTTCGGTCGATCCTCGAATGCGATGACACGTAAGATTCAAGTTTATCCGCGTCTTCATTTAACGATGATTTAGCCTTCATCAAAGACGCACAATCTTCCTGGATATTTGAATTATCGTCTTGCAATTTTTCGGACTTTTTGTCGTTCGTTTCCAATGATTTCTTGCGGGAAACCTTCATATTCTGCAATGTCGCCTGGATCTCGTCAAACGTCAACTCTGAGTCAGACTGATGATCAGCTTCTAAGAGGATATATTGTACTGTTGAATGCTCCATCAACTCGTCCTCAAATTCGAGATTATCTTGACATTCATCCGGTTGCTTATCTAAAAAGATCCGTGTTATTCAGACCTTACACATTTATGGGAAAAAAAAGAAAGAAGAAAAACCACATTTGTTGTTATCCATGGGAATATGTGTGGTAAAAGTTAGCGTTTTATACAACAAAGTTTGATTGTACAAACTTAATTAATTTTTGTAAACGTAAACATATTCTAAAAATTTTAAGCAACAAATATATATATATATATATATATATATATGTATATATAAGAACAAATACTATTTCTGCCAGTGCTAATTAACGTAACGCGTTATTTGCATATATTGGTATTTACTCATATACATGACACATTCATAAGATATGATTGGACGTGTTGCCTCAAATTGCTGATAGTTTTAAAATTACACAAACAATATTTTTTTCGAGCAGATTGAAATTCTAGAACAAAATAAATTACGCACGATACCTAAATTTAAAAATGGCTTTTATTACTTTTTATGCATTTATCCAATCTTATATACATACCGATATTCACAATATTATCCATATTGTCGTCCGTTATGAGACTTGTAATATCCGATTGTTCGTCGACAGATGCCTGAACGCTATCACTAGGCTTTGAACTAATCTTAAAGTTGCTATAGTTTTGGTAAGTTTCATAATCGTGTCCTATTCCGTTCTCTTCCTGTGCAACGGCCTTCTTAGTGTTGACTGATGTGTCGCAGGTATCGCAGGTAGACGTCTTGTCATTTACTTCAGATTCCTCCTTGCGATAAAACATTGGCGGTTGGGCAGTAAACACCCGTTTCTTCATCTGCGATGGTTTCTTCACCGTTCGCACGGCACCCTCACCTATTAGACGTTCCACATCTGCTCTGTAATTACATCCATGCCTGTAGTTCTGGCAACCGACATACAAAACGAAGTAAAAGGAAAAGAAGACCAAAATAGAGATCAGCACTTAATTAAAACTAAGTTTTTTTTTTGTTGCTAAAAAAAAGTAGAGTTTAAAAACCAAAGGCTTTAATCGAAGCTAAGTGAGTTTGTTTCTCTCTCACGGACTTACTTCATAAGAAACTGAAAGTTACTCGGAGGTTCGTCGGACTCGTCGTAAACAGCCACGGCAAATATCTCGTCCGAGTCTTCCACGGCATATAGAGCCAGCTGTTGTCCGGCCGCGGTGACAAAAGTGGCGATTGTCTCCTCGTCATCTTCTTGTTCCTCAGACTCGTTTTCCTGTGCACGACGTATTACATAAATTGTGTAAAAACAATTAACTGCTAAAGTAAATTGACACTCATCGGTTTAAAAATAGAGATCAAGTGTCCGATTTTCGAACGTTTACCTTCAAAAGAGATGCTTGAACATTTTCAGAATCCCATTTCTCGGCGATCGACGACGTCTCCGACAATGGAACAGTATGTATGGACTCGTCGAATCTGGTGGCCATGTCGTCACAACTTTCGAGACTCTCCTCGAAATACGTAGTAGACTCTGTCTGGTGATTGGCTTTGTCTGTCAAACGTCCATTCGTATTCATAATGTGTATGTGTATTTCCTCATTGACAATCTACGAAATATAGGAATCTCATCGGTATGTCGGTGATCCACATGATATTGATCCACTTTAACCAACGCTATCCACGTCTTTACCGCACTTTCCCCGATACTCTCTTGCTTTAACAGAGCTGCGCCGTGTTCCGATTCGCTCTCCATAAAGTTAGACTTGGCCATTATTCGATGGGACATGACTGCTTCACAAACATCTAGCCCACTGGTAAACGACATATTCAACTCAAGGACGCTTCAATTTGACATTATCCTCGTCGAACACTCATCATGATCACTACAGGTCACCGCCTATAGAAATACACACAATATAAGAGAACATTTTTATTAAATATTATTAATTTAATATTTACTTTTAAATGTATAATTAATGAAAAGCTATATGTGTTGATACAAGTATGCTGCTCCAAGCTCAAAGTATTTAGATGTTGACATATGCGCAAGGACATTTATGTATGTATGTACCACACACATACGTGTATTAATATAAATTTTAATATTAATACATGTATCTCTGTTTTGTGATATACATTAGTGTAATTTAATAAACACGAGACGCGATAACTCGACATTTCAACTACAACTACAACTTGAACTTGAACTGTACAAGCGGCGTTTGCGCCAATGCGCAAAATAAGCGCTCATCACTTATCAAAATCCTAATTGACTGGTCTGACCGTCATTGCCGTTTTGGACAACGGTTGCTTACGTCCCTACCTATTGCTTCCCGTTCTAAGCGAATTAGCAGATTCGCGGGAATCGCAGGTCGCAGGTCGTTGCGCGAGCGTCGCCCCTGAGCGAGAGAGAATCCTTGCTTTCAGAATGAGAGAATCCGTGCCGTGCGTTGCGTAAACCGCTCGGAACCTCGGAAGAGGAGGTTATGTTCGTCTCACGATAGTCGCTAGTCGCTAGTCAAGTAGTCAGAGAGTCAGAAGTCAGAACTCAGAACGCGGGGGAAAGGTTGGATGTTGGATGCTATACTTGCTCGTGTACGGATATACGTAAATACGTGCACGACAGGCGCTTTTGTATCTCTTTGAGAGGTGCGGCGTGTCGCGGCCGCGGCCGGCATACAACATTCACCAAGCTCGCGACGTCGCGAATCGCGATAACAAACGACATAACATCGGGATCGGGGGCGATACAACGGAAACCCTAATCCCTATTATCCCTAATGTGCGCGCTGTGCGCACATAGTTGATCGTCGTCGTCGTCTTTGCTAAATTGCTTCGCCAGTTCGCCACCGCTTTCTGCTGTCACCGCGCTCACCGCGTTACTAATTGCCAATCGCTGATATTCTTCCTAGAGCAAATAGTTGTCGCGATTCGCCAATCGCTGACCATCTGTCGCGCGGATCTCGCCTGCGATTGGTCGAGCCGTCGAGCCCTCTGCGCGGCATGCTCAACTAGTGCTGGCACACTACACACCAGCCAATCAGGACGTCAGACGTGTCGTCAATTGAATCCCACTAGATTGCGGTTCCGCTTCTTTTCTCTTCTAGTCTAGTCCTTTTTCATTCGGTTGGTAGGTTGGTACGCGCGGCACTCGTGTCATGTGCGTGTCTGGCTGGTCTCGGGGTCGTTTGGTCATTCGTTTGGTTTCTAGCAGGTTCTGGCAGTACGATCGTACGATTACGATGTTGATTGTCGTGTAATTGTGAGTTGTGTGAGAGGTTTAACTAAAGGTTCTGAAGGTAATAGATATCGGCGACATTTCTACTCGCCATTTGTTAAATCTTTTATCGTGCTTTTTGTTCCTTACTAAATTCAAAATTTAATTTTTAAATGCTGCTAAAGCTAAACTCTTTTCTATATTATTCTGAGAAACGTCGGAATCTCTCTCTCGGCGTAACTTGAAAATTAATTGACGAAGCATGAATAATTCTGTGACATTCAAAATTCAAATGTTGTTGAGTTCGGTTGATTTCCGATTGTTAAATGAACAGAGATCTTCCTTGGATTTTCAGAGATCCGCCTGTAATGGTCGTAGAGTGTCTGACGATAAATTCTTCTTGATAGAGACGTGATTTTTCCCTCCCATTGGTTGCAAAATGGAATCGAGGATTATTGTCTTGAGCTTGTTTGTGCTCTTCGTCACGATGGTCGCGACAACGTCGACCACTAAAGAACGAAAAAAGAAATCGTGGCGCGACAAGGATATACGAGATATGACGGACGCTGATCTGGAACACTTGCTGGAACAGTGGGAAGTATGGCCGTTATGTTCGATTCTCAGATAAAAAAAAAAAATCATTTCTTGTCTCTCTATGAATGTTGTACCTATAAGACAAAAGTAATGTCTTAGGAAAACGATGAACCCCTGGAGCCAGACGAATTGCCAGAACACTTGCGACCCCTTCCAAAGATAGATGTATCCAAGGTAATATACATATATATCTCATTTATTGCGTTTACGTGATAGTCTGTGGCTGTCGATTAAGCTGTGGCGTAGGATCAAAGGTGCAAGAGTTGACTTGTTTTAACACTTTACTTGTTTTAAATGCACGATCCATCGTGCAGCTAGACATAAGGAATCCAGAGAGTATGCTGAAACTGACGAAAAAGGGGAAAGGCGTTATGATGTTCGTAGACCTCCAGTCAAACGTCTCGGAGGAGCAAGCCGATATCGCGACGCGTATTTGGCAGACTGGCCTACAAAACAATCATATCACTGTGGAAAGGTAGAACATCGTTACACCTAAAATTTCACACACACACACACACACACAGATGCTTTAAGAGCATTCCAGAATGGAGGATTAGTAAAAATTTTTATTATGATTATTGTGCAGATATCCAATCGAAAATAAACGTTATATATTCATGTTCCACGACGGATCTCAGGCTCTCGAAGGTAAAAATTATTTGCTGCAGCATCCTGAAGTGGCTCATGTTACTATCGAAGGGCAAACGTATTATCCATCGCTAAAGGTAACGACAAAATCCCAATGCGCTAATGCGTTTGTAAATGTTGTGAAAGATTAAGCAAACATTGATCTCTTTCCAGGAACAAAACTTTTTAGTTGACGAGTTATTGAGAAAGCCAAGTGCCAAGACAAAGAAAGGAGAGTTGTAATCTTTCGTACTCGAGACGCGTTACTGCATTTCTGATAAACATTTTCCGTTTATCTACTTTTTTACAAAAAGTATTTTTTTGATAAGTTTTTTTTTTTCGAGTCGTTTTCAGCAAAAAGTTGTCAATCTTCTATCAAGTGTTAAATCTCTATTGTGCGTTTATTAGTTTGTATAATAAATGAAATATATGCTATCTACATTCGAGAACATTTATTGAACAACGCAAGATAAATTCTGAGGACAGTGCAACAGCGTTATACTTGGTCGCGTTCACTCGCTGATCTCACGCTAGTCTTGCTGGCGGTCGATTCCAGTTGTGCGTCGTTCATTGCCTTGACTTCTCGTTGAAGTTCCTTCACCACGGTTGCGAGAGCGTGCGGATTCACCCCATTCTCGCACAGTCTGATACAGATGCTCAAAGTAGTCGGGTCGAGATTTGTGTTGAGCAGTTTGGAGATCTGGTATAAAGTCTGGAACGTCTTACGAGCGGCGTTCACCTGGTGATTCACAGGCTCCGGCATGCTGGCTCGCTTCCAGTCCTTTCTAGAAACAAAGCATACTTGCGTTGTAACTGACGTTTCCCTGATTTGCCACCGTTATTGGAACAAATTTTAATATGCTCAAAAGCCTCTTGGGCCCGTTTGCACCAACGTCGCATAAACTTCAACCTTGGAGAGAGCCTTGGTTCAACTCACTCTTCGTCTCTTTCTAAGGGGGACAGTTAAAAAGAGACAAAGAGTGAGTTGAGCTAAAGTTAAATTAATACCGTGTTGGTGCAACCGAGCCTTAATAATATAAGTAATCCTTAAGTTATTGTTATTAAATACATATTTTAAGTAATATTTACATTTTTATGTATATATACATATATATTACATACATTTTTTAAATTGTCAAATATTAAGAACATATTCTTAATCAAGTGTCTTTTTTTTTTTTTACAATTCCAACAGTTTAGATTGTTTAGAAGATGAAATGTCCATGGTTCAACAAAGCTCCCTTATAATTTGATGCATGAACAAAAATAGTCTCAGACATAAATCATAATCGGAGATTAGAGTTCTTCTTAGATTTTTCTTACAACTGAAAACCGTTTACCTATTTAAACAAGACATTCGTTATTCTCGCACTCTCTCTTTCCCTCGCGATTCAAATACTCACTCGTCGAGGTTGGACAGCTTTATAACAACAGGTCACAACATCCGTTGGAAAAAAGGGATCGGCTCGGTCTGAGAAGCTTGCAAAAACCAACGACGTCTGTCTACATATATAGCCGCGATCACGATGTAAACATAACACTTCTATGCCAGTATATGCGCGCACACGGACACGACACGGTTAGGGAAAAAAAAAAAATAATAATAATGCTTCATGATGGCCAACATTCCGATTTCAATTATTCCGAATCGTGTCGCGTTCGCGTGTTGCTTCACTAGAATCTAAGAACAATCGGGACAAATCGTTGTCCATTGTTGTCCACATACATGAAAAATGATTGGCTACCGCACAATTCTTATCAAAAGCAAAAAATTCGAGTAAACTGTTAACGCGACGCGATCAGACGCGATGAGGTAAGGTATGTCATGTCACGCCGTACTACCGAAGAGAAGCAACGATATCTCATAATTATGATTGTAACAACGCATCAGTTGCACGATAATGGAGAGAAAGTTGAACTTCATATTTTAACGCAGCTGTCATCCGAAAGGTACGTTTTGATCTTTAGGAAAAACGCTTCGAATGAATCCTAACCTGGTTAACCTGCACTACGTTTACGCGAGCGTTCCTTCTGTAGTGACTTACGATAATTCATTCGTTTACACAAAGTTACTGCAGAAGTAACGCTCGCGTAAACGTAGTACTTGCCAATGAGAGACGTAAACGTCATTATAATTAATTAACTGATTATTTATTGTCCATCTATTCACCAAGACCTTTTTGGTCTCACAATCAGAGTAACGTCTCGTATCTCCTGCAGCGTTTCAGAGATCGTTTATCAGAGCAACTATCGGAATTAGAATGGAGAAAAACGACGGTAACGATGGTAAACCGAAGGAAGAAGGGCTTCCCTTTGGCGACAAAGAGAACACGATTATGATATTGAACGCTCTCTTCAGACACGGATGTCAGGATCTTCCTTTTAACGTTATCCCAGGCATGTCTATGAAGGAATACCATTCTAAAATGGAGTCTGCACTTGAACTGACAGAGACTGCTGTTAAGAACAAACCCTCGATAGTCGATTGGCTGCGTAGTGGTTTATTCGAGGAAGACGAATGCAATGTACCTTTGGCGTTGTTATTCATCGCGTTGTACGAGCAACATCCGTCGCCCGAGGACGATCGGGAAGATGTAGAATGTAACTTCAGGTATGACGTCGAGAGCATCGCGTCCAAAAGTTCTATTATTTACGTCTCTTCGCTTCATATGTCAGATACTTGAGGTTTTCAATCCATAAAATTGCCAAGTAATCGACGATACGTGATGCACGACTTACAGAGAATTATACCAGTTTCTTCACAAAGTGACAACGAATCAGCCAGTACCCCATCTCTCGCGTAATTCCGCCAACGTTTTATATAAATTGTTGTCGGAACTAATGGAGGAGGTATGGCCAAACATGCAACCGAGCCTTCTGAATTTTCTAAGTGAAACGCATATCTACAGCAGGTCGGCAGTCAGGAGAACGTATTCGGGAAAAAGTTAGAGTTGTCGCTGATCTTCATCTCACTATATTAATCCTTAGGTACCTTCTTTATGATTTTCTTAGATGGTTCAAATTTTAGAATTTTCTTCATACGTACAATTGTTTTATTTAATTTAAACACGGTAGTGCAACGTGCATCCATCTGTATTTAATCGTTATAATTATATGTATTATTGCTTGTATCGAATGTGTTTTCGTTACAGGAAGATGACTTTCGCATTTTTTAAATAAAATTTTATTCAAGTTTTTCGCAACTGTTGTATAATATACAGTGCTTACAACATTGTGCCGGTAATAAAAGACTTTGAATTTACAATGTTATGATGTTTTTGACTACTTGAGTATCTAAGGATTAATTTTCATAGAGTTTATGATATGGCTGTCCAAATAATAGTTGTCACGTATTTCAGGGATGAGACGCTGAATAAAAAAACAACGGAAAACTGTTCCTAAATATCGACGCATTACACTCGGATTTTGGATTTATATAATTTCGAATTCTTCAAGTTCTTTGATTCCAAGACCTTTTGGAGTTTGAGTATTTGGAATCCCAGAAAGGATTATCAGACTCGAAAATAGATAGATTATCATTTTTGTTTTACATATATACATATACGTATATTAGAGGACTGTTTATATTTAAATTGAAATTAATACGTTAATAACAAATATAGCTTGTCATTTACCGCATTACAAACTACTGAAGAAAATGTATACCCTATTTTGTGAGGGTTGCTTCGTAAGAAATACATTTTGTATAATGTTATCCGTTTTCTCTTTAATTTTCAGTAATAACATATACCGATATCCTCATTCCCTAATTCGTGCTAATGATTGATCAGAGTTAATTATTTAGTATTTCCCAGGCGTCGTCTTCCGCTTTCGAGTTCCAATTCTGTTGTGCCTTATTGTCCGTTTCGAAATTGATCAATGATTCCTCCTTCTTCTCCGCTTTCGCGTGTCTCTTCGAAGTTATCGTCTTGCCCGTTTGTCTTGCGTCATTGCCCCAATCCCAATCGCAGTTGGAAATATTGGAGGAATCTCCGATAGAAATGTTACTTCTGAAATAAGCAAAGGATAAATTTCAAAAAATTAATTGTGTTTCACTAGCACGAATTTATTAATAAAATCGATAATCTGATGAACATTTATTTTTATATGTATATAAATATAGATTGCTAAAAGTTTAGAAGGAACGTACTTTGAACTGGAGCTTCTTACGAGAGACGATTTTTCATTGGAGCGATTCGATTGTATTGAATCGCTATTCTGATACGTGTTAGAGGACTGGTATCGGTCCACGGAATCATATTGCCTTTGTTGTTCCGCTGAATTGGTCCCAGCAATGTCACCCCATCCTCCCCGTCTCGTTATATCCCCAACCTTGTGCATTAGTCTAAATTAGTCCCTAAATTTCTCGACTCTCAATAAGACATTCACTTTTATAACTTGTGACAATAATTTTTGACACGTTGATCTTAATGACAATTAAATAATGTCAGCAATAGAACAGAAAGCAAATGAAAGAATTTATACCTTTGTAACCAAATGATTGACCTGAGTTCCTACGTCCTCTAACAATGTGCCGTCACGAACCTAATAATATAATACAAAAAAAAAGAAGGAAAAAACAAAATAAAAATTAATGTAAAAAATAAAATAATTATAATTTTGACAGAAGAGAAATTAAAGAAAATAAATTTACGAAAGTAGTAATGATACGTGTAACCAATACATCTCGCACATTTGTGATTTTATGTAAATTTATGCTGTAGTAATTCTCTAATATCGAAGATAAATGAAACAATAAGCTTTAATCCTATTCTTCAATATTATTTAAGAAAAGGAAGAAATTGTTTTAATCCCTAATTCGAATTCTTTTTTCGAACGTTGCCTTTTGCGAACTTGCCTTTTGCGTCGCGAGTCCTCCGATCTTAATCGCGTTCTCGGTAGCTTTGCTCGCTATTTTCGACGCCGAGGAAGAGAATATTGACCAGCCCTGCAACAGTAGGAAATAATAGATTACGTTGTTACGTGTAAATTACAAAAGTTGAGCAAATATTAAAAGTCGCAGTACAGTTGCTAATGATGATACTGCGGTGTCGAATAATTCCTGGGACGAACTCTTGGGTGGTGGATCCATTTGATAACCGAAGCCACCGTATTTACCGCCTTGATTAGGTGGGATATCACTAAAAAGATAATATACGTATAACTACTTCTCTCATGTTAAAGCCAGGAACGCGCGACAAAGGTACAGGGAATAGCAACAGAATGTAGATTTTCAACCACGCGGGAGCCGTGTATCAATGCATTCTGTCCCTATTCCCTGTACCTTTGTGTCGCGTTCCTGGCTTGACGCTTTCATTCTTCCAATATCTGAACTTGATCACTATTTCCTTTTGTTTGCACATTTACGTGTGTTCAATATTCTACAGCTATACCGTCGTAGTGATATGATTCCAAAACCGTGTTATGTGTACTATATTTATCATATTAGAATATAAATATACGGGCTGTCCTAGATCTCCCTCATGGTAAAGAAAGTGAAAATATTCTCGAATGTTACGCCTATATTATTTATACGAAAAAATAACAATATATGGTATTAATACTACGTTCACAAGATTCACGTAGCGGCGTAACAACGTGCACGGTGCTACGGATTCGAAACTATATAGAAATGCCCGATAATAGAACAACAGAAGCTAGAATACAGACTTACTCTGGACGCGTGGCATTTTCATTCTGTTTCTTCGCAAAGAAGGATTCCGTTTGTACCTTGAGACTACTCGAGTCCATATTTTGATAAGAAGAGGACAAGTCGCTCTGATACGAGTGCTCTTGCTTACTTTTAATGAACGTCGATGACGTCACGTCCTTGACCGTTGAACTGTTTGGACTCCAAGGCTCTCCTCTCGCCAATGTAGCGATCTAAGGGAAAGAAGTAGATATTTAAATGGGCTGTTAACGGACCTAGCGATAAAAGTTGACGATAACGCTCTCTCCACCTTGTCTCTGTACAATGCCGCCGCCTTAGTATTATAACGCTGTGAGAGGGACATGGCATCGTCCCAGTCGGGTTGACTCTCAAAGAACTCACGGGCATTTCTATTACCGCCAACCTTCATTTTTGCCAGTTCCGCGTCCTTCCACTTGTCCATAGAAACGGAGCGGACGAAGGACAAGTGTACACCTAGACCACGATGTTTGCCAGAACACTCGAGACATATCCAAATGCCATATGTCACGGATACCCATTGCGGATTGTGGCTGCCACATTCGAAGCATTTCTACAAACGGCACAAAACATATAATCTCACCACGCGTAGGCCGTATTGCATTACGTTCATTTTTGTATGATATATTAATGAAAAATACAAATACGCTACACGTGTCATTAATAAGCTTACCGTGTTCTCGTCCCTTGGCTTCAGTTCACTAAGCACTCGTCGTGTCCGTGGACTGGCCATGGTTACACCGACATCAGAGTCCACCGGTCAGAGTTGTCAAAGGTTGTCAAATAGTCGTCTGCTGAAGCACGAGACGTGAAGTGTGTGATCAAGTGTCAATGAAAGAAATAGAACGTAGAGCTGAGAGCGTTTTCGAAATTTTCCGGGCACGTTCTTTGCGTCTATACAGTCGCGAGAGGTACTCGACAATCTCGACATTCGACATTCGCGAGATAAGTAAGAGATAACAGAAAGTAATAAAAGAGCGCGTCGCGTAGGAAATTGTCGAAACGTGAAAAGTCGTCTACTTACAGGCTCCGGCATTGACGAAGATACGCGACACATTAAACACATGTGCAGATATGCACTTGCAGGAGATATATAGACTGACGTGCGAGAGTTGCGAGACATAGAATTAAAGTGATCGGGGCTGTCGGGGCCGAGGTTGAAACACTTGAAATCTCGGCATTTCGACAGCCCGAAGGCCGACGTGTCAAGACGTCCAAGTGTCACGGGGTGAGACGTGACGGGATTACACGTATAA
Organism: Temnothorax longispinosus; assembly: GCF_030848805.1. NCBI lineage: Eukaryota > Metazoa > Arthropoda > Insecta > Hymenoptera > Formicidae > Temnothorax > Temnothorax longispinosus. Next base: position 17,034,757 of record NC_092368.1, read on the forward strand.
TGAGCACGCAGGGAAGACGTTCACCTCGAAACTCGAAACTCGAAACTCGAAACTACCAAGTCATTGTAGCGAACGGTTCTTTCTTCCGGGGTGGACGGGAAGATCCAGGCAGATCCGGAACCAGGAAGATCGTCTCCTACGTCTACGTGGACATATTGCAAAAGTCGGACACAATTTTTACGCCTGGGAATTGGCGTTGCCGCGATTGACGTCACGCCGCACGCGTCACGCCAATAAGTACAGGTTAGGAGCTAGCCTGGCGGGAAATTTCCAATTGCACAGTGCACGATTCTTCAATCTTAATTCATCATTCCTGATCTTCTAATCCACTCTTGATTAATTTTCTCCGTACGTTACGTAAAAATGAACAATTCCATCTATGCCAAGTCCATCCCGACTAGAGACAGTACGAATAACGAATATTGCTTGACAAGTTAATTGTGGATCAAGTTACATATATATTATTCGTAGCTTGCGATTGATTAATTTATTATCAATTAATAATACAGCTGTTTTCTTTTCTATTTTTTTTTATTTAAAATTTCGTTAATGGACGACGTACGTCTTTGTTGGTTAACGTATGGAACAAAGGCGATTAAATTCGAGACGAGAAATTATATACCTAGAAATTAATCGGAGTTACCCTACGTGTAAATTGTAAGCATTGCAGTAAATAATTTATGTAATGTATATGTATACATATGTATGTTGTGTACTTGATGGGTGCAGGGTGCAGGCACTGGCACCTGTCATCTGTCACCTAGCACCTGATGGCACTGCAGTAAACGCAGAACTCGATCGCTTCTCGCGACAGTCTTGATATCTCGATATCTCGATACCTCGATCGCACTGACTGCAGTGCACTGCACACAGTGCACACTGCCCACAGCCCACACGTGTACAGTGTGACACATGGTGGCACAGTGTCTCAATCATCGATAGACTCCAAACACGAACACGTCGCGCTCATCGCTATCAGCTATCGGCTGCAGTCAGTGCAGTCTGCATTCTGCATATGCAGTGTTCTCGTGACGTCGGTCGTCGTGACTGTATTATTCTGTCGTTCGAAAGCGAAAGCGTGTGTCGAATTATCGCTCGAGTGTCTCCGTGTCTCGTAAAACTCTCAAAGTTCGTCGCAACGAAACATCATGTTACATGTGTGTATGTGTTATACACGCGCATCCAACAGCATCGTTCAGCATCGTTCTCCCGGCAAAAATCCGTTTCCGTATGACCGGAAACCGGAATCGAGATTATCGAGTTCGCTGGTTCAGGTTTGGCGGAGCGGGAGGGGGCACGGAGGGAGTCTCCTTGGCATGTTTACGCTTCTTCTTTTCTTGACGAGATACGTTGCCATCAGCAGCCATAGGTATGTACACATATACGCGTTATCGTTTTCGGCAAGACCATTAGACCAATACGTGGTCCTAGGTGCTAGATTACTACTATATACATGTACATTATATGTTTACGCGAGCGTTACTTTTGTAGTAATAACCTACGATACGTCACTCCGCGTAAACGAGTGACGTATCCCAAGTTACTACAGAAGTAACGCTCGCGTAAACATAGTTTACATAGCATAGGTTCGCCACCGGATATATTGTAATATTATATGGTTATATCGCGCTGAGATGACGACGCGGACGCGGCGCAATCCGTAAAGGCGTAACAGATCCGTCAGGCGAACTCCGTGCGATCGTATTACTCGTATGACGGACTTTTCATGACGTAATTATGCGGGTAGTACGATGAGTGATATATGCGAGATACACCTTAGTGACTAGCAGTTGCAAGTGTATTTTCTACAATCACTCTGATTATTGCTTATGTTGGATCATAATACTTGTTCCATATTATACATATACATTATGTATATGTATATTATTAGATTTGAACCGCGAGATTGTAATTGATGCTGGGATCAGGGATGGCTATTCTTTAAGTACTCGTCTCGTTGCGTCTCGAATTATAACTTTGAGTTATTGTGAATAAATATATAAATAATGAAAATTTTAACATCATCGGGAATGTTGGTGAAAGTATAATATTTGGTTGTATGTAGACAAGTTACAGCATTTTCAAGTTTCTAAACATATAGCTTAATTTCAAGAACGGGCGCGCTCTGTGAATAATGCAAGTTTTAACACCGTGCAAAAGTATTGAACACGTAGAGAGGGAGAGAGAGAGAGAGAGAGAGAGAGGGATTTAAAAAGAAAATGAGATGTATATCTTGATATGCGAGTGACTATATTTTTAGTTATTATTGCGTTATATAACTAATTAAAATACTCTAGTAACAGGCGGATATATAAATATAATAAATATATATTTTAAAATACATATTAGGATATTATATCATAAATTATACAGGAAATATATTATAACAATATTTCTATTAATTTATAGACATAGAATATATAATAAAATTTAGACATAAAATATGTAAAGACAAATTAAATGTCGTTACTTATTGCGTGTTATACTACTCGCATATAGTAGTGTATGTGCGTGCGCGCGCACGCGTATTTTATAATGCATTTTCGAGTTGCAAACGTAACATAGATCTAAAAGCGATATAATCATCTACAACTTAACGCTTTAATTTTCCGTGCGTTTTTTGCTTTATAGGATTTTTTAGATTATTGAGAGGAGAGTTTCCTATAAATATTAACTTTTCAAATTCCCGAAGATCTGTCTCATTTGTATTTAATATTTTACGATTTAACGTTCGATAATACGGAATATAATACGAAATACAACTAATAGCTTATTTTTACACGTGTCGGTAGCCAAGGCGGACTAGAACAAAGCACACTAATAATATGGCTATAGAATTTGAAAAGCTGCAAGTTGCTCCACTCGCCTTCCAGCAGACGTCCAGCTTACAGTTGGACGCCAGCTGGCCGAACTTGCTCTTCAGTAATTCCCAATCGCAAAGGCCCACTTGACAGCCATTGTACCGTATTGGTTTCTCCGCCAGATAAAACATCACTTTATTGCGGTTATTACTGTCGTTGCATCTGCAATAATATTTTTTACTAAAGTTAGAATTTATTAATATTAATATTTACATAACATGATTTCCGTTGTGTAGCAGTGACTGATTGACTTTGGTTATTTTATCAAAGATAACGTACAGCATGATTTATCTGTATGTGTTTATAATGTTTAGATATATTAAAACTAACGTGACTAAAGCGAATTTCACGTGCCAATTAAATTACGTCAACTCATTTCATTTTTTTTTATTTACGTTGTATGAAAAATTATAAGATACCTTGACTTACGTATTAGTAGTATTTTTTGAAGAAATGCAATTTAAAAACATTAGATATCATCAGTAAAAAAGAAAACAAACATAATTTGTAAGTGAAACCGCAGTGAAAATAATGGGACTAGGAGAATCTATATCTAAAAACAAAACGAAAACAAATTTCAAAACTTGAGAAAATTTGTGATCATAAGAGTGTTAAAATATTAGATACTAGATACTCCAGTTTAAAGCGATTAAACACAATTACCAGCTTAATTATATAATCGATTCCAGATTAAAATCGATCGAATTGAGAGATAAATAATAATAAATAATTTCCGTATAAAGGATCGAAGTAAAAAGATAATAAAGATAAGAATAGAGGATAAGGATAAAGGACAGATATATTTACTTGTAAAATACTGCGATGAGATTCCCGGCGAAGGACGATATCAGTGACGTGCGCCATTGACGTCTAGCCACGTCTTTGTAATTATAAGCGGTCAGCCGCGTCTGGTCTTCATTTATGCCCATCGTAGTCAGAAGATTTTGCAGGCTGACGATATCACTGAAGTAGAAGATGCCCGCGGGTTCGTTCGACATCTCGTCGCGTGCTATATTCCTGATTAAAATATACACTTATAAATTTTTTCTCCTTTTTTCGATCACGAAGCATATAGTACCAGTATTCAAACTGGAAGCGCTATATATTTTAACGCTTTTATAACTGCAACTTTCTCTCCTAAGAGTTCGAAACAAAAAACTCGACTCAATAGGCTAAATGTCCGATAACTTAAAATAAAAAATTCGATAGGGTAGCTTGAATACATATTATAGAATTCTCGGTAAATCGCGGAATGTCAAGAACGAGAAACGCGACGTTTGTAACGGAACTCGCTGCGTTACTTATAATGTACCAAAAGTGTCGCATCATGTCGTGCAACAGAGGACATCCTAAACGAGTGTTGATATCTCGTCCGTAACCCGCTTTGTAATAGTAATCGAGGTCCTCCCTGTATTCCAAAACGCGGAGTTCCTCCTTGCTGAAGACGGCGCACCAAGGTGAAAGTTCGGTGACAGACCAGGCCTTCTGATATCGACACGCGTCGTACATAGCGTCGACCATATCTAAAAATATTCCAAAACATCATTGCCGATTGTGTCTCTACATGTCTCTATATACTATTCTCAATAAATATTCAAATTTTTCACATCCGCGAAGGAATTTTCAATAATTATAATTATATATATACATTGCGTGTAGAATTATTATTAACTGAAGAATTAAAATATATTTCTTTAGTCAAATTTGATTTGCTCTGTTTTCAAGAATTTAATTTTTTTATTTAAGATATTTATATCGGACTTTGATTAAGGATAAATATAATTGATGCATGCGTTTACAATAATTGTGCACGTACCAGCAGAAATATTGTACAGAAAACCGAGTCGTCTGCTAACGTTCTTCAAAAGATTCTGGAATTCTGGCCCAGCGTCGAATCTGCTGTGTTCCATATTCTCAAACGATCCCTCGTTATTCTCCTCGTTTTTCCACACGCCGCATGTTTTGTACGCCTGCAAGATTAATCAACTCAGACAGACTGATTGTGAGGTAAATTCAAACCGACTTGGATCGACTTTGATCCTAAATAAAATATTAAGAAATGAAATTAATAGATAAATCTTTTGATATTTAAAATTATTCAGTTTCTAGAAGTATCTGAAATTCGAAAGCTTTTTACGAATTTACGTTTATATTTTATCGAACAAAAACTTTGGTTTTTATGTTTATTATATTTTTTTACCTAAGTCAGAGAGAGAGCCAGTTCATTTTTTTCTCTTGCCTTTTCTCTCTCTCTCTCTCTCTTTCTCTCAAAAAGAAACTACGAGACCTTATACACATTCAAAGAAGCAAAGTATTTGTATTAAAAAGTTGATTATTTAATACACAGGATATTTCAATAACTCGTCTTTTTATCTTACATTATTTTTACGCTTAATATAGGAGGTATACACTTAATACACTTAAAAACAATGTCAAACAATTTGATTTCTGGTAGGTATATTGGAATATACCTACACACATGCATTTATCGCAATATTTTTATTGAGATTTACTGAGATGAGGTTGGCCTTCTTAAATCATAATATACTACTTGAATCTCTTACAGCGCAATAATTAAAACGTACTTACGGTAAGTAAAGTGTCGTTGAGAGAACTTTCTTCCGGAAGTACGGCGGACCTGCTTCCGAACAGTCCTTCCATAAAGGATGTCATACTATCGCGAGCTTCGGTAGCACGGAACTGAAAAATCAATCGCGTACGTTCTATATTCTATATCGCTACGGACCGCTTCGTGATTTATTCGATATTTATCGACATTTGCTTAATCGAATCTAGTTAATTAACGCCCTACTTTAGACGATCTCTGTAATGTGCGTTGGAATGTAATTGTAAGACAAAATTCTATTTATAATTTATTAAATACGCCACGCGTAATGCGAAACACATTTGAAGAATCAGAAACACGCACACGCAAAATAAATAATGAAATGCACACATATATATCAAAATATACGGCGCGGCGTATGAAATTATAAGTGAAAGTTTTATCCTGAAATCTGACGCGATATCGACACGTTTACACATAGTGATCGACATTATAAATAATTATAAGAAGAGATACCTTGTAATTGGTGGATGTAATGTTGTGGATATTGGGCAGCAACAGCTCCGGGAAATTGCTCTGCAACCTTCTCGCCAGCAGTTTCATGTCCTCGACCCCTTGTGGCGTCAGGACCTCCGCCCGTTGTGAGGACAAATATTCGTCAGGTTTCCATCTTCGCAAGTTTTCCAAATCTCGATTGCACATGTGACCCTCTGCGCGAGAAAGAATACGTATTTATCGTCGCATAATTTTCGCGAGTTTCTACGAAAAAACAAACATCGGATCGCGTTACACGTGACGCGATTACAAAATTCTGAAAGTTTCAATTTAATCGTATAACTAACATAAGTCTTATGAGGTGAATGTCTTTTGTGACAATCGAGGATTAGATATATCACATTAAAACGACATTTTTATATAGGTACTGATTGTGAGATGCACTTTGGATTTTGCGAAATGCTTGCGAATTTCTAAGCTGCAATGATTTACGGAAACGTAGAGAAAATTTTGGGAACGTCTTATAACATTAATTCATAATTTAAGATTTAAGGTATACAAGAGACACGTTGCAGCATACGTCCTAAGCATAAGTTTTATGCTCACAATCAGAGAAAGTCCATATAAACGTTGAAAAATTTATTAATATATAAAATTTTCGAATTTATATAAATTATACACATATATAGATATCAATATATATAAAATATTAATATAATATATTATGTAAGTACGAGATTAAAAAGAATTAATTTGTAGCCGGTAATACAAGAAGAAAAAGAGAAAGTTCTAACTTTACGTAAGTCGTACGCAAGAAGAGTAGTTTATGAAAAGTAAAGAATAAAGAATAAAGAACATATAGAGGAAAAGGTTGATTTACGTACCTCTGCGCTCTTCATGATTCTGGAGTATCTGCTCTTTGAGATTAGTTAAAGAGACGATCTTGTCGATCTCGTGCATGGTCGGGCAACGGGTGCCGTGTGCCGCGAGCATCCAGATTTGCACCGGTCGGCAATCTGTCAAACGGAAATATTTATATTTATATTAGTTACACTCTGATTTTTTTTCATCGTGACTATACATGCCAAAATATAGTAACAAATTCTTTATCGATGATCGCGTCCTTAGTGTATTAGTATATGATACACTAAAAAAATAAAACCATTACGGTTAGTAGTCGACGAACCGAATTTCGAAGTACTTGGGTACTTGTTGTTAGTGTACCGAACTTACTCGGCACTGTCTGGAACCGGGTCTTGCCGCCGTGAACGAAGTGGTACGCGGTCTTCGTGCCCATGTACAGGTACGGGTCATCCTCGTCCACGAAGCAGAAATCGACATCGCGTGCGAGCACGTGGACGCTCGGGGGGGTCAGGAGCGACGCGACCAACAACAGCAACAATGCGGACATTATGCAGTGAAAGTCGCCGCTTCTGCCGATAAGAATAACAATAAGGATGCGATAACTCTGTCAGATGCAACGAATAAATGAAACTAGCCACGTCCGATGTAGAAATCAAGAGAATGTAAAAGACCGCGACCGCCGCGAATCGCCTAAACCGGAAAAGCAAGAGATCTCTCTCTCTCTCTCTCTCTATATATATATATATATGTAAATATAAATAATCTCCGATTATCATGTTAAATGTAAAAGGCCTCGGTACATACGAAGCACTGAATGGCGGGATATTAATCATTATAAAAATTAGTAATGAAATAATATGCATATAAATAAATTATTATCTATATATAAATTATATATAATACAATGAAAGATATAAATAATACAAATTAATAACATTTAGGAATAGATTTTCGATGTGCCGCGCCATTGCACTTTTCCATTCGGCCTTTGACAGTAGCAGGTAGCAAAAGTAATATTTGAAAGTAGCAGGTAATACTCATTGTTCATTTATTTTCGTTCTTGCAATAATTGACGCGGAAAATTGAGTTTGCAGTGTATTTAATAACGCTGCAAGCTCCGCGGTTTCCCTGAGAAAATTTCACGCGTGAAAAATTTCTCGTTGATCGTAGTGCGCGGAGTGCCGCATGCCGCGGGGCCCGCGCGCGAGGGTCTCTTCCAATCTCTTCTCTCTTCGCGGAAAAGCGATTTTTTTTTCCTTTCGAGTTTTGCGGACGCGCCGTAAACCTACATTTCGCCACCAGCTGACGACATCACGGAATGTAACTTATTACCAACTCGAGGAGAGCTAGCGTAACGTGTATGTCTAGTGATTACATAACCGGAAGCGTTTGCGCGTATTCCCGCTCGTTCGCGCCGATTATACCGGATTATACTGCCGGCAAGTATTAACGCGATAAATTAGCGGGAAGACGATAACGGGTGAAACGGACCCGCGAGAGTCACCGTGATACTCTGTGTGTGTGTGTGTCTCTCTCAAATTTAATTTTTTTATCTCTTTTATCTCTTCGATCTTGACTCTCTTTTAAATCATCAAACGTTGCGTGATGAACTTGTTCATCATGAAAAGGTCGGAGAGTCTGACGTTTCCAACTTTTCCTTTCGCGATTTCGAAGAGGGAAAGAGAGAGAGAGAGAGAGAGAGAGAGAGAGAGAGAGAGAGACTCAAAAGGGATTTAAAAGGTTCTCGGAATCTACGATCGAGGATTCAACTTCCGCATGAAAGGGTGATGTGTAATATGTGTAGGAGAGATGAACGCGCGCGAAGGCCAAGGCCACCGTGAAAGAGAAGAGAGGCGCGCGATAGTAAAATTGCGTCGTGCGCGTTACACAATGATGTATGTACGTGAGAGAGAAACCGGTTTCAGGGCCCCGAAGGAACTTGTCGGTGTACGTACGACCGCGATCGTCCTCGACGTCTTCGGGATCTTGTGAGCGACGAACGCTACTCGCGGTCCAGAAATAGACTGGACGTAATAGTTGACGATAATGTAATTGGCAACGGCGCGATTAGCGAAGACTTGTTCTTTCGCTTCTTACAACTGCCATGCCGCATACTTGGCCTACTTATGCTTAATTTCTTCGTCGTTTGCGAGCACCACGCAAGTGCCTCTCTCTCTCTCTCTCTCTCTCTAACGCTTCAATCTCGCGTTTCAATGCGAAATCCATTACACGCCCGCTGCACTGCCTCGAGCCTCATCGTTACTTCGGCGTTAGCGTAATGCGCGCATGACGTAAACGAGAAAAAATATTTGTCATTTATTATAAACAAATTCGTTGTTATAATTAGAGAAAATATAATTAGATCTGTTATTATAAAAGTGTCTTACGTTATATCTATGTATATCTTATGAAAGGAATTGTAAGATATGTACTATCGCGCAAAGTATCTTTTCTGCCTGGCCCTCGGAATTCTCCGATAATCCGACGATTCGAACGGTTTAAGCTTTGACTTCGATCCTTAAGTAACGAGAGAAAAATTGATACGGATCAATCTAATGCCCGATTAATCGGGGGACATTTGACTAGTAATCTATATTAAGTTCAGAATTTAATGATTCGTTCATCGACTTTGGGACAGATCTTCTTATGACGAAAAAATTATTAGGAATTGAAGAAGAGAGTAAAGGCCCCCGCACAATGAAAAATATAAAGAACAAGGAACAGATATTAGCGATTAGGACTAAGGAATCAGGAATAAAACTGGATGCACAATGAAAAACACAGGCAACAGAAGAAGGGAATAACACGGGCAATAGATTTTTAACTTATTGGAAGCCGTATATCAAGATCCTACACCACGTACCTTAATGTCTGATTCCTTACCCTTAGTAATAATCGCTAATATCTGTTCCTTGTTCCTTATATTGTGCGGGGGGCCTAATTATCAAGAAAAAACAAGAAAAATCAAAATGTTGCTAGACTAATTGTAAAAAAAGATGATCGAGCCAAGGAACGGTTGGATATTAAAATGGTTGGAAGGTTGGAAGATAAAACCTAACTTTTAATGACAAATCTAAATGTTTTTAAACCGTGATGCTCATGTCCTAGTATAGCTTTATATGTTAGAATGTCATCTACAACATAGTACCTTTAAGAAAAGTATATAGCTCAGATGGAAGAAATATGAATATTCATATTGGAGAAAATGCAGCCGCAGCGGATGACGAATGACGACAGCAATGTGCAACGCAGATACACACAGCTGACGCGTGCTCGCGCGAGATAGGACGTTTGCCGCAATGACAGGAAAGAATTTAGTCAACTACGCGGGGCGATTATCATTGTCGTTTTATGAACAAACAACAAATTGTAAACGGTCGTCCCTCGCCGACGCGGCCGGCGCGGCGTAACGATAAGAATCATTATGAGATAATCGAACTGTAAATTTACATACGTTTCAAAGATCCTGCATAAATTTTTTTTCAATTGACTTTACTTATTTGATATACGTCACTTTCTCTCTCTCTCTCTCTTCAAAGGATCGTCAAGTTCTCCTTGGTTGCCTCTATTTAGATCTATTCTCGGATCTATCTATTACGATTTCTCTCTTTTTAGATTCCGGGAAATTATTATTTTATTGCGTTATTTTTTGAATCTCTTACATTATTCTTTTAGAATCATTTACGAATCATTGTCTTGTCAAATTCTCTGTTTTGTGACTTTTTGCATCCCCTTCACGGACGTTTATTCTCCGACTCTCGAGCATCTGTCTTTTTTCCCCCCCCCAATTAAACCGAGTGTTTTCCAGCATGGACTCCGTGCCGATTGCAGGACATCACGTACGGTAATAAAGTTCGGAACGAGATAGACGGCGCGCGTTCGCGACAATTGTTCACGAAAGTAGGACGACGACGCTGGTCACGCTCGACGGTTCTTGGAGCAGGAGTGCAGCGGTAATTATTCGCATTTTGCGCGCGTGTTTATTTGCTTCCAGTGAAAACCGCTCGATATCGGAGCGGCTCGGTAATCGGCGATCCTTGAATTGCGCGACGTCGACAGCAAACTCGCGGCGCACTTTCGCGCGCCAAGTTGTGAGGATTCACGAGATCCCGATCACGCGCGCACGCGAGAGAGAGAGAGAGATGCACGATTCACCACGCAATATTTAATCCGGAGTGCGAATTAAATCATCATCTCTCGCATGCGTTGAAGCGTGATATGGTAATTTTACATGTCAGCTCTAAGGTCGCGAATCGAGCGTTTCCGGATTAATTCATCGCGTCTTATCTGCGGATCTAAGAATCGTAGCGTTCGGAGAATTCTGAACAGATTCTGCGAATTAGAGATTCTGATCTCACGTTCACACACAGAACATTAAGTTAAGCGACACGGAGACATTGCGAGAAGTTTATTAATTAAGAATTTTCGATAGCTGATATCGAAAAAATAAAAGAGGAACTTTGAAGATCTCGAAAGATCTCAAGTATTCGAAAGCTTCAAAGTCCAACTGTTCAAACAGTACGCGTTGTCTCTAGCATTCAAACATTCAATAATTTATTATCTCTCTGAAGCTTATCATAGTTTTAAAATTCAAGTCCTATGTTAGGCTTCAATGAATGAGAATTTTAACATTGGGGCATCAATAGAAATGTCAATTTTAAATTTAAAAATTAGGATTAATAATTTGATTTTATAGATATATTTAACATCTAAAATTAAAATATGATTTACATGGGAGAAAAGTTTAAACAATTCTAAACTAAATACGCGAATGGATATAATATTTTATAATGACTCCTTTCTTTTATTTTTTCTTAATTTTAATAAAAAGAAAAATTGGTATATGTCTATTATCTTTTCTTTCAGTATAAACTTGAGATCTTTGCGGCACAGAGACTTACGAGAAACATGGAAGCATGACTCGGAATAAACATCAAACAATCTTCGTTTCGCTTCATTTTCATCAAGATTGATACGCGGACCCACCTTAACCGGATATATCTTGTTTATCTTCGTTAATGTATTCCCCTATACGCCTCTAAATTCTTTGACCCATTTTTCACACGAGCTTCTATCTTTGAATATTAAATACGTGTGAAACTCGACTAGATCAACAGCCATTGGACTACTTAAATGTCTATTATACAACAGTATATTTAGAATATATTAAATATTAGTTGAGAATTCAGATTGATCGCCATACATACGAGATTCAGGAGTGCTTGTGACCGCAGACAAGTATCCAAGACGCTGGCGCTGTGAAGAGATGGAGGATCTCTTACAATTACATTTAGAAGATGGACACTCGGGAACTCGAAAGTTTAAAGGGTCGGTCGGACTTGACAAAGCCTGTTCGGCAAAAGACCGGAAACGAATTGCGATACGAACGTATTGACCGCTGCGGCCGCGACGAGGCCGACGGGAGGACTGCCTCCGATGTATAAACAATGTAAACGTGCGCACCAGCGCACCTTCGCGATCGTGAGGTAGAGCGTTCAAGCCGCCGTTCGCCACGGCAGTTCGTGTGGCACTGCCGCGCGAGGTCGTCGAGCTTCGTTGCCTCCTAGGTAGGTAACCAACAACACCTAGACCGGTGCCTGGTGTCTCATGTTCAAACATGCGTCACGCGATCTCTTCGACCCATTTCAATTAGCGTGACCCGGTTAGTACTTCGCCGCTCCTGTTCCAATTTAACTATATTTAGGTAGATGGGCTTTCGCAAAATGAACAAGTAATTAAGGACGTCGAGAGAAAATCGTAAAAATCGCATAAAGTCATATATATATATAATTAATTGGGCAAAAGGATATGTCACAGCGCGGAAAGAGCTTGGCTGGAAAGATTGACTGATTGATTAGAACAGATCTTTCTCTCTTTTATTGTCTTTATTAATCAAACAAGTGTTTATCGTATCGTGATACGAATTAAAAAACACATGGTTTATTTTAATCTTTTTTTTTTTTAATTTAAGACAGGTCAAAAGGGGGAATTAAAAGGACTTTTTTTTATTATTTTGTTCCATTTTGAAATTATATCAACTATATACAATCACCATGTTTTCAAGTTTCTAAGACAAGTTCTTAAAAGAAACGTTTCTTCAGCTAGGACGATTGAGACTTTTAGTCGCTCGTAAACAATGATTCTCTCAATCATTTGGCCTGTTCGTTTTCGCTGCACTTCTGAACTAGTGCAATAAGTTGGAATGAAACAAATATACTTTCTTTCATTCTAACTTATTGCACTAGTTTAGAAGTGCAGCGAAAACAAACAGGCCACGTGTTATTTCACGCCGTGCAGTATTCTTACAATTAGAGACAGTACGGCTTCCGGTTTTTCAATATTACCTGCGGCAAAGTGTCGTTGACAATTAGGCTACTTCGGGGCTAATGCCGAAGGCTCCTTTTATGAAGGATCTCAGCATGGCGATGGTGCGTGTTGCGTGGCAGTCGATCTAAACTGAATCATATAAATGCCGGGTTAATGAAAAGATATTTATTAATTAATAATATTACAATTAGCAAATGTAAATACAAGGTAATATTATATTAAATTATCTACTGAAAATGACAATTTATAATAACAACAGAAAGAATCTCTCTTTTGTTTTATTAGTCTTCTTCTAACAGTCTAACTCAGCCATGTTGTACATACCTATATAATATATATTGTAACGTTCGCACAGTTCGTCTTGGGAAATAAAGAAGGAATTATATTAAGAAACTATATGTCCAACGTGAATATGATTTTATATTGTGTATTCAGGAGCCCGCGTAGAATTGATTAAATTCAATAGAATTATTATGTTAAATTATTACATTTATCGTGCTCTTTACAGTGCTCTTATATATTTAATAAAGAGAAGAAGCGCGAAAGAAAAATCGCATCCCTCCTTCAGGTACGTTACTCGTAGTAAACACCCAACACGCTGCACTGAGCGTGAAAAGTACGACCCTCGAAAGAGAAGGCGGAGTATTTATCTCTTTCGCTATCCCACAGGAAACCGAGAGTCCTTTCCACGGACTGACTGGCCTTCTCGATTATCGTGACCGTGACGATAATCTTGTGTCTGGAAGGGAAGACATTTTTTTTTATACAACATTCGAGGAGTTTCAGTAGCTGTAACTAAAGCAGCTAAACACTTATCGACACTTTTAATCAAATATTAATGGATTTTTTATAATGTCTGGAATCTTATAAATATCAATCTCGTGCATTTAGGATATAACTAAATAAAATTATTACATCTAATATTAACAACACCGGTCTATAATAACAGCCATCAGCGAAACGAATATTAGTTGTTTTATTATAAGAGTCGGTCAGTAATAACTCTAGTAATAGGGGCATGTTACAACTGTTCGGAACCGATTTAAAATATGTTTCTCTTTGAAATATGTTGTTAAATACAAAAATCTAAGAGATATATATTTTTTAATACGTGCCAAATCGTATGTTCAGGGGATGAAAGACTCCTTTGAAAAAAATCGGTTTTTCTCTTTCAGGACGAATATCGATTAAAAAAAGATAGAAAAGAATTGTTAAAATAAAAGTTGAATGATTGGAAGAGTACTTGAAAACAGTGACATAACAATTTTTTCATTTTTTATTTTTTATTTTTCAAAATATATCCCCACTACTTAAAAATTTATTTTTAAATTGAAAAATTTTTTTATTATTAAAAATGAAAGGTTATTTTTTACGACGTTAACCATATATGTATAATAAAGTTATGTTTCGAGAAATCATTTTCATACGGTATCCGTGCCCTCCGTGCCCGTCTATGCGCTCGACTATTCACGTTCTGCAATCACGCACCTATCGAAGTTAAGCTTTTTCACGCGTCGCCGTATTTCCGTTGCGATATCGCCGCATAATTTTGTGGCCTCCGCATCGTCGTACGTGATCTCGTCCAAACGATTGTTCATCACCGATCTCACAATCTTGTCCACCAGATCGGTCTTGAACGTATTCTGCGGTTCCATGCGATAAGTATTTTGATATTTCAGTACCTGCGATACAAATCGCTGTATTTTCGACAACTTTAAGTTGTCCTTCTTTCTGTAATTTTAGTCTAATCTTCCCTTAATTCGATTATATACATATGTATATGTGTACTACTATTACATTTACTATTATATTCTTTATACTATATTATAAATGTGTTTTACGTTATTAAATATATTTTACATTTTATACATTATTATATTATACAGGGTGATTCAAAAATATTTGTACAAACTTTGGGGGTGAGTCTCCACGCATAAACAAGAAAAAAATGTCATATACACATACGTCCGGATGTCCGGAAATGGTTGTGTGGTTTATGAGTTATAATCGAAAGATTATATACATTTCAGGCCTGCACCTAAATCCATTAGATTTTTATCTGTGGAGACACGTAAAAACCCTAGTTTATGCAACTAAAGTTGTAAAATAAAGAGATGCTTCGCCGACGCGTCGTAGATGCCTATATACAAAATCATCTGTAACTTACATTACATGGGATCTTTGACAGAGTGCGACAGTCTAATATGATCCGACGTGTCCATGCCATGCGTGCATTAAAGCAGGTGGAGGACATTTTGAGCATTTGTTATAAACTATAAACTATAATAAGTGGATAAATACGTGAACTGAAGATATATAACACTGGTTATATGTTATTGTAGTTGTATTCTGATTTCTGTCAGTTTCGGACATATGACATTTGAATGTGTATATGACATTTTTTTTGTTTATGTGTGGAGAACTCACTCCCAAAGTTTGTACAGGTATTTCTGAATCACTCTGTACATTGTATATGTATATACATATGTGTGTAGGTATATATATTTTTTTCATTATTTATGTTTTTATGTTATATTTTTAAATCTTCCATGTATAGATTGTTGCCACGCCATTCGTGAGATTTTGAAAAACGAACTGTCAACTTATCAAATTAAGATCTTGGTATTCTTCATACATCAATGTGATTTTCGGTGATGCAACGAGACTCGACAGAATCACCATCACTTGGTTTTTATTACTGGTGTTTTTACCTCATTATCATCACAAGTTTTTTCACTCGCTTCGAGTTGGAGCGGCATGCCGGCATAATATCGATTTCTGATATTATGATGGATCGATCAAAATGGGCCTCTTACCAAAGGAGCCCAACTCCCCTAAAGATTCTCCCACTCTTCTGTATAACAACTAGTATAACAGCCAGTTGACTAATCCTTGCAAGGGTGCGCTACGTATCTAAGGTAAACGACAATCAGTTACTTGGAAACGTCGCGAAGATCGATCGACCGCGACGGAAGCAATGATAAATATATTTGGATAATAAATATCTATATATAAATGTTACAAGAGAAATTGAAGAAAAGAGCTTAAACACAGGTTGAAAAGATTAAAATTAGATCAGATCTGTGAATCTCCTGTGGGAATGCAGGAAAGAAAATATATGGGGAACGCAAGAATGTACAATAACTCACGAAATTACTCAGGCGCGTTACAAAAAGTTCAAAATCTTACTATTATTTAAAACCTTTGTTGAAAATTTGTTATCTTAGGAGAATATCACGTATGTTCTCTTGAGAATATAGAACCTATGAAAATTGTTTTTACATCACGACCAGTTTTTTTCCTTATTATACATTCAACACCTTTTATAGAATTTCTAAAACATTTTACATATTACTCATGATTTCGAAAACACTTGAGTATATTTTATTACAGGGGTCAGGGATACAGTGTTATATATGTATATTACACAGACATGTATACTGGTTAATCATCTTTATTCCATTGTACATTGTATTTAATATTTTTAATATTTCCACCAGCAATGTTCTCGATCGCGCGGAAATCTCGGAAAACGCCGCGTCTTAATAACTTGACGCGTTCAACCACTCTTTCTATCTGTTAACATCTCGAGTACGAACCTTAAGACACGCTCTTTGCGTGTATTGCGCCGGCGGTAATCAATTTTTAACTCGCGTAAAATAAAAGTATGCCATCAGCAATATAAGCATTGCCATCAGAGCCGCGGGGGATCATAAGCTTGCTTCGAAAAGGATTTGTGGACGCGATGTAGAAAGCTTCTCGGATTCTTTTAAAACCTTTGGAGTTTTACAGATACTTGATCCGAGGAACACACACATTCTGACAATGTTCCACTGTTTCGTAGGACGCAAACATGAAAATATGTTCTGAGGCGCGCACGCACGAGGCGGCGTACGTTCTGATTTTGAGTCGAGCCACTTTTTGATTTGTTTTCACAATAGTGCGGTGAAAATATACTCTCTAAAATATACTGATATTACATACATATATCGACACGTCAATTCCATTCACAAATCCTAAGGTGACACGATGCGCGCGGTCATTATTTTCCAAATTTCAACGTGCAAGATCACAATAAGAGAAAGACAGTTTCGATAATCGAACAATTATGAAACTAAAATATCACTATAATAGTTTTAGAAGTAATACACATATGTACATATATTCATTATTTATAATTATATCATCTATAATTCTTACAATCATTTTCCTCTTATCTATATAATTACATAAATACTTGTGTAATTACAAGTATCTATTAATAACATACTTGCAAGTAATTACAATAAGAGTATTTATTAATCAAAATCACGTCGTGATTAATCGAATTAAACTTGAATTAAATTACTTTAAAAGTAAATCAACTAAATTTGCACGAAATCAACTAGGAATGTTTACGCAGTACGGACAGTGCGTAACGATTGTGCGTAAACACGTACATAAACTCTTGTGTTTATAAAAAAAATATCGCAAAGTGAACGTAATTATTTAATATTCTTCTTTCGGTTCCAAAAGACTCGCATTCAATAATTTTACATTTCTGCAAAACCGCGAACGAGCGTGTGTGTGTGTGTGTGTGTGAGGTAGGCGTCTAAAACTTTTTGCATTTTTATCATTGCATTGGCTCTTTGACGGAAGCTCTCGACAGTCTCGACTAGAGCAGTTCCGGGCGGATCGTCTTCGAAGACGTCGAATGCGTAAAAACGCGAACCGCGTTCAATGAAAGCAAAGCGACGAAAGAGCATCTCTAAGACAGCATTTCCACCTCCGCTTGGATGTTCTGGCGCGCTTGCTCCTCCAGCTTATCGCGAAACTCTACGGTGGCAAAGATGTTTGGAATCTGCAAAAAGTTCTGCAACACCTGAAACGTATAAGAAAATTCGTGAGAGAAATGTCCACCCGAGGACGAAGGAAATCGTAATCCCTCCGTCTCTACTTGACATTTTTAGATTTTTTTCCATTTCCAGATAATTTCTGAATATCTCGAAGAAGGGAAAAATTTAACACACACACACACACACATACACAATTCATTCTATCCCTGCTTAACACTCTCTCAACGCTTCGCTCTTCAAGGATTATCTGAATCTTGTAGATAATTTTGGAAAATATCCTAGTCCTTTTTTTATGAAATGGTCTAATGGTGATTTCAAAACAGTTTTTGTAATATCTTGGTTTATATCTGATAATATCTGTCAAGATGGTCCTTCTGCCGCGTGTATTTACACTTTAAGGTTGAACGCGTGGTGGTTTACTTTGAGTCGCAGCGCCGTATACATGGGCTCGCTGAGGAAAGAGTATTCTCCGCGTATTCGCTCTCTGTACTCGGCATAACTATCCGGAGGAGAACCGAGTACTGCCATATCCAGGTCCAGGAAGTAGTGAGCATCCTCGCTGCCGAAGGCACCGCCCACCTTGTGTGCCTCGGTACTGTGAGTCGCCGCTACTTTGAGCAGAGCACAAGTCTCTTCTCTGAGTTCTGCGTCCTGCAAGATTAACGTACTCGGATCACTTTCGATTAAACAATATGATTAACAGAAATTGAGTATTTGCATACATTCTTTTTTATCTCGTTTTTACTCGACTCTAAAGTGTGTTGGCAGATGTTTGAACGATATAATTAAAATTTTATTTTTTTGTTATATTTTTTAGCATTTTTACAATATTCTTTTTTCGCTATATATGTATATCGCGTATATTCGCTATACCTAAAATTTCACAATGTTGAACACGTTGACAAAAGATATACAGTATACCCGCTGAGGATTAAAAGACAAAACTCTGGGCTGTTTTACTCACCGACGGAATTTCGGCCTCATCGGCGAAAGTGTTGAAATGCTCAAGATTCTTGTCCTCGCTAAAGACCAAGGCTTTAGGATCGTACTCGAAGCTACAACAAGATATTTTTGAGTCAGATGCTGCCGATAAGAGCAACGGTTCAAGTATAAGCGATTCAATTCAATATACATATAACAAAAGACATGAATATACGACAAATAATATCATGTTGCCGTAAAATCTTGTATTGTCGAAAGAATAGAATATGGCACTCACTTTTGAAAGAATATGGCAAGGAGAACGGCTCGTGGATTTTTGAGATTGCTTTTGATTTCGTAATAGTGATTCAGCTTTTCCCTGAGCGAGTCCAGATTATGGTACGTGCGTTTCTCCTCCGAATAGAGCTCCTGCAAGCGCGTGAACCAGGAGTCGCAGACCGCGGCGTCCAAGCCCTCCGTAGCTTCCTTCCAACTGTCCTCCAGCGATGCCATTGCCGCTGAAATTGCTCGTGCCATTTAATCCCTCAATGTTTCACAAGCATGAAAAGATGCAAATTATTACAATACAAGTAATTTATGAATTAGCAACGTTTATTGCATGCATATGGAGTGACACACACACTGTGTGTGTCTTAGCAAAGACACAATATTATTATATAAAGACGTCTACGTGCCCCTCCATACACGTTGCATTTTTCCGACGTAATGTTGAAACGATTAAATAGTACATAGTAATTTAATATTTAATAACATTCGCGAAAAATTGTAAGGAATATTAATTATTATTACATGCATCAATTAAATAAAATTCGCTTGAACGTGACTTGCGACGTGAAAAATATGATTTTATCGTCACTTTTTATACCTAACAATAAAACGAAGACGTATATGATTTTTTCAAGAATTGGATACGTGGAAATTCCAAGACACTCAAACGCATTTAGGTACATTTACAAATGTGCAGAGATTATAATGTTGGAGAGAAGGTAACGCGTAAAATGACGTTGTTTCGGTATATCTAATGAGGTAAAGTTCACAGATCAGCTGAATGAACGGAGAATGGAGAATGGAGAACGGAAAACGGAGAAGGCACCCGAAAACGTTGGAGAAACTCGTGAGAAGAGATCGGTATAGTAAATGCGGATGCCATGCGAAACCCCCGTATCCCGTAAGCGCGGGCACGCTGACAATGAGTCGTGGCACTCACTTAATTTCGGATGAAAGTCGCGAGAAGTCGCGGACACGGTACGTTCGGGAATTACCGAAGCATGATCCACGGACGACGCTGCACGCGCGAACGCCTCGCGAATGATCAGCCTCGCTACAGCGAGCTACGTCGCGCTACGTGGAGCGGAGCGTTACGTTGCGCCGCGTTGGCTGACAAAACAGTCCGCCAGTCCGCCTTCACTTATTGATCGGTGGCGACTGGCGACGTGGCGACTTGTTCGAGCTTCGAGCTTTTCTACAATACATAGGGTGGTCGCAACGGACCGTCGCGTCGCGTCGCGTCGCGTCGCGTCCGCGCGTCCGGAGTCCGGACGGTTCTTGGTCGCGCGTTTATGTTTATGTAGAAATCACGCTTCTCTATAGGCTCGTGCAATTTCTGTGCGAGACGGGACAAGATTTTCTCCTCATTACGCTCAAAGTAACTTTTCTTTCGTTCCACTTTTTTTCAACTACGCGCGAGAGGCATAGTTCTGTGTTGTGTCGCGTAATCAGGGGCGTATAGCCACAAGATTTGATTTCGGGGGAGGGGGAGATTTTTTTTGGTAAGATCCAACACTGTAACATTAACGTATATTATATGCGTGTAAAGGTAATAGTAACTATAGTGAACTTTTGAAATGAACTTTGAAAAAAGTAAGAAGACGTTCTTTCTCGATTAATGTTGTAAACCCCCAGACTTTTCAAAGACACGTAATATAGTAGGCAAGAAATCCCTGCTTATAATATGTATATGCCTTTGTATTTAGATGGCTGTACTGTACATTTTAGGACGCTGATGTTGTATGTATGAATGAAATAAGAAGCTACATATCTTTTAAAATACAGTGTAAAATAATTTAGATATCTTTGATGTACATCTGAATGAAACCAAAAGTTACGCCATTTTACTGTTAAAAGACAATAATAGAAGCCTAAGCAAATTAAAAATTTTAAAAATTGCGTATTTGGTGTAATCGGTATGACAGACATATGCCATCTTATTAATTATTATCGTTACAGTGAGGTACGTATACGTCGTTCAAGACATTATAGACTTGAAAGCCTTCAAAGCATTTACAATTTTATTTCTCTCTTCGCTTTCAACCTTTTATTTTCATATTTGGTTCAAAAATTCCCGGGTGGGTGATTTATCCCCTACCCTCCTTCCTGGCTACGCCACTGCGCGTAATTATTATATGATTGAAACTATACATGAATGTATTTAAAACTGTCCACTTTTAATGTATTTTAAAAAATATTGTATTTACACCTTACTTTATCACGTTTGTTTTATGTGTAAATTGACACGTAAATTCTTCTAATTTACTTGACATTAATTGAATTTAAAGGGGACGGATGACAGAAATTTTTGAAACCTCTCGCGGGCATAGAGGAATGAGAGTCGAGAGCTCGATTGATTGCGAGAGTAGCTGAATTTCGACATTTGTTCGATTCGATACCCGGCCCCGGCCGGCTCATCAGCCGGCTGTCAACTTGTCAAGGTGCAAGTGCAAGTGCAAGGTGCGAGATGGCCGAAACGTCCGAAACTATGATGCCTAAATATAATTTTTTATTATTATTTTACGTCTTGTTGGTCGCACCGATTTCCATCGCTTTGTTCTTGCACGGTTTCTTTCCCGTCGCTCCGCATACCGATGCGATCGCCTCGCGATCAGATGTCCCGGAATACGTCGGTAATTTAAGGTAAATTAACCTTATTTCTCTGCGCATGTGAGAAATGTAAACAACATTAGACATTTAATTATTTATCGTTGGTAAATAATGATAAGGTTTTTTACTTTTTAATTGTATTGATATAATCGACGTATTAAACGTATAATTTTATTTGATATGTGATATATATCTACAAGTTGTGATATAATAATTAATCGACATAATCGTGATATAGATATATAATTTTATTTTAGTTGATATATTCAAGTATTCTGTTTTTCATTAGATTGTAAATACGTGCTAAAGCTATGATTTATATTCATCAATAGATCAATACAACGTTGATTATTTAATTCCAAATATTTATCGTTATATATGCGCTGTTTCCAGTGTAAAGAGACATGCGTTATACAGGCCGATGATAACGAAATTGATAATCATGGTGATTGACGGGCTAAGATGGGATTTCGTCGCGGGTCCAATGGGACAAGCCGCCATGCCATTGACGAGTAATCTACTGGTAAACTCTACCGGGTGCTTGCTACGAGCTAAATTGCAGTCGCCGACAGTGACAATGCCTAGAATAAAAGTAAAGTTGTAATATTTTTGTGTGCTAGTACGTTATTCGGAAATACTACTGTATTTTACGCCGAAATCAGTCTTTATAAAACTTTGTTTGGCATACAGGCAATGATGACTGGCACAGTGCCAAACTTTATAGATATAGTACTGAACTTGCGGAGTAAACCTTTGCACAGCGACAGTTTATTGCTTCAAGCAAACGAGCATGGACATAGATTAGTGTTTTATGGAGACGACACTTGGCTTTCTCTGTTTCCCCGTATATTTGATCGTCACGATGGTACTAGTTCATTTTTCGTTACCGATTTTACAGAGGTACGTAATGTATAATATATGATAAAATGTAACAAGCTATATTGTATGTCTTTTTTTTTATGATGAGATTACTCTTGAGAGCTTAATTATTAAATTTTCAACAGGTAGATAATAATGTGACTCGACACATACGAGACGAGTTGAATTACAACGACTGGACTGTGATGATTCTCCACTATCTTGGACTAGATCACATTGGTCACGTTGAAGGCCCATTTGGCGCTTCGATTAAATCCAAACTACAAGAAATGGACGAAATTGTCGCTCAAATAGCCCAACGTGTGCAAGATTGGGTCGGTATTAGAAAAAACTGTTTTTATTCCTGTTTTCTAATTTTTTTCTCCTTCTCAGAATAGATAATAAGAATAATTTATATATTTATGTGTGTGTATATATATATATACATATATATACATATATATATGTATATATATGAGTATGAGCGTATTATGAGATATTATTTAACAAGTGTCGGAATTATCCTATTTTTATTTAGAACTAAATTCTATGGCTCATTTATTTTTAGAACAACGACAGAGTACCTACGCTTTTCATCGTCTGCGGCGATCATGGGATGAAGGACTCGGGCGGCCACGGTGGCTCGACGCCGCAAGAGACAACAGTGCCGTTTATTACGATAGGAGGAACTCGCTGTCTGCGTCAAGAGGATGGTGAATCAATTGAAATCGAGCAACTCGATATTGCAGCGACGTTGTCTACCGCTCTCGGATTACCTATTCCTTCTACAAATCTCGGCTCCGTGTTTCTGGACAGCATCTACGATCTCGACAACGCTAAACGGCTCTTCCTCCTTTATTACAACTCGAGGCAGGTGTTTAACCGTTTCCGGAAGCTCGCGCACCGTGAGTCGCAAATTGAGCGTAAGTATTTGACGTAAGAGTTATTCGCGGAATATTTAAGGATATTGAGATGTTTAGATAAAGGTAGTGAGAAAATGAGAAACTCTGAATTTTAGAACGTTAATAATAAATTGAGGACAGAGAAATCAACTTTTGATGCAATAGATCCAAGTTGTGTCAAGAATCTAGAAACTAAAAGTCAAAAATTATATAAAAGGACATGAAAAGGAATACTCGCAACAATTTTACATATAGGTATTAGTATGTAGCTTTAAAAAGTCTCTAGAATCATTTTATTTATTACATACGTTTTCTAGGTGTATTAAGAAGTAAAAAGCGATATAACGGTATAACGGAAAACCTCATAGCTAAATCGGTAAACCTTAAAAATGATAACGAATTGAAAAAAATTACTTGGATACACTATCCTCTTATCATTATCTTTATTTATACGCCAGGATACGTTTCATTTGTCTTACATGTTTTCTTTTATAAGTAGCGTCTCGTTGTCTGGTTTTGATACATTTTTAGAATATCACGACGTGGCGGTCATACGAGAAGGGAGACTCACGTTCTGTTTCAGATGTATACCGAAAGTATTTGGACGCTGTAAATCTGCACGCCGCTTGGTTGAACGCGAGTGAGACACAGAGGGGGATGGTCGAGATGATCGTCTTGTCTTATAATGCGATCCTTAAAGAGATGAAAGATGCTCTAATCAGCAGCATAATCAAGTACGACTTTCGTTCGATGGTCGTTGCCGTGTTTTTTCTGTGTCAAGTGAGTTTTACGGATAATCTCAAAAGATGCAAGTATTTAAAAAGTTGTTTAATTTAAAGAGCATTTAAATCGAAATTATTATGTGTCGAGGAAATAATCCCGTTGGGTAAATTCCAGGGATTTAAATAAATGTAGTTTTTCTCTTTTGCTCTAAATTAAAGAATTTGAAGATTTTTTTTACTTTTAATTTTTTGTTCCCAGATACTTTTCATCTTGTTTTTCGTGCAAACCGCTGTTTGGACTACGTATAAAAAGACCGCATCATTTTTCTTGGTGCGATTTTCCTTGTGTCTAGGAATGTATTATTTTTACAATTCTGAAGATACGACCTCTTTCTACCCGACGAGTATATTTAATGCTTTGTTGTTCTTCGTAGTCATCGGCATTTTATATATTAACTGTGATCTTTGTATAAACAGCGACTTTACTTTGACGGAGGTAAGAATCAATATTTATTTAATTTCTAGTGAAAGATGTTAACAAGTATTATTAGTTTAGACAATTTTAAATATTTCTTGCGCAATAATAAACTACACGATAAAATAACATCTCCATTATAATATTTTAATTTCCGATTAATATAGTTCACGAAGGGACCAAAGATACGCAGAGTGTTCCAAGTCGGCGCGTTGTTGCACATGGCGAGCCTCGTCGGCAGCAGTTTTATTGAGGAGGAGCATCAGACATGGTATTTCTTCTGGACTAGTACTATCGCATACTTTCTCTACCGTTATTTCACAAGATTACTCGCGTACCATCGATAGTGAGTAGAATTTTCTCATCTTTTTTCCTGATCTAATGATAATTCAAATCAGACACACTAAATATACTATTTGTTCACGAAAGCATTAGCATTTAATTTATATAAATTTTTTAGAGATTATATTAATAATGTGCGTATTAATTTATTGTTACGTAAATTTATAAAAAATAGAACAAGGATAAAATTAAAATTTACTTGTTCCATTGTTGATAAAATTCAAGTCAGATTTGAATAATCCGTTGCGTCGCAGCTGAATCTCTTCGCCATCTAATAGTACGGTACATAATAGCGATCTTACGAGCGTTAAGGTGCGAACAGAGGTGGTGGGTCCCGTGGGTCCAACGTGCGACGATACTAGGCGTCACATAGAACTTTGTGCTAAGCTATTGTTGCTACTAATAGGGCACAGAGTTCTGCGAAAGCTAAACAGTACTGGCGACAAGTGGGCCCATTTGCCTGACATAGCTCGCTGGTTGAAGGAAGACGACAACAAAGTCGGAACGACGTTCCTGCTTCTAGCTGGTAAAAAATGTCTAAATCTATTGACAAAACCCTTTAAATTTCTCTCAACATTTATGCTGAAATACAAATGATCTTTTAATTATTATAAACGATTGGGAAATGAATCGTTTCATCGCGAGATATTTCGTACAAGATAAGAGTCAATGTATAATTTGTGATGTTTATTTTCAGCACTCTGTCTTCTAATCTGGATTGCGTACGAATGCGAGGATAAAGAATACAAACGGCAATCGTTGATCCTTAATATGGTTATCGCGGCTTGTATATATTTTCGTCACATGTCCAATGGTGCCGTCGTGACAATTCCATTGTATCCCTCGTCAAGGTAAACACGTGCATTCTTTATATTCCATATAAATGCCAGTTTATCGCGACCGTTCATCGAAGCGATTACACGAACAAACCGCAACATTTAAGAAGCAAACTTTTTCATTTGTTGCAGTGATGGCATACACGAAGTACGTATGTTTTGGGGGATAATAACGCTGTCTCTGCTAAGCTACGGCTATCGCGCGACATTAATAATTAAGCGTGATAAACGGCGTTTCGCGAGCATGATGCTGTTTTTCATCGTGACGACGTGGGTGGCGATCTCGGCGATGCTGCACCAACCGTACAACGTGATCCTATTGCCGATGCAGATCATCACAAGCTCGACCCTCGACTTTGCATTAAGAGAAGACAATTTGCTCGATCTCGGAATCCTCGTACATTATTGGCTGGGCAATGTGTTTTATTTCTATCAGGCAAGTATCTGACTTTATATATATGAAATCCGAGGTGAAATCCTTGACTTTTATTAATCTACATGAACTTTGCAAATGAGAGGAGCAAAAGAAAGAACTTTTGACATCTTTGATCAAATCTAAAAAAAAAAAAAATCGTCCTCTAGATAATTTTTAGGGAAACTTGAAAACATTTGTTTTTCACAATTTTTTTTTTGGTTACGATTGGTTTAATAATTCATTGTGAGATTGTTAAGAATTAAGCTGATTTTTAATCTCGTACTGTGCACGATTGATATTTTAGGGAAATTCCAATAGCCTTGCAAGTATAGACGTCGCAGCGGGATATGTCGGTCTGCGTTCCTATATGCCTCTCGTCACTGGTGTATATTTAATCGTCAATACTTGGTCCGCACCTGTCCTGGCTTATTTCCTACTCATTTACCATCGACAGCTATATCCGACAAACCGGTGAGTGTGCTTCACGAATTCTGCAGATTCTTGTCGATACACGTGTTGATAATGAGAGAGTTATTAATGAGAAGAGACGCGATTCGTATTTGCAGTACGGACGTTGTCGCGCGCACAAGCAGGTCTTTTATCGCGTGGAGGCTGCTGACGTCAACTATCTACATGATCGTTGTCATCAATCAACGTTATCATCTGTTCGTGTGGTCGGTGTTCTCACCGAAATTGCTGTACGAGGCAACGTATTCCGCGACGATGTGCTCCAGCGTGCTCGTAGCGTTGATAGTGTTTGTTGTGCAATCCGCAGCGATTTCTAATTACGCAAATCGTGCAAGGATTAAGGATCACGCAACGCCGCAAGAACCGGTACAAGAAACGGACACGTGCATTTATTAACGTTTCGAAAAATTAGACTTGATGTAATTAAATCTGATTTATATAGCTTACTCTTGTGTAGTCTAGTTTAAAATATAATTAAATCCATAATTGATAGCGCTTAGACTCGGAAGAAAAAGACTGACAAAAGTAATATCGATCAGTTGCTAAGCTTTGTACAGTATTAAATACAACTGATGGATATAAACGCTTATTAGTAAAAATGAATTCATCATAGGAGTATTTTTTAATCAATATTTTATTCTCATCTTAAAAAAAGATCCATTTTATCGCGTAAAACCAAGTCTAGAATGCAATATATTAGTTGCTTTCCATTTACATCAAAACTCGGATAATTCTCACTTGTGACGTCTCAAACTCACGTGTCGAATGCACGTTCTTTTTGCATGCTGGCAAGTGAGATTCAACAGAGTTTTTATCCAAAATCGAGACCATGTGCTTCAATGAATCTAATAGACTCACATTAAAAGTGAGACTACGAATCTGTATTGTTATGCGATAGCTTTGTCACCAAAATAAGCAGACAAGTACACAAAATGACTTGTGTACTTTTCCGAGTATAAAATACTCACATAACTGAGTGACTCAGATCACTAGAGTGTAAATGGAAAGCAACTATTAACACAACATGGGGACGATATGCCACACTGTAACAAAAGTTTATCAGTAAAATGAATTTGTTACGAGAGTGGAATATCGTTTAACAAAGATGTAGAGTATAGTCAAACCTCCGACTTAACGTCGCATAACACAAAAAATCAGACCTATTCTATCTCTTTTTTACATTTGCTTCAATATGTCATAGAAGGCAAGAAAAAATAGTCATCTAAGAGATTTAAGTAAGACGACGAGCCTGTTTGATAATTTTATAATTTACTGCATTGAGAGAAATCCTTAAATGTTATACTTTCTGAAAATGTAAAAAAGAATTGATTTTTGATCCGGTTAAATGTATGCATCCCCTTAATTTATTAGCAATCTCTATTTTTAATTTTCCCTTCAGTGTCTCCACTCGTATTTTGTACAACGAACGAAAATTACGTCGTCGATCAATTTAGAGTTTAAAAAACGAGTAACAAACAATAGATATTATATGCGCGTGCATGTTCGTAGTATCATTAGTCAAAATCGAACGGTGGTACAAGAACAGCGCAAAAAGAGAAGGAGCAAGTTGATTGTGGAGGTTCGGCCGTTTTGAAATTCGCGATTAAGATCATATTCCACTTTATCGGTGGGAAATCAAGAAACCTACTCCAAATATGACCACGTGCGCGCGCGCGTGCGAACACTGTCTCACAACCAGAGAACTGTCTCGTACCAGCGAGACTCTTGTTGCTAGAGTTTGAATTTAACTCTCGATGCGGCTAGCTATAATCTCGCAGAATACATTTAATTCGCTAAAGTCTCGGCTAATCCTTGATCACAACAAATAAATTACTATCGTTGCGTTCACGCTAAAAACTTTTGATTTCTCGATTATACGATTCTACAACGAGCTCGCGAAATCGAACATTGACGAAGATGTCAAAGTTATCAATAGGAACATCTTTATGTGTGTACAAATACTCTACGTATAATACCAAAGTCGTCAAATACAAGATGTCTCAGATTTCTCAAGCACGCTCGCACTACTATGGATACTAGAGAAACGAAATAATTTTCCGGTAATTGTAAAATTACTATTTATTTACTATTAAAATATTATTTCTATATATATATATATATATATATATATATATTTATATATATATTTTTTTTAAATGAAATCTAAAACGATGTACCTATGATGTGAGACATCTTGAATTACGACAGAATCAAGAGCGAAAAAAGCGCGTCTTAATCAGAGCGATTTGATAAAATAAGATAGATATTCCGCTATCGGCCCGATGTATCGTGCGAAAGCTCACACGGCACGACGCTCGTTTAAGCTCGCAATCGACAGCTTCGCGGCGCGGCGTCCGATGTGGGCCGTTGTTACATCGCAAAATATAAATATGCATATCGCTATAGAAAAATATCGGTGCCTCGTTCGAGTCTAATCGTTTGGCAATATTTGACACGGCGTTATAAGTACACAAAGCTGACGAGAGCCCTTTGGACCTCTCGAGTTTGCAGCAACTGAATCGTAAGAATACTTTCGATAACATATACTAATAATATATACACCTAACGATGTACCCGTATATCTTTTAAAACACATTTGATATTTCGAAGACATCAAAAATTGGTGCTACGACGTTGATTAAAATGGCGAATTCATTCCCAGCTTCGTACCAAATTCTAAACGTGCTCTTTTCTGGTACCTGACGTTCACTCTGAGAAAGAGAGAATAGAAACATTAATTAATTTCAGAAATTGCAGCGAACGCGCCATAGACGACTAAAGGCATGCAGAAAACGATAAACTTACTTGATCTCTTGCCACTTGATCAACTCGTTAACCGCTAATGTCAGCGGAACAGAGAGTAGAAAGAACAACGGTACGTGAATCGGGAAATTCTCAATCTTCTTGCCTTCCTCCCGCCAAAACCTGCGGAACGTCACACCGGAGAATACCGCTTGCACGCACAATCTATGACAATAATAAAACGACAGATGTATTTAGAAAGGACAAATTTTTTTGCGACATGTTATTCGGTTAGAACTTCCACTTACACGACAAATACGCCAAGAAACCAGGTGCAATTACTCATGGGATTTTTCTTCCATATCGAGTATTCCCTGTGCACAAAGCTGACAGATATCGTAACTGAAAGAAAAGATATATGTTAATGAGCTTCCAAGTGTACCTATTATTATTTCTGTGTGTCAATATGTATTGCTGTATTAGGTTGGTATAAAAGATTTGCCATGTCTCTGTTTTATCCTGATTTTAAAAAATTATTAATTAATAATGCATCATTTTTTCAAGTGGACGTGGACATGAAAAAAAAGACACGATGAAATAAAATAATAAACTTGAAAAATTGAAAAATTAACAAATTGAGTACGTTTGTTTTCAACAAGAGGAAATTTGACAAACTGTGGACGACTAAATTTTTTGCCCCAAGTACGATATGCAACAATACGATAGAAAAAATATTGCTAGATGGTCGAATTACCGAAATGCAGGACTATGAGGGTGAGAGCGAAATGTTGCACGACCAGAACGACGATCGGCCTGCTGCCCCAGCCGCCCCAGATCTGATCCCGCGGATCTGGATATATATACAAGCACTTGGAGTTCGTCTGCGGCACGTAGACGGGGCAAAGCGTCAAGAACGAGATGCACTGCGAGAGGATCACCGTGATCACCGTCGGCAAAAACTTGCTGCCGTAACACCATAGCACGAATAGCGTGACCTATAATCGCGCGTAAGGGATTATCGATGTTTATTCTCCTTCAGCTCCTATTACTTGTTTAAATTAATGCTGATAAGTAACCAGTATATACACACACAAGACCTTTTACCCTAATGAATTTCTTTTTCGCGAATTCGCATACTTTCGTCTCGCGAATCATTTGGAGATAAAATATTGGAATAAAATTACATACGTAAAAAAAAAAAATAGAATATGAGAACAGCGTTATTCTTTTCATAATTTGAGTTTCTATTTGATTCGAACTATATGAAGCACGCGAGTTTCGAAAGAATTGCCGATGACCTCATATATATTTATCGCCTTTCTCACCTCTCCGTTAACTACGCATTGATTCTTCCCAGTCGCGCGTTGCATTATCGTCGAATCTATCGGCGTGGCGATCATTGATGTCGATAATATGGGGATTATCAAGCAGCACAGCCAGAGTACCTGGTCGATGGAGAACAGTGGCGGCAGCAGTAGAAACGCCGACAGCATTTGCATAAATGAGAGCGTAACTAAGCAGCACAGCCAGAATTGTATACAGTTCCATAGATTCTTCATATAATGACGAGCCTGTGGGTGCACGCAAAGAAAAGAACCGTTTATTGTGCCTCGTTACCTTCCCATTTAATTTCTTGGAAAATACACCGTAAATACCTCCATAATGAGATGAAAGATTGCCACAGGGTCCTCGCGTTTCACACTCAGCGAACACGCGACGGAGTTGAGCGCTCTACTCAGGTCAATGGGAGAAATTCCTTGATTCTCCGTGGTAGGTACCAACACGGGTACTTTTTGACACACCTGGGGGTACAAGGGCTCCACCGCTACTCTGCAATCGATTTAAAAGTCTTTAGAAAACTTGGATACAGAGAGAACCGATCACTTTCGCAAGATCAGAAACTATATATGGATCTTTCTCGAGATGAACTTGATTCTGTTGATGAAATTTTTGAGAGGTTACATGCCTGAAAATTTAATTGAAAATGAGGCTGGGCAATCAGGGAATTTTCAAGACTCGAGGAAAAATATTTTACTTCCGGGATGTAGGATCACACTAGACGATTGCAGTCAGACGTACACCGCGATTCTCTGTGTACGCCTGGATGGAATTTTGCCTTTGTGTGATCGCGTCTCTAAAAAATCTCACCGATTCGATCGATAACAAAAATTATAATTACCCTGCGTCAGCCTGCATGAAGATTGGCATGTTTTCAGCGTTGGCGGAGGATCCAAGCACGCATACCACCTCGCCGTAGTCCTGCATAATGTGCAACATCTCGCGAGTCACTGTAGTGTTGCAGTCGGTGAACAGGGATACGAGCAAAGGAACGTTGTCTATTAGTTCGATGTGCGGACGTATCTTATCTATGCCCCTCGGCAATTTAGCCTGCGCTCGCAGATAAAGTACCTCATGTATCATAAACGTTTATTAAGTTTAATCGAGAAGGAGATCTGCCCTACCCTGTTCGACAGATCAAAGTTGACCGGCGCGCTTTGCTCGGTGCTGTCGGTGAGGCAGCTCAAGGATCTCCAAGCTTCCTGGCCTGATCCTAGATCGACGCTCTGCACCAAAACGCTGTCCTCGCTTCTCACCGTGTCCTGCTCCCTGCTCGACAGTTTGTTATCTCTGTAGCATTATCAAACCTTGTGAATACCATCGCGTATCTTTATAGAAATCTTTTTAGTTTGGCATTAGATATCACAGCAACCTGTGGCTCATCGCGCTCTTGACCTGCGAAGCCCCCGTGTTGTTCCACTCGGTGGTCTCATCGTCGAACTTGACCGTTGAGAAGTCCGTGTTGATAGCGCTCGGCGCCGACATACTCATCGCTCGGCTGTTGTTCAAGTTGTTGCTAAAACGGGAAACATTCTTTCTTAGTGGATACTATCAATCGCTCGGCATTTCGCTAGTGATGTTGGTGGGCGATAAGAAACACATTTAATGCTAAGAAGCCAAGAGAATACATCACAGTTTGCCGTCCAAAAGTTCTATTGGGACACGGCAAATATAACCATGAGAAATAAATGAGAGAACGCGCAAAACAAGATTTTAGGTATTTAAGTTTTTTTCTCGTGATATTTTTTCATTAGTATTTCATTTATATTTATTGCTTCAAGTCCATTTCTTTCAAATCCCTTTTCAAATCCGTTTATCGAACGATAAATGATTATGTTAAATTTCCATTTCAAGTACCTACTTGCACGTGTACGATCTACGGTTAATATTTTGCCGTTTTAACTTGTGTTTTGTTTTTCTCTTTTGAAGCAAAGCAAAAGTCTGATTTTATATTGTACAGCGTAGGATAGTGAGCTATTTCTGCATGTAATCGGCGTAACGTACCGAGGTAAGACACGATTAAGCAAGTGGCTGGCCTCGTCCATGCAGGAGTAATTAGGCTGATGAGATTGGGCTGTGGGTGAGGGAGTGGGTGAGGACATGGCTGCTGCCTGGCTCACCCACCAACCCACTGGACTCTCGGACCTGACATTGTCATGTGTGTGTTAGTTACAGTAAAATACATATGGGCGTGTATCTTCTTCGCGCGAGTACGCGTGTATTCGCATAATCAAATCCTTGATGGACATTAACTCGCAATCACTCACTCACACGCACGCATACACGCAGTAACAACAAAATTGCTTCACACGTTAAGGAACATGTAATTGAAAATGTATGTTTGCAAAGTATCTATAAGAAAGAGATACAAACAAGTGATAATAAAGT
This sequence comes from Temnothorax longispinosus, assembly GCF_030848805.1. NCBI lineage: Eukaryota > Metazoa > Arthropoda > Insecta > Hymenoptera > Formicidae > Temnothorax > Temnothorax longispinosus. The sequence goes on from NC_092368.1 coordinate 17,068,010, forward strand.
AAAATTAATATGCCCTGCGTTAATATGCCTTGAATAAAGATAGAGATATTAGTACACATGTTAGGGGAGATATTAGGACACTGCAGCCAAATGATTGCGACATTATCTTCCATCGAGATTGGAATGCCTATGCAGAACGTCTCGCGGAGAAACATGTCTGAGATTCAAGCTTAAACTTGATTCGATCTTTAATTTGCAGAATTTCCAAAAATTTGTTTCAACCATTTACTCATACCTTTTAAAATATATTTAAAATATACGGTAATTACTATATCTATATACATACATCTTTTTTAGGATTTTTAGTTGCAACGGCTTTCTGAACGATTTATTTTTAAATAAATCTTTATATGATGTAAAACATGGACACGCAAGTTACGTTGCACTCAGTGTATACGACGTGGATCTTGTGTATTATTTCATGAGACATTCTGCGTAACAAAGATGACCATGCAGCAGATCAATATTAACAATAACAAGAGTAAAAAAGACGTATAGACAAACATATACGACGGGGGCATATGCGGATATCTCTCCAGCCATTGCTGTCTCCTGCAATATACATGGACATGATTTACATTTGAACCTCGTGGTGGCTCGCTCTAACAAGAATAAGAGAATTAATGCGTCGTTAATATGCATGCAGCTATCCCACGTGCGTGTCTGATCCTGACGATTAACCCTTTCAGTTAAAAACTTTTTTTTTTAATATATACTTTTAGATTTCTCATTTTAAATCTTTTCTTCCATCTCCTTTCTCTTCCTCAAAGGAAACATTTGTCTAAAAACTAATCAAGGTGATGAGGATCACGAGAACGTCGGATCAGATGGACACTGATGGTAAGAAAAAGTCACGAATATGCCCCATATGAAAATCCAAGAGACATTGAGAGAAAAACGACATCGCGCGTCTACAACATAGGATACCTGGCCCCCTCGCTGAGTAACGAGATGTGGCAATTCCATCCGCTCTCCAGACCCATTTTCTCTGAGAAAACGCGCGAGCGCAGCTCATTTTCCTTGCTGAAGTGGACGAATCTTATGCACGCCCTGTCCAGTTGCTCAATCAGTTGCACCTGTAGTCAATAATGTACATCACTGCGTGTTTGCAGTAAAAAAAAAGAAAATTTAAAATAATTTAAAAAAAGAACGAAAAAGAAAAGAAAAGATTCGACCACATAGTAGTTGGCGCACCATATCGGTTTGCGCCTGATATTGCATGGTCACCATTCCGATGAAAACCTGATTACACTGCACCTCGAAGCAGCTTTCGACGTCGCTCACGTCATCATCCTTCGTTTCGTTGCACAACAAGGAATCTGAGAAGAGAAAGTCACGTTTTCTTTGCTGCAGTTGAAATATTTGCGAAACAAATAAAAATAAATTAATTTTAAAGATCAAAGTTACAGACAAAAAAATCCGTTCACGTAGTGAGTAGTGCACAACCTGTCGAATGAAACTGCCCTAATATTCCTCGTACTCTGGGATCGAGAACGTTTCTAAAGTCCCACGGCAAAGGGGTCGGGCTCCTGTGCGGCGTGTACAAGTGTTTGCTATCAGCAGGCAGTTCCAGATATATCTCGGACATCTTGTCGCTGATGGCGCGCGTCAGCGGTCGGTAAGCGAATGCGGTGCAGTACGAGGTCAAGCTCGTCCTCTGGTAAAAGTCCTGCACCTTTTTTCTGCAACGACAAAAGAGGAACGTATTATTATTATTATCAAATTATCGCTATCAAAAGAGGGACACCATTATTAAACCAGAGAGAATCGTTACATAACACGTAAACTTTACCACGGGACACGGGACCAAACATTTTACAAAACATATATAATCTTCCTTATGTAATAAGATGTTCTAGAATACGTTGTTTAGGGACTGGATGGAATCAAAAGCGAACCATGTACCTGTCTGATGCGGAAAGAGGGCAGAGATCGTGACCATCCCAGTACTCGATGCACGAGTCTAGAATTACGTCGGCCGTTCCTTGCGTCAACAATTGCAGACCGCCACCGCTGCGCTCTTTCACGACCACGGTGACCATATGAGGAAACGGGAACTTCAACTTTGTCGCGATGCTCAGCGAACGCGCAAACTTTATATCCCGCCTGACCATCTCCGGTTGCTACCAACAAAACGTTTATAGTTTGCTGCCGATTGACAACTTTTATTCGCTTTTGTAACAAAAATCCCCCTCTGAACGATATCTTTTTAGAATGGCAAAGCTTAAAAAAAAAACCCAGTTTGATTAAGACAGTTTTTAACCAGCTACACAAACTTCAGTTCAACAATTTCTGCGATTACACAGAACGCGCGAGCACATTCCAAAATTTTGACGGAGGGCGATTTCACTATGACTCTACACGTAAGTTTGAAAAAAGGAAAAGCATTATCCTAAATTCTTACATGCAAACAATTATTAGTAATACTTACTACATGTCTAAATGTACACAGTTGTTGCTCCAGTTGAAAGATCTTTTGCGCCTGGTCCTGGAAACCGATCTGCTTCGCCAGTTCGCACAGACATCTGCTGAAATTTTAAACTTTACTTTTCGATTCTTTTGAAATTGGATTTTGCAAGGATTGAATCAATGGCAATCGATTCTAAGAGAGAGAGAGAGAGAGAGAGAGAGAGATTAAGGACGCACATACCGTCTGTTGGTCACTGGGACTAGGTTCTCGTTGTAAAGAGCCTCGCAAGTGACATGGCAACAGAATTGCATGTAGTGCTCCTGCGTATCCATGTTGCACGTGTTGAGGAGGATCGCCAGGCCGAGCGGCTTCAGGGAGTTGAGATGTTGCCGCCACGATTGGTCGTCGAACTGCAGGCGGAACGGCAGGGCGTGATCATGGGTGAGATCCAAAACCTCGGCGGTGGAGTGCGACATATCTGCGACAAGCATCGGATGTCGTTACGTCGCGCACTCGACGACTCTCGTTGTCTCTCGCGTCCTTCCTTACCGTGCTGAACGTAAGACGTTCTATTGGAGTTGACCTTGGTCTCCTCAGACTCTTGGTTCTTATCAGTCGTCTTGTCCACGCTGCCGGTACTGAAAAAAACAAACGGGATTGTACGCGGCGTCGAGATACCGCGTAGCACCGTGTGATTTCACCGTAAATAAAAGTTACGTCAAAACTCCTTTGTCTCAGGGGGAGAAATTCATAAATTCTTGGACTTTTACTCGGATTCTTATATCCCCAACTGGGTCCGCGCGCGACTATAAGATGACTACCTTGAGCTCGGCGACAAAATATTGGCGTTACGTAGGAAAAATACTTTCTCCGCCGTAGGATTAGGCCACGAGAGAATTCCTTTCTTATCTACGCAGCACAGTGCCTACAGAAATACATATAGAATGTTTTAGACGAATCTTTGACAGAATCATTGCTTACTGTGGTACTCGGGTATAACGTCACAGTCACGTCGTGCTACGATACTCACAGTCACAGAGCCCAGTACGTGTAAAATGCTCGCCGACCGCGACATCATGTGCTCCGTGCCGAAAAGAATATTGAAAAAGTACTCTTTGAGTTCCAGCCAATTATACACTACATCCGGATGACTGGGACCATTGATATCCGCGTCTTCAAAAGGATCTACAAACTAAATTTAAGGAAATTATAAATTAATTAATTTATTATTATTTTTTTTAATCAAATATAATTCATCAAAATCACAATACGCTCTGTATAGAATGTGTGTATTACATTACGTACATGTAATATACACTTGGTATATAAATTTTAATTTGTAAATAATGAATTTCTAAATTAAATACTGACCTGGAGTTTCTTTGCGGACAGATAAAGCTTGAACAATGCTTTGAAACGGGCCATGCCGAAGCAATTGAGGACGATCCAGCAGGCGGGAAACATCAACGGCAGCAACGGCAGACTAATGGTGATGGGTTGCAACAAAAACATCTCACTCCAGTGGCCGGTACCAAAATAATCTGTCAAATACAGATAACGGAGCAGATTGACCACAAGGATAACGATCACGAGTATCGGATAGATCAAGTGCTCGATGCAGCAGATCATCAACAAGTGACGCTTGCGATTGTAATACGTGACCGGTCGATCGAGAGCTTGATCCAACGCCATTCGGAGATTCATCAGGTATGGCGTTTCCTGAAGTTTGTAGATTTTGCTCTTCAGAGGTGCGCGGGCCTGCGGCGTGGAGAAAATCTCGTTCGCGCTGTGTACCGGCGCACAGTAGGTCTCTTTCGCATGCAAAACAGGAGCTTCCGCATCCTGCAATTCAAAGTTTACGTAGAAAGCTCGATTCTGCGAACCGAGTTTGATTTCAACAGAATCTCTGTGTAACTTGGACATTTTGAAAACTGTGAACATCTCAGAGAAGTTTCGGACGCGAGAGAGAGAGTTGAATTCACGTACGTCGTACGGCACGCAATATCCAGGTGCTTGCTGGCCTGGCTTCATCACGATTATGTCACCGGCCACTAATAAAGCCCACGGCAAGTTGACTACTTGACCATCGCGATACGTCCACTGCAGGGTCAGGCAAGGGGATTGCGGACTGCACAGATGCGGATAGTTGTCGGATTTCCATTGACATGTGGAACGTGCAACTGCAATTTCGAAAAACACACACGTGTACGTATAATCGTTGCTACTGGGAGAAGCTTCATATGGGATTTATACAGAAACTGCGCGATATTGTTATGCAGGCTATTCTATTGCTTGCACGTTTAATTTTGAGATGAGATAAATGTGTGTGTCACACAGATATGGAACGTCTTATTTGGTGTCTATTTAAATACGTACCATTGAGTTTATCCAGAAGACGTTTCACTCTATGAGGAATTTCCTCGTGTCGTAATTTGTTATCCAATATCACTAAGATAGAATTCAATACTACTAAACAACAGACTGTCAGTCCTTCGTACGGCAGTGTCGAATACCTGCAATAATATATTTATTTACTGCAGGGAGCTGGTTGTCAGTTGTCACGGAGAGTCGTAAGGTGAGAAACGCGGTCCAAGTTTCACACAACGGTGCCGCCCCGGTGCGTTTAATTAATAAATACCATGTTTCATTGAGCGTGAAGAACGCAACGATGAGAATAATGGCGTTGATCAGCAGGGCAATTGCGGAGGTCCAGCAGAGCGTCGTATATTGGCTGCGATGATGTAGGGCATCCCTCAGCCAAGCTCTATACTTGCTGAATATAAACGATTGTCGCGATAAACAAGTATAAACTTGATATAAACATTATTGCGCTTGCTCGAAATAATCACAATCGCTGTACAAGATACTACTTATTTCTCCTGCGATCCTCTTCGTACTCCTGCAGAACGCGTCTAACATCGCGATGCAGAGTATCCAAGGCTACTGCGGTGGTCAAGCCTAGACTGCCTAGAGTCTCCTTAGGTTTAGCCTCAGTACTCTCGTCGTGTCTCTTGGTGTCTCTGCCAGTTAAGCGCTCGCTCTCCATTTTCTACAAAAAGCAACCGAATCAAGAAAGATTAGTGTCAGTTGTCACTACACGTTGTTAAATTGTTAACGTAGTAAAATGTCAATATATTCTGCTTTGATCTTTGATGTTCCAAGCAACACGCGACAATCCTACAGTGCTACAGTCCACGTCGATATACAGCTTAACTAACGAAATGTGTTTTATCCATACATACATTGATAACTTTATTCTCGGTAAAATAAATTAATTTGTAATATAATCGCCGTGTTATTGTTGGCATGACCAAAAATTACGAGCAAAAGATGCAATCAAGCGGAAAAAAGTCAATAGGAGGTTATAAATCTACAAACTCGCTCTTGTCGCAGGAAGGAATCGTTGCTCCTTCCCTTGTGCTCGGCACTCGAGATGTAGCGTGTAGCGTATCGAACGTGATCGCAATTTAGCTCCACGGCAGCGGGGATCGCATAATTTTCCAAGTCCGCTCGCGAAACTGCGACGAACAGTACTCAAAACATGTTAATCGCATCGCACACGACTCACGATTCTGCTGGGCCCTGGGCACCCGTACCACTGGGCTGGGCTGGCCGCTGGGGCACCGTGCGATCGCGATCGCACACTGATCGTCACTGATTGTGAGAGGAAGAGAGTGCGAGAGAGAAACATAAACGTAATGATATGTATAATTTGAAATTATTGTGTATATTATCTTATCATCACCAATGTCATCATATCAACCGTCGATAATGCAGGATTCGCGCGCGCGTGTGCGGATTGACAATGCAACAATTTTTAAAAATTGCATACATTAAATAAAAGCAACAATTTTAAAATTAAGTAAATTAACGCATACAAATAGAACTGCTGCTCGCTTTTGATTTATATTATCATATTCGTATGCGTTAATTTTGAAATGTCAATATACATATATAAGAGATATTATTATTATAAAATTATTAAATTAGATTAAGGTAAAGAGGAAAGTAACAAGTATTATATATATTTTTTATTACGTTTATATAAATATTATAATGTCATATGTATATACTGACATATAATATTCATTATAGTATATTCATTATAGTATATAATATAAAAAATATATGTAAGTGTATAATACCTACATATTTAAATATAATTAAGTACAATATATCGAGGACGTTGTGTTTTCTCTTTTTTATCGGTGAAAGAATCCCATGAACATCAGTAAATACTGATACAGCAGTACAATATCGACGTAAATCTGCGTTGTCGCGAAGACAACCTCGTCGGGACTCAATTCTATTCTGCGTCCACCCATGATCGTTTGCACGTCAAAGTAGAGATACTGAAACGATAATGCATGAAACGTACAATTTTTAATATTGCAATCTCGTGCCTACTTGTTTATATCTATTACAGTAAATTACATGATTATATATATGTATATTCAAAGTTCCCGCGTGACCTTCGCGCGCAGTTGACGTTTTTATTTTACTTGATTTAATCCATTTATTATAGTATAGCTCAACACACGAGCCATTTTATTTTTGTAACGTGCCACATTGAATTAATATTAAGAATTATTGTAATCGAGAAAATTTAAATAAACACATTTGCAGTTTTATTAAAATTAATATATACAGCTTCTAGATATATGTTTAGATGTAAGAATTCAAAAAACTGCAAAGTCGTCAAATTAAAATGTTAATGTTAATTGTCGATTAGATGAGTTTTCCAAGAATCCAAAATACACTGACCATGCACAGCAGGAGCGTTCCAATGATAGAGATTATCAGGCGTAAAACAATTACGTGGGTGAACAGCAGGATTATTAGCAATGTAAAAATGGCTACGATCGAAACCAATCCAATCACCATCAGCAAGCCTGGCCTCATTGTCAAGTCAAACTGTAATTTCATCATAATAACGATTCTTGTCATTTATATTCTCTCTCTCTCTCGAAATAAATTAAAGAAAACGTAATCAGAAACTAAATTTCTGAAAAGTATTATATTCCTGATTCAATATATGTATATACATATATAAATATATACATGTATTGAATCAGGAATTAACATATATATTAACATATGTTAAAACGGGAAATATAATGTATATTGAATCTCGACAAGTATAAACATATACAGTGAAAAAATTTAACATACAAGCTTCAGTGTGACGCATGTTAAATCATGAAATTATCATAAAATTGCGACAAAAGTATAGAATAAATGGGAGGGGGAGAGAAAGAGAGAAAACTACCCTGGAGAATGTTGCCACAAGAGCTATGATTGTCGTGACGGCGGCGGTCATGCCCATAACGATGAGGATCACCTCGATGCTGTAAAACACGGAGACGAAGGCGGCCAGGTACGACATTGCTAGTGTCTGCGATTCATGAGAGATTTAAATGGATTAATTTTAATTTACGTAGAGAGAGATTACCAATCCGTTGCGAGGAAAAGAAGAAAATGTCGAGAGATCGTACCAGTAGAAATAGACAGATGTAATTGAACGGTGGCGTTTGCCTAGCATGCACCGAGCAGGCTATGGCACAATACGCGACGATGAAGAACACCCTAAAATACAAGCAAATGTCTTAATTAAACTAAAGTTTACAAAATAAACGGTACAATTAATTATAAGTAATAGACGATTTTTTAGACCTATATAAATAAAAAGAATCAAGTGCGAACAGACAGCATGGAGAGAGTATTGTAATATATAAATATAAAATGGATATATTATAACATAATATTGATATGTAATATCTACGTTCTACGTAACATGTATATTACAATATGTTTATGCATAGATGATTTAGATATCATCGTGTTAATCATAATATTATTTATATATCATCTGCTCGTTCCCTCTCATTCCTTTCCATTTAATATAGTCCTAACAGAATCAGATCAGGGCAGACAAGAAATCTATCCTTGGCTGAGCCTTCCTTAGCTTACATGGCAACAATCCACAGATACCAGTGTACCATCATAAACTTCTGCGCTTCATCCCTGAAAAGTACGTCCGAAAATCACACTAATATGTTTATACAATACAAATCAATACAATAGAATTAAAGAATGGATCGTCGAGATACCGGTTTCTCTCCGGTGTATACTTACACGAACATAAAGATGGATATGACGAGGATGGTGAACATGAGCTGCAGCGTGAGGAGGCAGAAGACTTTGCGGACAAAGCCTCTCCGGACGATGACGTCCTTGAAGTCGCCTATAAACTCGTCGGCCTCCTCCTGCGGCAGCATGTTTCTCCTGCGCTGTTCCCGTACCCAGGCCTTGTACAGTTCCAGATTCTCCCTTTCCCTCTGCGCTACCATCTCGTCAGTCACCGTGACGGTGTACGGTCCCTGGAATCCAAATAGTTGATAAGCTGAAAGTGTCGCTGGCAAATCCTTTTGATTACACTACTATTAACAAACGAAATTTTAGAATTTATATTTTTTTAGAATTTTAAAAGAGAATTAAAGTGAATCTGGCAAATCGCCAAATTCAACGAAAATTAAGATCCGCTTAAGACTCGCATGATTGAAATGTCACTCACGCTCTTCAGTTTTTGGCCTTTGATTAACGGCGGTAATTGCGGAGGACCTGGGATATGCTGTGGAATCCGCTGTTCTTCGATATCGGTTTCGTCGGACCGCATTGGACAGGCCGAATAGACGTACTCGTTAACATGTATCGAACCTCTTGCTCCACTCTTATTTATGTTGTGTATTAATAATAGTAGAACATGCCTACGTGTATAGCCGAATATAGCTACGAATCTGTAGTCAATAATCAATCGCAGCTACGATTAACAAATGAAGGTATATAAGTGGACAAATATACGCTACAAATCAAGTAATCGCACTAAATATATCAGCGGGTGAACGTACCATTTATTTTTAGAAATATTACAATACGCAAACACAAAAGACGAAATATACAGAAAATACAGTTGTAATAATTTTATTAAATGTTGCAACAGAACTGTACAGTTAAATTAATTAAATACATATATAATAAGCACACAGTGTACACTATACATATATAATTAACAACGTGCGTTGCACGAATGAAATTAGTTCTGTATGCTTTTACTTTGGCTTTAATTAAAACTCTCCATGGAATCGAGTGAAAAAGAATTAGTTACAAAGATCACGTACGTTACGTATTATAAAACTTAAATAATTCCACCTATATCTTTATTAGTTTGTTATAATTCTAATTACGTATTAACTAGCGTTAAAAAGAATAAAACGAGGTAGAAGTATCACCGATACACAATCATTTAGGCGTTAAAGCTCGGTATTAAAATTTATTACGTCTTAACAATGCATCTAATCGATACGTCACGGGCCGTTCGTGGCAAACCCTTTTTAATACTTTTGCTCGATGCCGGAAGCCTCAGCAGGAAGGTAATTAAGCGTATATATCATTACTTTCATCATCTACAATCATTACGTACCGTATGTATCATTTGAGTGATGACGCTCGCGTTACGATGGATTGAACAATGCGACATATTAGTGGTGTGTGTGTGTGATAAAACTAACTTTTTATAAATATAAAACAATACCGGTTCATTGGATTTTCATAAAGAATCTGCATAATACTTCAACAAGTACGTATATAATTTTACTGTACTGCTAATTTTTAGTTTGTTAAAATAAAATTCACTTTCTTGTCATTCTATTTCACTTCACTTGTTTATAACACGCATGGGGATTACTTACTCTTATGTCCCCGATCGATCACGTCCACTTTGTGATCGTAGTAAACTTAGCTCTTAACGATACTATGGAAATGGTAACTCTTGTGTGACTAAAACGATTCGCTCAATCGAATAAAAAGCGCGCGCGTGGTATTCCTACAAGTATAAATTAAAAAAAAAAATTATTTTCTCTTTTGTGATATTCAGATATTGCAACTATTAGTACAAAAGATTATTTTCTATGAAATTCTATTTAATATAAAATCGTTGGAATTTAAAAAAAAAAGGAGTGACAACGTTCTTAGAGAAAACATATCGAAGCTAACATTTTACTGTCTTGATTAATAAAACGTACTTCAAAGCTACGTAATATTTCATTTTCAACTTTATTTGAAAGACGAATGCGACGAATCTTTCGCACCAATCTAACATTGTTCATTCGGTAATGATACCGATAGCAAAAAAGCTCTGAACAGTTGCATAGTGAAGTGTAAGAAAGATTCCATACATTCTTTCACGGTTTCTTAGTATATTACGTAGCATTCCTTTTTATATTCGATTGTTGCGATTTACGCGGTATCAGTCTTATAAATAGTGTCGGTAGAAAATGTGCAAACTCGCTCGCGAAACGTTCCGGAAGTGAAGAAGCTTGGCTCGCTTGCTCTCTCTTTCGCCTTTTTTATTTTCTTCTGTAGCTCGAAGCGCACAAGCACGTTTTTTCTTTTACGTTTGTGCATCGCTGTCATATTCCAGATTGATCAATCTGCTCTTGTATTTTACCACACAACAACTATAGGAAAGATAACAAATCGTGAGATAAAATATATGATTTAATATACGTCACATATGGTGCAAATTAATTATATATATGGAGGAGTAAAAACCACAGTGGTAAAAGTCTTTATTTTTTTAAATATTTGACACACCACCTGTGGTTGGTTTTCACCCCTCCATATAATTATGATGATTTAATAGAAAATACTTTTGCGAAACTATACAACTAGCTGGTAATACGTACCTGTTTAATATTATGATCAGTTATTAAAAGTATCTTTGATTGATCCGCACTGCCGAATAGACCACCGAGTTTCTTTCTCTTAGTAGCGTCTTTGGTAAAAATTTGTACACCTTTCTCTACGATTCTTGCCGGGTCGCTGAATTCGTTCCAAGTATGACTCCAGTCAACCTGGAAAAAAAATAAGAAAAGCATAGATATATAGCCATTTCTTTTATTTTGACAAGAGAAGATGGTTGATTGATCAATGTAATAAATAGCTACCAACTGTATCAAGTGTTAATAAATTTACTAACCCGCCAACCACCAAACAAATCACTGTGTTCGAGATACGCTAATCTTTTGTCGGTGAGTAATAGTACGTCTTTGTTGATGAACACATGGTAGACGTAAACGTCGGTGTGCGCATATTTCCCCTTTTCCACGTCCTATGAAAAAGAAATCTCATATTTATTTCATATAGAAAGACTTGGTAAAATTTAATTCCGTATAATTTTTTATAGAGAATATTATACCATATGAAATAATATTTCCTAAAGAGCATATTATAATTCTTCTTTTTCTATTCATTTCTATACATACATAATATTTATAATAATTCTATATAAATTATAAATACATCCTCTATAGAAATGTACCATTATAATAGAATATGCCTACTAAAAACGAAACATCTATCTGAAATTTAAAGATAAAAGTATATCAAAGATACTTGGAAGACTAAAATTCTTACCTTCAATATCTTATTGCCTTCGGCTTCATCCTTTATGTACGGTCTAACAAGACTGTCCGGTTGCAGAAATCTAGGCGATCGTACTCTCTTTGCTTCCTCACCCAGCTCGGTGGCTCTAAAACGAATGTTACAATGCAATCTCCATATTACATGTATAGATTAATTAAGCTACGTTATAAACACGTCCAAATTTCACGTGTCTTAATAAACAAGTTATTAAGACTACTTTTGCATACTTAACGAGCCATACCGTCTGATAGCTCCAAAGGAACCACTTGCAAAGTCGATAACACCAGCCGTAGGCCTAGTAACGAGTCCAACAACACCTTTTCCAAACCCTTTGAAAAATCCTTCTACTCCTTCCTCCTTTGCGCCTGATATGGGTTTCGTTACTACACCCGTTACACCATCGAATACACCCTGTCAAGTGAGATTAAAACGTCCTAGATGTATCAAATTAATTAATCAATAAAATAATTAACCCGTGCGATCTTACCATGACTAAACCCTTTCCGCTTCGTGCGAGACTTTCTTGTAAGTTAGCGGGCTGTTTGTTAAGCTGTTCTTGCCTCTTTCGCTGATAATCTTTGTCGAAGGTCAGAGCAGCTATACCCTTGCCTACAAAAGCAAGCGAGTAATAAAGTAAATATATATATATATATACACATGCAGTTGAAATAAAGAAAACATTAAAAAATAAAAAAATAAAAAAAAAACTTTTTATATGGCAAACATCACCAACTACGATTAAACGTAGCGTAATATTTTTATTCATAGTGTACGACATTTTTTGCGAGCGCACAACGAGCGCCTACAACCTTTTTAATCGAATATAATTAAAAGGACACCGTGATCGAGAGACACACACCCATCGCTCCCGTGATCTTTGACACAGCGCCCGCCATTCCGCCGACGGTATGGCCCAGCATGCTGCGCACCCCGAGGTACAGGCCCTCCGCGAACTCCCCCGGACCTTGTATGGCCCCTTGGAAGGGTTCGTAGAACAGGTCCTCGATGCCCTTCATCGTCCCGACCACGAGCCCGTATGGATTACCGATCACATCGAGTCCCAGCACGAGTACATACACCTGCTTGATCGCCTGGCCTGCATAATGAGTGCTCGCCTCGGAAACAAGCTGCTTGTGCGTCATGAATACATAGTTTCTCTCAAAGTACGCCAATCTGTGCCAAAATAGAAGAACTTTTAATCTTATAATCCTAGAAAATATGTACCACGCTGTACAATATCCAAGACTGTGCAAGGCTTTAGAAATAAAAGATTATAATTTTAGATCTTGAGTCTAGTAATTTTTTAAAAAATACCTCTACTAATATTACACCTCTTACATTAAGTTGAAAACCTTACTTGAACACAATGTCGTTAATATCCGTCAGCGTCACGCCGATTCCTTGCAACAGCACATTAAGTACTTGCGGCAACGCTGAGGGTCCACCTCCGCTTCCAGTCATTGAGAAACTGATGTGTATCTGTATGAACAAAGAAAGAAAAATCAAGTGAAGACTCGACTGTCAAGGTAGATAATACACGTGGGATTTTTGTATTCACATATTAAAACGCGCGAGAGGCACACCTTGAGAGGCGAGAAGTGCAGCAGATCGAAGAAGTTCTTTTGCTCGGCCGTGGTGATGAGACTGACGTGGTACATTAACGGTTCGTTAACGAGTTTCATGTCTGTACGGAATAAAGCACTCTGAAATGAACAAACGAGATGATAATTTATATATCCTAAAACAATCTAAATAAATCTCACGATCCCGCCTCAATTTCATATCTCACCTCTTCGGCGTCGTTGACTTCGTCCGCTTCGAACAGGCCCATTATTGCATTTATAAAGACGATGTCCACCTTGATGTGAAACTCTTGTATGAGAACTTTAAAGTATCGGAATTGTTGCACGGTGCTGTACTCCAACAGGCGCTTGACCATACTGAGCTCCGCGAAAGGTTTCATGACTACAGAAACAAAGAATAAAAGAACGTACAAAGAAATATGTACGTTATACAAACGTCGGGACATTGTCTGCTTTCATTAGTGTATACATCGACTAAACGTGAACGGCATATCACATAGAGTACAATAAAGGAACGTGTTTCTCACGCCATACAACGAATAAATTGATACCTGTACTCTGCGTGACGCTTTTCGGCGGTGGCACTGGAGCTAATATAACTGGAAAGACGCACTCCGAAAACTGATTGTCGATCTGAAGCTTATTGATCTTTGCGTGCAGCTGTACTTGATGCGCTGAGGTACGATATTGTAGCCAAAGCCCAGTTTGAAACGTACGTCGCATGTATCTACGATGCGGCCTCAGCATCTCCATATTCAGATAATCCACCTAGGAATGTGAAATAATTATTATATATATATATATATATATTTATACGCAACAATCTAGTTGGCTTCTTAATCCAGAAATTAATCGAGATCCAAGCTTTAGAAGCTTCGATTGAGTGAAAGCTTTTTGTTTTACCATTAGTTTCGGGTCCAACATCGCCCGGTAGTCTGAGTCCCTGCCGATTTGCAATTCTCTAATGTAGCGTTGATATCCTTCCTCGATGGCGTTAACTTCCTTGATATTTAACGCTCGCCATCGGCCGCCAAGAGATTTACGCGTCTCCCATATAATTCCAGAGCTGGATTATAATAGAATCACATTAATATTACACACGAGCATACGTATAAAGAGGATAAACATCATTTCGTTAAGTAATATCGAATTTAAAGCACGTAATTATTATATAAACATTTAACACGTGTGTATATGAATAGAAATAAATTATATTGTTTAAATCCGGAAAAATGGCACAATATATTTAAATAAAATAAAAGATGGTAAAAGAGTCGCGCAATATTCTCACCTGGTAATGGACATGTACAACAACTCGGACTTGGTGATGTTGTTCACGAGAGAGACGCCAATACCGTGAATGTTGAGCGTGATTTCCTGATCTATTACTTCCAAGTCACCGACCAGCTGACAATCCTCGGCGATTTTCAGATTTGTAGTGAAGAGCAGCACTCGCTGAGTACCGTCCAGGAACGAGACGTAAAATAGTTTCTCGTCTATATCCGGCAGTGCGAAGGTACCAAGATTATCCTGGAAAAGAAACGAGGATAGCGTTCATTCGTATTCTCCACTTTTACGAACGATCTCTTTCGCTTTTCATCATCTTTCCCGTTTACCTTGCGAAGATTGTCTTCGATTTCCTTGCCGTTGTTATCCTCCCAAACCAATTTTCGTGGACCCGCCGGGTTTTCCCAAGTATAAAACATTCTGTTGTACGACTGTACAGACCTGTGTCAATGTACAAACACGCGATTAATTCATATAAATAAATCCGAATAAATCAATATATGGGATAATTTACTGCATCCTGGCATCAAGTTTAACGTTCACTTGGACAAATTTCCAACATACCTAACGTTAATTGAACCTTTTTCCCATAGATTGATGGTATGTGGCGTATGGTTGACGATCAAAGCTGGCGCATTGCCCGGAATGTAGGCCGACATGGAGATGTAAACGCCGCCCTCGCTGATTTGCACGTCCACATTGATCCCTCCATACTGTAGTGTGCAAAAGGTTTTATTAAAAATATAAAACGCGAAACACACAAATACTTGATTATTTATTCTGGTCTTCTTGTGCTCCAGACCTTAATAAATAAATTATATGTAATATACGTGTTTTTTTTTTGTTACTGTGCTCACGTACCTTATTGTCCAATTTCAGCAGAGTCGTATGGCTATCGGTATAAATAAACGCCGCGGTTTTCTCAGGTTGACCCGCGACTTTGGCCTTCAAAGTCTTGTCCTCGTGTTCGGTTCTAGGCCACAAGGCCGCGCATTCACCAGGAGGTACCTTGGCATGCAGCAGTGTGACATTGTAGTGCAATAATTTCACTAAAATATTTGAGCGATACAGTAATTGACGTGCTTATATCTAACGTACTTTGGTCATTGGATCGGCTGGTCGATCGCCCTCCTGGCATTCTATGAGGAAATCTGCGTTGTTGATAAGTATGTAGTAGGGCGTAAATGTAATCTGCTTGGTCAACAAGTTGTATGTCAATTGATTGTGTACCCCGATCTGCCACAAAAAAAAAAAACGAGAGTTTTATCGTTTATACTTGGTTTTATACTTTTGTTTTCCCTCTTGATCCACAGTCTTTACTGTTTCATACATCCTTGTTCCATAGATGTATGTGTGTATGTATGTAGGTATGCATGTATGTATATAAATCAATTATTATACACGTCACAATATACTCTAATCTCTAATGAATAAAAAAGATTAATGTAAGAACCTGATATGTCATTCCATTGTACTTGCAGGCTACCACACCCTCGCTGCCCGCGACATCGATGGAGAATTTGTCGGACCACTCTCCATCCTCCACTCTGATCATGGCCTTCTTCTTGCCGAAGAAGGCTTTGGAGCGGAACGAGAACATAATAGGTCCCTTAAAGTGCTCCGGATGGTACAAGATATTTAAGTAATCGTCCGTTGTCTGGAAAGAGCATTATCGATTCAAGTTGTTCTCGTTCAGTTCGTCAAAAATAATTCCTTTGGTACACCATGCAGTTAATAAAAACGAATAACAAACACCTCCATAATATTAGCTCGTTATACATAACTTGTCCGATTTTGCATTGCAATCGGGTTTTTTTTATACGTCTAATATCTAAAAAAAACACAAACGAGGAAAACGCCGAAACACTATCGAGGATCGAGTGGATTCGCCATATTCAAGAACGCAATGATTTAACAAATCTAAATATAAATTAAATGAGAAGAGAAGGGACTAGGTAAAGAGAACAGAAAATGAATTAGCGTGTGTGATGAAGCACAATTACACATGATATACATAGCTAACGTTTACGTATGAGTGCGATTTATGTTCGATAAAATGCACGTGTTAAAAATTGGCACAATACGAGTAACACAATGATAATCTAACACAATTTACGGCGTTCAATTCCGGCGACACGACTAGATTAGACGATTGTTATTTCACAATAATTGATAATTTTGCGAACACAAGCACGAGAACAGCGATAATATTGAAATAAAACGATGCGTCACCGCGCGCGTTTTCCTCTTCCTGTACTGTGCGCGTTGCCGATGGGGTTTCATAGCGGAAACGAATTTCTGAAAGACGTTTGCATGTACATTTTTACGAATATAAAGCGATAAATATCGATATCCAGTCGACAACAAAATTTGATAATTGAGTGATATATGATGATTGATTATAAAATTATTTTATAATTATTATCAATAATCCAATAATTGTACAAGATTAGACGAAATTCTGATGGCTAATTTTTTGCTAATAATACTAGAGAATTTTGCTAATAACTATTTACACGAGAAGCACAATAATGCGGCACGATAACAGGAAATCTCTACCTTGATCGGACTCGAATGCTCTTTGCCACCCTTACTTGATTTCTGTAAAATAATGGAGCATGTTGAATACAGGGTTCTAATCAGGCAAGATGCAATGCTGGTTAGTATTGCGATACACTAACGAGGTCGAGGCGGGGGTGGGGGGGCTGAGAGGGGCACAAGAAAGGCTGAAGATCGGACGAAGAAGCAAATGTTAGTATGTATGACATAAGAAAAGTGCATATTAATAAAGAATTTCACAATGTTTGAGTCGAGTGAAAAAAGGCTCTTTAGAACATGGTTTGGCTGAGATTTGAAAATCTTGGAAAGCTTTAGAGAAAGATTTCTTTGGCAGATGTAAAAATTAATAATAAATTGCAAATCGTATGCCACACAAGAGGCAAAGTTACCAAGAAAAAAAGCGACGAGATTATCGCTGGAAACATACTCTATAGGATAGCATTAAACCAGTCTTGTTCAGCATCCAGAAGGGACAATACAGCGCCATGACGATCGAACTGTGCTTGTAAGACGTATGCATTCCGAGATCCAGGATCACCTTCTGCGCGCTGTCGAAAGATTCGAACGACCAAACTGCGAACTCTGGTGGGTTTGCCACTATCTCTCCTTTGCACGACCAATCTTTCTCGAGGTAATTGGGTAGCTGTAATACACATTATTCACTTAAAAAATAAATGGCAATCATCTTTACATCTTGCACAACAAATATACATATTTCACACATTTTATATTATTATTATTATTTAGATTGTTAAATTGTATTCTTTTATCCTAAAATCCTAGAGGATTCTGTTGAAATTCACATTTTAATCATAATAAAAGTTGACAAGTTTTATACACGTATTATTAATTGACGTGTGTATTCTACCTTAATTATTATATTCGACTTGGCTGGATCAATCGTAGGAAGTTGCAGAGAGGCACTTGCTTCGAGTAAGCTCTCCTGAGCAGTGCCAGGCAAGCAGATAATGATGTCGATTGGTAGGAAATTCTTCAAGTACACAGATGGATACAGATGTACGTTGTAGACGGTACTAGCCATGGTGTGACGAGTGGTATTTTCGAAATATACCTGCTCGATCTCTCCTACAGCCTGTACAAATATGGATGGATCCCCTATTTCTCTATTATTTGTTATTAACCAAGAATATTCGTCAACTTGTTTAACTCAACGAAATTATGTAAGCTTAGACGACAAGTATACATATTTCATCATGGAAATTATATTAATAAAAGAAAAAAATGTTGACCTGAATGTAAAATGGTTCTGTGGCATCCTGCTTGGATCGCGACTCGCATTTCAATAGTTTCGTCATGGAAACAGTTTTTTGCAGGTCCTTCCATACGAATGGCTCAACTGATACCATATATCTAAAGTAAATTAGATCTAGTCATTGAAAATTTTGCATGTCAAAGCTCCCTCGTGTTAATACATCGTGTTAATACATGTTATATGTATTTCAATTTTTTTTCATCTTATCTTTTATACGTTATCTTATATTTACAAAGTTACATTGAATAGCTTTATGCAATAGTCAAAATAAAATAATGTTACTAATGTCAAAAAATGCGACGGTACCCATCGACGCTGAAAAACAGCCAGTAAATGTTGGTCGGGGTGTACACGGCATCTAGGGGTAAATTGAGCTTCTCATCCGGTGCCACTGTGCCCACACATTCCACCTCATTTCCACGTTTCGTCATATAATAAACGGATATCGGCTGCGCGAAATGATTGTGAACCTACAACACGCGCGGAAAGCTGATTATTATTGATAAAAGTAATGTTTTTTCTCTATTTATACCTGAAGAATGCTTCTAAGAGTGACAATCGTGCTACCCTCCTCCACACGGACATCCGACACGATACCCCATTCCTCGGAGCCCTCCTTTCGGTGCTTCAAAGAGAAGAATCTCCGATCCGCTCTCAACACAGGTATCGCCAGTTTGCCTTGAATACCTTTAAACTAATAAAAATAAAAATGTCATATTACGTAGTATGGTACGAATGATAAAATAGTCAATTTATCCGTCCTATTAATTACAAATTCAACCAAGTTGTATCATATGTGATACGCATATTGAGAATATATTTATTGACTGGTATCTCTTGGAGAGATTCAATGTTTCCTTGATAAAAATTTGCAAGGTTTGACATACTTGAATAATTGAATAAACTTTGTGGATCTACTTGTAATCTGAAAGCGCTATCTTCAGTCGCTTCAGTCGACAACTGTTTTCGACATTTTTATCAAGAAACACGTTACTTTAGATTCGTCAAAGAAATCGCGACGCCCTACACGTTTACACGCTACGTCTATATAATAACTTACAGATATAGAGAATTTACTGTCCTCTCTGTCCTTGACGATCTCCACTTTCAACTGCTCGAGAAGACGCGTGTCATCCAGCTTGGATGTCTTGGACGCGAGCTCTATCGACGCACCGGTTTCAAGGATCACTTCCATATACGAGTTATTGTGGTCCCTTGATCTCGATCCATCGTCAAAAATCTATAAGAACCATTGTCTCTTTTACATATTCAAGACCGAGTCATTTATATATTACAGACGGATATGAATAGGCAAACGGAAAGAAATTTTAGATTTCTAATTATAATGACCTTGAAGAAACTGTACTCCAGGTCGAGTATTATCGCCAAGCCGGTTTCGTTCTTCAGCACGTACGGCGCCACTTTCCTGGTTGGCCCTTTCCCGCTGGCCTCCATAGCCGAGGAAAACGAATGGCCGAGTTGTTTCAGAACATCCAGACACGTCTTCGTCACGGTTATCTCCAAATTATCGGAGGACGTAACGTCAATGGACATCTTAGTAGACTGATGTAGCTCTTCGGGTTCGCTCTCCGAGATTGGGCTAACCGCCGCACTGGCACCTCTCAAGTCTAGCATTATGTCGTTAAATTGGATTTTGGTTTTCAGTTCCCACGGCGTCGAGCGGCGTTTACCGTTATCGGAGCTTTCTATCGGCTCGATCAGTGGTTCCCACAGCGCGAGGCGACTATTATAATACGACATAATCACCGACATTGTCGAGTCTACGCTCATAGATTTTGTGCTCCAATCGTTGACCGTGCTTTGGAAACTCACGTGAAGCAGCAACATGGGCAGAGTTTTGTTGCCGACACCTGCCTCCAGGGTGAACAAGATGGTCGGCGCCGAGACGATTGCCAATTCGGGCTTGTAAGCCACCGCCGCCGCCGCCGCCGCCGCAATCTCGTCGTCCGGATACGTAATAAACTCTTCGAGTGCTTCCATTGCGACTTCTGTCTTTAAGAACCAATAATTATTCTCTTCAAAGGGCGTGACGATCCACAATCCTTCGTAATTAGGCTCGAGCTTAACAATTTCTTTGTCCTCTTCCTCCTTTCTCGTCACCGTATGAATGACCTTATTCAATATTTCGATTACACCTGGCGAAACAGAAACATGGATGTCCGTGCAACAGACTTCTAAATGGAGTCCTTTGCCCTCCGGCGTGGAACCGGCTACGCTAATGCTGCATGGTTTCAAGACCTGATAAATCCAATCGGCCCTCTTCACAGGATTGTATATCCCCGTCAGCAGCGAGAGATCCTTAATGGAGCCCGCGATCACCTGGTGCTCCCCCATGATGCGCACCTTCAGCAACAATTCTGTATTCAGTACTATGCAATTCGAGTTGATATCGTCCATGTCCTCAAGCAGGATAATATCCGGCTTTTCCACGTGCAGATTTACAGTTAACATCTTGGGCGTCGAAGCAGTCGACTGCTGTTGCGCTGGTTTCTTCTTTGGCATCACCGTGTCGTTTCTCGAGGAGGAAGTAATAGCTGTCTTGTTCGCGACAGCCACATCGAAGAAATCCTTGATCTTCATGAGGTAATCGAGGGACACGATGATGCTGAAAGAGAACACTCGCACGTCGGCGAACGTGTCGTTCGGGCTCTGGCGCACTGTCACGTCCAGCATACTCCTGGCATTGTGTTCTTTGTCGATATGATCCTCGCTCGGCGAGGATCCTGAAAATGGCGCGCTGCCTGTCCTTTCCATGATTCGTACTAGCGAGCCCTCTCGGCTCTGTCGTATGTCGTCTAGCGTGCAGTTCATCAGCAGGATCGACGTGGCCAGTAGACCGTCCGCAAACACACGGCCCTTCACGGCAAAGTGCGTGAGACTGAAGCGCGCCAGTCCATACTCGGGCAGATGCAACGGCGATGTCTGCGACTGCAGCAACTTGGAGCCGCCGGTGAAGAGACTGATCACCAGACTGTCCATGATAAATTCGAATTTGACGGCGGTGTGAGCGTGTCGTTCTTGTGCGTCCAACGATGGTGCTTCTCGCGATGCGTCAATCTCATATTTGTACGCCGGTTGGATCTCAAGCTCTCCGCCGCATTCGGACTTGATGGCGGATGGCAGGGCTTGCACGGGTTTCGAGTCCTCGACGGTCTCGCCCAGATTCTGCTCCAGCACTTTCAAAATCGTAGCGTAGTCCTCTTTACTCAACAGCAGATTAATCTTATTCAATCTGCCAAACATATCAATGTCCGGAATGGCGGTGAACCAGGCGGTAGATAGATTACGCTTCATTAGCAGCGTAAACGTTACCGGTTCCAACAGCAGCACCTCGTTCTCGCTGGTAAACTTCTCCATGTTCAGTCGAACTCGAGATAGTTTCAAATTCTGCAGTTCGATCTTCATTTCGTCTACCACGGGACATTCACCGGTTTCCTCGTTCGTCACCTCTAGCTTCTTGAAAACGTTACATACCATGAGATTGCCCATGTCTAGCATCAAGCTATGGTGGTTCTTGGAGTTCATCGGCACGTATATGACGGGCGCCTTGATTTTAACACTCAGCTCAATGCGCGAGGCACTTGTTTGAACGTCCTTGATGTTTGTCTTGGCGGCTTCTGCCGCCGCCGCCGATGCGTCTTTGATAGCTTTCTGCGCCGCTTGAAAGTTGTTGAGGAACGTCATAATGCTGGTAACAAATGCATTTAGGAAGACGATGCGATGGCAACCCATAGTCACCTTCACGGACATGTTGCTCTTGTCCATCTCCCATTGCTCAATGTTGTACATCACCGTTTGGATTTGTAAAGACTCAGTACCCTCCACAGCCACGATATCCCTGTACATAGAAGAAGGATTGAGATCTTTAATGCTGAGCGAGACCAGATCGACGTTCATTTGCGAATACGAAGACTTGCTGAGAAAACTGGCGCTGATACCCTCGACGTAGAGCGCGGTAATATCCCGGGCGGCGCTGGAAATCTTGAGATTGATCGAACCAATCTTAGCGTTCACCTTTAGATCGATACACTCAACGGTTTGCCTTCTGCGTCGTCCACCTCCGGTGGGTCTCAATCTTTGTTTCTGTAACTGCTCCTTGAGGAAACCAGAAGTCTCCTCCTGAATAGAGGTCAAACGGGTCGGTCGAGGACGCCCCTCGACTTCCTTCCTCTGAGCACCTTCGAGCGTGTTCATTCGGTCCTGAATGTACGTGCTAAATCGCAGCAGCTCGATAAGCGCTTCTTGATGTAACAGCGCGTCCAGCGAGGTAAATTCCAGTCGAAGCAGCTTCACGACAGAACCGTGTCGCGTGACGAACTCCGGCGAGCGTTTGTTCACATTCACATATTGCACGACGATCAAATACTCATCTCTGCCGGCCAACATCGGCGTGTTGACCATGAAGATCTCCTGATTTTCATACAGCTGCCGGATCTGCACGCCGCCTAACCGCAGCTGCACCTTCTGATCGTACGTACGTTGTAGCAGTTCTGCCTCCAGCTGTAGCACCTGTAATCTGAGATAAACGAGTAAATTCAGAGAGGCTCGTTGGAGGCTAATTAAAAATTTCATTAAATTGTAAGGTAATGGGGACAAATCGTGCGTCGCAAACCTGATGAATTCTGAAGATGCGTCGTCGTCTCGTTGTCTGGACATTGACAGCGTGAACTCCTTCATCTCGAATTTCATCTCCAAGTCAGTGGTCTGCTTCATCGACGCGGCGGCAGTTTCTTGCTGCTGTTTCCTTTTGTCGGCGATGCTCGATATCGTGGTGCCAAGCTCCTTCAGCGATAGCTGCGAGACGGATTTGGAGAGGGAGATACGCTGCTGCAACTCGGCGGGTTTTTCCTCCTCGGGTGGTAAAATGCTCTGCGCGATTGAGAGCGCTTGTAGCAGTCGAACATCCGTTATGTTCACGGCAACTGACGGCAGGTGACCGAGGAGCCGTAGTTTTGGCAACAAAGGATCGTCCGTCACCAGGCACTTGTGGAACTGAATTTCCAATGTAGTTGGATGGAGCAATGTCAGGGGACTCTCGGTGCTTGCCAAGACTGATCGCCACTCTTCATTCGGCAGCGAGACCAGCACCTGGCAACAAATAAATTTTAAGAACATCGCAGTTTGTTACAAAATACATATACATAAAATAGTATCAATTGTTTTGTGGAAATCTATTATCATTACTTGAAAGTTGGCTATCTTCAAAACGAATTTGTCGTAGCTGTATTCCCTCAGATGCAGCAGTACTTCCTCTTCGCTCTTGCCCATGCTAACCAGTTGTTTAACGCTAGCACCAGCCATGTCGCTCTTGCCTTTCTCCAGGGAATGCATCTTTAGACTACCTAGATTCACGACAATTAACGCCTTTGAGTCGTCGTAGAGACCGCCATGCGGTATGATAAGTTGCGACGCTTGCATATCCACTTGTATGTCCAACACGGAATGTTTTTGTATAGCATATTCCAATCCGAGCGCCGACATTTCCTTCAAGCCCACTAGCCGTTCCGCCGCGGCTGTTTGCAGCTGATTCAGCGTCGAAGAGTCTTGTACCTGTGGAGGAAAATATATATATATATATATATATATATATATATATAAAGGGAGTTCGCAACAGATACGAAGAAATAAATTATAATTGAGAAGAATTCATGAAAAATTCTGGCAGATGCAAGCAGAAATTTTCCTCATTTTAAATTTCCACGCAAATCTATCGCGCATTCGAGGATCGAGACGAAAAGAGTACCTTAAACATGTCGACCAATTTTAGAATAGTTAGCGCATCGTAGATGATGTCGACGGATCGAGACTTGACAATAACACGATCACCGCACAGCCTGTCGATTGGATTCTTCTCATAGGACACCGACAGCAGGGCGCTATCAGAGCTGCCGTGTTCCGGATTAAAGAGCGAAGGCACGCGACCATTCTGCGTCACGCCTAGCAGTTTCATGTCGCTGATAGAGGCAGTGACGAGGATCGCGTTCGCGGAGGGCCGCGACTTGAAACCTGCTCGTACGCCGTGTAGCTGCAAGTCCAAGATGCACGGGTGCTCCTTGTCCGTGTCCAGCAGAGAGATTTGCAAACCACGCAGAAGGAAACGTGTGTCAACCATCTCGTACATCTCTGGATAATGTGCGGGCGCGCTATTCTCTTGATAATCGATTGCCCGATAGAGCTTCTCCTTCTCCTGCGGCGTCATTGCCTCCTCGAATCTAAATCATCGTTAATGTGATGCTCATTAAAGTCATTTTTTTAATATTATGGTTCAAGTATCTAGAAACCTCTAAAAGTATTCAAAAATTTCCAAGAGCTCGACTTGATCAACTTGATTGTTGTTTGACAACAAACCTGCGCATGATAGCTGCAGCCGAATTGAGCTCTTTCGTCTCCTCGGCCTGCGAACTGGTCCACAGAAAACCGAACCAACCTCGCTTCGCTTTTAGGCTCTTCTCCTGCTCCGCCAGTCTTTCCACTTCCATCTCTATCTGCTGTCGGATAATTACCAGGTTGAAAATGTCCAATTTTGTTTCACAGTCCGTCAGTCGTTCATCAATCTCCTTTGCCGACCTCTTCGTCGTCAGCTTTGTCCGATAAGCCTCGGCGTAGGCGCGGCAACTGTCACGATGCTCCTTCATGTGGTCCCAATCCCAGTTACGACGACACCGTCGCACGGTCTCCTCGAGGACGCAGGTATACGCGAAATGCCACCACTCCCTGTAGTGGCCGCGATACGATGTCAAATTTGGTCGGTATTTCCGATACGGCGCGGCTTTCCGCGCGTGATCTAGGCCCTCTCCTAACCGCACCAAGGTCTGATATTGACGCTTTGTTAAGCCAATCCGCAATTTCTGCATCTCCAGATCCAGCCATACCTGCGAGGGGGGGGGGGGGGGGAGGAAGCA
Source organism: Temnothorax longispinosus (assembly GCF_030848805.1). Lineage (NCBI taxonomy): Eukaryota > Metazoa > Arthropoda > Insecta > Hymenoptera > Formicidae > Temnothorax > Temnothorax longispinosus. Next base: position 17,093,528 of record NC_092368.1, read on the forward strand.
AAATATAAAGTCATTCAACCTAGTTTGAAAGCTTCTCAGCTGTGAGAAGAAGAGTGTCTCGAGTGTAAGTCACCTTGGGGATGGTATAATTGCTACCGTCGGACTCTGGTTTGGGATTAAGTCTGAGCTTGGACTTGACGTTGATCGGTCCTAGCAGATATTGATAACCTGTTGGTGTATAGTCCATGGTTGCGATGCCACTACAAAAAAGAGTGGAATACGAAGACTGCGAGCTCTTGCTATACTGCTCCACGCTTGTATTGAGGTAGACGGCCAGTCCGTCGAGACCGCACAGTTTAAAGATCTGCGGAATGGCATACATTTCCTTCAGATTGCCAGTAGTTTCCCAGGAATCTGTACAGCTCTCGAGGACGAAGGTACTCAGAGTGAAGCCAACGGAAAACGGATGCTCTTTGAAGGTGACATGGTCCTCGTACCGTACATGAATCCTCTTGATTTCTACGTGAATGTTCTTGATCATGCGAGCGATCAGCTTCTCAACCATCGAATCGTCTAATTTTTCTTGCGCTACAAAAGTTAAGATTTTAAATCCACGTGTGTAAAAAAAATAATGATTAGAGATTAAAAGACATTTCCGCACATGGGTCCGTACGTCTCAATTTAATCGGATAAAAATTATAAATATTTAAAATAATTTTGAAGAACAGTAATGTCAAATTATATACGTTATCATTACACAATTGTGAAAATTTAGACTACTACATTAGTTTATATATATATATATATATATATATATAAAACATAAATGTTTAGTTACATTTTATGTCCGCCAATTGTTTCCTCTTTTCCACCCTCGCGAGTTCCGCCCGTTTAGCTTCCAATTGCGTTTTCGTCTCTTTCTCTTCGTTATACGAAACTTGACTTGTAGGCACTACCAGGATAAACAGCTCCTCGACTATCGCATCAATCTGGCCATTCCACATATCTTTGAATGGAATCTTCAGTATTAATTTCCCTGAAAGCATTTTATTGCAAAACAGTACATTCTATGCACGTTATCTTCTATGTATCGTACCATACTCTCAATAGTCAATATCAAGTTTATCATTATTTATTTAACAGCTTTAGCTGTTATACGTTGCATACACGTAAACAAATAACGCAATTTTTATACCTAAGCGACCATATTCCAATCTCACTGGAAGATCCAATACATCCAATGCAGACTCTTTTATTAACAAGTCATTTAACACAAGATCACCTGAAAGCAGAGGGTTTCGTACACAAAATAACAATTGTCTTTGAACGATAGCGATTAGGGGATACCGAGTCTGCGTTCTTACCTCCCCAGAGGCTGACTTTAAGCTGCGTATAGTCCAAGTTCTCAATATACTCGCCAATCACCTTGTTGAGGAGCTCGGCAATGATCGACTCGAAGACCATTTTGTTGCCTGTTCCTTTCTCGTTCCTTCTCAATAAAATTCCGTAGCTTTTTCGTACTTTGATCCTTGTCTCTCTCGGGCACAACTCTTAAAATAAAGATGATTATATCTATCAAGTTACAGTACAACACTAAACCTTTGAGACAAACTCTTGTGTGTATTTGGCGACTGCTGAGACTTTTATCATGCAGATCATGCGTCATCCAATAATTTATTTGTACAACATATTTGGCGCTTATTATATCAAGCAGGGATACAGCTGCTATCAAAATGTTTATTAGTGTTAGTTTGTCGATATGCTTCTGATATTAGAATTTATTGACAGTACGACTTGAGCTACACGTGTGTGTTGAGAAGAACTGTATTCTACGTAGCGTAAAAGATACTTGCGCAAGTATAAACGCACATTAAACGCGAAATTTACTTTATTCAATTATGCAAACAACTGAAAGAATTTATGCTTTTTGTTCGTCTTGTCTGACCACAGAGGATTTATCAGCATTTACTTTAGCATTAGATACAAAGATAACGTCTTGACATAAGCAAATAAATGTATAATATACGTATATTGCATTTGCCGTGCTATAGTTTACGTTGTCAGATAATGTAGTTGCACAAATAGAGCTCGAACGAGTCTCTTACATCAGCGGTACAGTTGAGTACAGAGGCAATGAGATGCCGTAGGTACCTGGCTGCCTGGTGCCTCACCTCAGGCCTGAGGCCTCAGACTCGGGAGCCACTTTGTTCCACGCTGAAATAAAGCTGAAATAGAGCGTAGAGCGTCAGTTGACGGATTTGAGATCCTCTCTTCACAGAGAGCGGCTCGTTGAAATTTTAAGCTGCGCATATGTTTTTTCCTCCCTACATTTGTACGCATGTTCATTTTACACGAGACCAAGAGTCGCGGATGTACAACCTAATAAAATAACACGACCAATATCACGTATCACGTCGAAGCGCTTACTTACCTTTCGTTTTGTCAGAGTACGCAATGAGTCACGTAGATGGGCGGCGCGACACAGCCCGACACCCGACCACACCTGACCACACCTGGCCACACCTGACACGCCGCGTAACGAATGTATAGAATAGAACAACGGGACGATGACGACGACGTCGACTACGACAACGATGAGCACGGAGCATTCGCTAGTTTCGCTAACCGTTACGTCCGATGGTGGACATAACCTTGAAACGGATCACCCGAACACGAGGACCAGTCACCGTTCTTTTTCTATCGAATTACGTCATCCTTGATGCCGAGTATTCCCAAGAATCCCAAGTAGCCCAGTTCCCCGGGTAGGGAACATCGGTCTCCGGCTCCGCGCGATCTTCGCGGTCAACGTCACTGACCTACGCACTCTTTACAGTCTTTACTCTAGCTCTACAAGCTACAAGCGCGAGAAACACGCTGCGCCGCGCCGCGCCGCGGCATCGAGCAAGCAGAATGAAGCAAAACGGGCTGGTCACGTTCACGTACTCCAGTTACGTCATTCGCCGACATTTCCCATAAATAAATCGTAGAACAACGCGAAGAAACAAACCGCGCGTATCAGCTGATCGTGATAGAGTTTGTGAGAGGAAACGGCGCGGCGCGCGCGGCGCCACGTGCCCACGTGCCACAGGTCACGTGTATCAAGGTCACGCGATAGACCGATACTTGGCCGCACTTCGCAGTGACGCAGTCGCGCGCTGTCGTCGGTCGAGTCTGTAGTGTCGGTACGACGGCGGTAGCGGTAGCGTGAGAGCTAACATGGCGTCCTAATATAAATAAAGAGAAATGTTTATCATAATATGTCGTAATTCAATTATGTGGCATGAATTCATCCGCTGTCTTGGTGTCTCTGTGCGTTATTCGCATCGAGATTTGTGATTCGGAGTTGGAAGAAACCACCAGTGAGCATAAACGTCTTATATTCGTCTTATCGTATTATCGTTTGCGTAATATTTATATTTATATATTATATCGACCATATATCGACAAATAAATGTCTCTCGAATCTACAGTCTATACCGATATACGTGCATGTAACTGTATGTACGTTAGGATACCTTAATTAGAGCTGTACTTTCTTCCAATTTCTTTCGTGTTCTACCAACGAATCGATCCCTTTTTTCATTGTAGGCACCATGGCTGCGAAGAAGACGAGAGGTTGCAGAGAACCAAGAGATATAAACGTAGAGACTTGGACAAACGTGGCAGAAACCATGTCCCCGTTGTTATCGAGCCAAAGCACAAGCAAATCGCATTCGTTTCCGAGAACCACGTCGACCGAAGAGACGTCGTTTGCGACGTCGAATCATGTCGCGAATTCTGGTCCAGGAGAGACTGGCGCCGCTGCTTGCACCTCACCCGATCAAATAAGTTTTATCTCTGGAAACCCCTTTGTCGAAGTTACGAAAGGTATCCTCCATCTCTTCAAGGAAGAGTAAGTCATCATTTTTTTTTCTTTTCTTACTTTAAAGAGTCACTCTAACGTGCATATTATTGCATTTGTATCGTATACGCGACATGTATTTGTATACCTACGTATGTCACATTGATCAATGATCACGCACATGCAGTTATGGCTTTGACGTGCGCAAGTATCGAAAGAGAAAACTGACTCTACGATTTACGATTGTAAAATTACACATTCCACAGCTGATGTCAGATGGGGACTTGGTATAATACTTGATATAATTCCACGTATGACATTATGACACTAAACATCGGAAAGCTGCACAAACTGTAAAATAATGAGCACGTTCTCTCGGCATTTCCGACAAGGCTCAGAGCCGACTCTCTGAGTCAAATGGAATACTTTTGTATCAACAGCTTAAAAGTATGTTATTACGTATTCACACGTCCATTTTTTTTTCATTACAGTGAACTGACTGAAATGCGTTGCGCTGCGGATCGCAGTCATACTATCTGTATCCTATCGGTACCGGCAACAATGACTTGCCACGATCTTTTAACTTTCACAGCGGCTTGTCATCAAGACATACAATACTTTAGAATCCTCAAAGACGGCAGTCCAAACCAGTATATGGCTCTGATCACCTTCAGATCGTCGGTGAGCGCGAACAAATGTTTGAGCACGAGATATCGTGTACTTTCACGCTTTTGTCAAGTTTTGACAAGTTGGAAAAGTTGGCCACGTTTGTATACGCATATATGTATATAAAGTTGGGGTTCAAAGCAAACATTTTAATTGTGTATATAATCAAGTATACATCCATTAAACATTTAAAGAGGGTTGTAAATACACAAGTTTAGGGTATAATAGAATAAAATTGCCAAGTTTTCTACAAAGACGTAACCAACTAAAGATATGTTAGCGAAAGTAAAAGTAAGCTTTTATGGCATTTTATAGAGTGCAGCGAGCGAATTTTACGAAACTTTCAACGGTGCTCCCTATAACTCTTTGGAACCAGACGTGGTTTGTCACATGGTGTTTGTATCTCGAGTCGAAATAGGGGACAATGGAATGCCTCTGAACGGGCACACAGAGTTGCCATCGTGTCCGGTCTGTCTCGAAAGAATGGACGAGAGTGTCGATGGAATTCTGACAATATTGTGCAACCATACCTTCCACTCCAGCTGCCTCGTCAAATGGGGTGACACATCCTGTCCGATCTGTCGATACGCCCAAACGCCAGAGCCACTGGCGGATAGTCGTTGCATGAAATGTGGCAAGTGTTGGTCTACCTGCTCCGACTTGTTATACTAAACTTGACGAGAATCCAATAAAACATTTAACATACACTTGTAGAAAAAGAAAGGAGAATTTGTAGAAAATCACTTGAAATTGTTCGATTAAATTCCGCATTGTATATACGTGCATTGTATATTGGCATCGTGCTCGGTCTTTCCGAGAAAGGAGATGGATGCGGCAAAACATCTTCTATCGTACTCTGAGGCCTCTTTTAATATGTTTTTGTGTGCATCTCTTCAGTTGCGGATACCGGCACGGACGCACTGTGGATTTGCTTGATCTGCGGTCACGTAGGCTGCTCGCGTTATCATCAGGGTCATGCGTTTGAACACTACCGAGACACGCACCATTGCTACGCGATGCAATTGGGCAACAATCGCGTCTGGGATTACGTAGGCGACAATTTTGTGCATCGGCTACTGCAGGATAAAGATGGTAAAATGGTGGAAGGTGGTCGCTCGGCAACCAAGAGCGAGGGTGCCGCTGTGGAGGATAAGGTAGATTCGGTGCAGTTAGAGTTCACGTATTTGTTAACATCACAGTTGGAAACGCAACGACAATACTATGAAGAGAGGCTCAATCGTACGGAGCAACGCTCCATAGCAGAAATTACCGAGTTGAGGGATAAATTGGACCAAGTGCTCGAGGAAAACTCACAATTTAAGGTAATTTATTCTTAAAGGTATAATTCTTAAAAATAGTAATAAAATGAACATTACCTCGTCTTTTCTTTTCCGAATTTCCTTTCGCTTTCTCCCTCTTCCTGTTCTACTCTTTTCATATGTATGTACTACTCTTAATTACATCATAAAGAAAAAAAAAATACATATATGTATATATATATACTTCTTATTTTATCAGAAACAATTCGCGACGCTCAATCGTGACAAGCAGACGCTTGATAAGCGTCTGCAGCATTCCACCAACAAATTGGCACAAATACAAACAGAATTGTCGGAGGAAAAGGATTTGCGAAAGGCCCTACAATTGAACCAGACTTCATGGCAGGCGAAATACAAGAAATTGCAAGATGACGTGGCCACCAAAGAAGCAGAGATCACCAATTTGAAGGAGCAAAACCGGGATCTCATGTTTTTCCTTGATGCTCAAAAACAAATCGATGAGTCCGCCGATCGAAATGAGATTGCCGCCGGACGTATCGTTATTCCTCCAAGCCCTAAAGATGGGAAATCGTCAGGATCTCGAGGATATAAAAGTCAAAAGAGGCATTAACTCTCATCAAACATCATTAAACATGAAATTATTAACACTTTATTAAATTCTCCAATCTGTTTAGACTCGAATCTTTTCAACTACGTAAGAGACGTCTTGGTCAATATGCAAAACGCAATATTCTGAATATCGATTACAAGAACGCGTATGATAAGAAGGAAACGTTATATATAAAAGAGATGATTCAAGTTTAAATTACAGTTTTATGTGAAGGAAGAATAATCTATTATTTCGCTACAACGATTTTACTAAATTGTTGTTTACCTTTTTATTTCATTTGCTGACATTAATGTAAGCTTAATATTGAAACTTGTGTAATTTTTTACTATATTGGTATACACGTATCTCTATTAACAATGTCTCTTATAACGATGTCAGAAGTGAAAAGTTGCATAAATTTTCTTCTTGCGTTATATCTCTTAAAAAGTTGGTTTTTTTTTCATAAATCTCATATATTTTCATCCCGCTTGAATCCTGGGTTATCATATTGAAATTGATGACGATTTGATTGTCCTGGTTGAAAAGGGTCCTGATTCGAGGAGGATCTCAAATTATCAGCGTCATCGTAAATGTCATATGATTTCTGAGTCTGTGTCCTTCTTTTTTCTGCTAAAATTGTTGATCGCCTCCGCTCAAAGGCGTTAAACGCACTTTTCGGCATTTGCGAGGACATGCGTTGCGATAAACCTGCAAAATAGACGAGAGATACTCGAAAAAAGTATTAAATAAAAGTACTAACATAAGTGTGATACGTAATGCCATCGGCACTGACTTGTGTAAAAGTGTGAGTGTGGGTGGGTATGTGTGTGTGTGTGTATGGGTAGGTGCGTGCGTGCGTGTTTGCGTGTTTACATGTATAACATTGTTACTCCCAACACTGGTGTCAAAATGTTAAATAATTTGAAATATAGAACGTTTACTCTCTATCTAACTGTTGTTTGAAAAAACGATTAATTTAATGCACGTCTCAGGGTATTGCACGTAATTCTATAAATATATATTCTCGTATTGTGTTGCATTAAATAACACGTGCGTTTTCATCAACTTTTTATCAACCCCGGTCGTACGAATGTGTAAACGTCTTGTTTACGGGCAAGTGTAAATCGTTTTGCTTGGAATACGTCATTTACGTTTTATGGGTGCTTTAATGTAGTTTATGTTTACGCAAACTACACGTGTCAGTGCTGATACCCAAATGCAGCATCTTTGTCCGTGCGTAAAAGATGTAATATATAAACGCGTGCGCGCGTAAAACTACAAGCACGTAGTACATGTTAACGTTAAAAAAAGATAAAACATAAATTAAATACTTGATACGAATAAAACCAACGTCAATTATTAGCTGTAATGATAAATAAATTTTATAACGTGTTTTTATTTTTATTCCCTTGTCGAAGGGGAGCAAAGAAGATTTAAAAGTTGAAACGCAATGTACAAAAAAAAACTAAACAACATATCACACACGTTCATCATGCTATCTCGTGTATCCAATATTCAAATTTTTCATACTCTGTTTTCCGAAATTTTGTTCGTCCCTTTTGTCACGTGTGGTTACCTTAGCTACGTACTATTTATTTTAACTATTAGAAATGTTTTTATTACACTACCTCTTTCATAAAAGCAAGCGTAAGCAAAAACCGCGATACGTCGATTTGGAATTATATGACGTTGTTTTATATAGAAGCTCTTTGAAAGCACCAAATCGAAACAATGTTGCTCTACGTCGTTTAGTTGCTTATCCACGATACTCAATATACGCGATTGAATTTCCGTATACATATTTTCTCCTTCTTCCACTTATTGTGTTCTCTCGCGCGATACCGTCTCACACACGATTCCACGTTTAGTATTTAAACATATATGTATATATGTACAATTTAGAAGATGAGTGCGTTCTGAATTTAAAATCTCCAGGATTCTCCCATAATTTGAATAGTATTCTCACTGATCTACTGATACACAAGTTTATGAAAATTTTAAACACGTAAGAGCACGTATACCTGAACTTGGATCATGAAGCTTTCGTCGAAATAGTTTTTCAAAGTTTCCCAATATCTTCAACGATTCCTTCGAATTTTTCGTTGATTTGTGCGCACTTTGTTTGCTAGGACAAGTCACGGTACTTCGTCTAAGTTCGAATATCACGTCGTCCTCCGCCATGCGTTGAAGTGTCTGCGCTATTTTATCAGCGTGCTTTTCGAAAACGCCATCTTCCGAAGAAGTTACCTGAAGAAATGATGCGAGAGAAATATACATATATGACGTACTACGTATAGAAAGAAAAATTAATTTTCTGTAAACTTCTTTATCTTATCTTTCTCTTAAAGTAAACTTGTGTTTTGTATTTTCAACAAATCTTCAATAAATTTACTTTCATTAGGAGGAAAATCATAGAGATTGTATAATTTATCTTTCACCGTATGTACTTGCGTGTGAAAAAGATAAGAAAAGCGTGTTGTACCTAATATTATGGTGTTTAATGTGTTTTTTCTTTCTTTTTTGAATATTACCTTAGTACAAGGAAGTTTTGTATTGGCGAGTACATGGGAAAATGTGACGAATCGATGAACTAGCATAGCGCAGAACTGGACACCTAATATACTGATGAACGCGGCAATAAATAGGCATCCTATCGGCTCGAGTCTTAAATATTCTTTCGTTAAATGTACCTAATATAAGAAATTGAAATGTAATTTAAAATTTTTTACCCTTGCACAATTTTAACAAATTTTAATACTTGAGCGTTAACGTATTAAATTGAAACAATAAGCCTTTCAAAGTATAAGCAAGTTGACGTGTTTGACGTGTAACGTTATTAAATATAACAACTATGTAAAGTTATTGTTAATGAAACGCATAATAGGATTGTTCTCACTGTTACTATATTACGTTCGTATTATTATCATTATTATATTGTTATTGAGATATTTACCTCAAATCTTTCCGAATTGAATGTAACATTGTACTTCATTCCAAGTGGCCATTGCAAATGCAGGGTATCTTTGTTTAACTGCATAAGGAACACGATTAGTACAAACAAAGCATTTAACATGAAGAATTTCGATAAATACGCATCACGAGAGTTCATCAGTTCCTGAGTTATTTTGTTCTAAAAGAAATATAATTATATAAAAATTAAGGAGAGAATAAAATAAATATCTTGGGTCGGAAAATTATCATTTCAATATTATCTCAGAATATGACATTAAATGCTGGATGGTTGTTCTTCAATGTTCGACAACGTAAAACAAAAGATTGCACATGTTATATTCTTTTCTGTAACGTGTGTGAATACCTACATATTGTAGTCTTGCTGTTCTATTCTTGTTATTTCTATCTCACTCAAGCTGTATGCGAATTTCTACCAACTACTTTTACTTTGTCTATTTCTCTGTCTTTTTTTGCAAGTTAAAGATATATTCGACTCACTTGACTCTCTTCATCGCTTTCAATGGGTCGCAAGTATTTTCCAATCAGATCTTTCCAAAATTCTTCTTCATCGTTCGATAGAAAATCCACCACACCTCTTCGCAGTCTTTCGTCCTGAAGCCAGTAAGGGCTAATGAGGAAACTGGACTGATCCTGACTCGAGGTTGCTGACACCTGCGTCAGAACGTCACTTTCGTCGTCATCGACATCCTTGTAGATCACATTTTCTCGATCACTTTTATCGGTTATGTGTTGTAACTCGATTCCTTCATGCATTTCCTCTTCTATTGTTTCCTCCATCGGGAAATATGGTCTTGGGTACATATTAGCATTAGAAGATGATGTGGCAACGTTGTTAGTTTCCATGTTTATTGTATGTAATCTATAATATTATCAATAATTATATCTGTGTTGTAGAATACAAACGCACCTTGGGAGTAAGATGAGACTAATTCGAATCTCTCGTAGTAATAGACCGATAAATAAGAGCACGTAAAGCCAAATGTGTAATAATGATTTTCGATAACTACAAGTTTCGTAATAACTGTAAATATCAAGTCCACATCGAACCTGTCTAGTAAGTTGAGACGTTTGTTCATCTGTTGTAGAGACTCGTTGATTTCATTCAACCGCTTCTCTTCATAACTAACTCCTGAATTAATACAGCAAACACATTTGAGAAGATTCCCCAAGGAAAACTCCAATGTACCTTTTTCATTTTTGTCTTGCTTATTTCTCTTTCCTATCACGAACCCGGATAGATTGCTGATTGCTGCGGATCTCTGCTCATCTTGAAGAGTCTTTTTACGTTGTACGTTAAACATGATTATTTTTCAAATTATTTCAATTACATTCTGCACGTGCGCGCACGTGCAACAAGTGGCAAAACATGTTTTAAGGAACTACGCTATCACGTATTTTCCACAGTGTATTTACACGTTGTATAATCTGCTCTGAATTAAATTAAAATTAGAGAATAGCAAACTTACGACATTCGGTTTCTTGGAATCACGCGTGCCCCATGTAACGTTATGCACGTTGAAGACGGAGAAGATAATTAACAACATGTACATAGACGGCACGGTAATGTAGTAAATAACACCGCACAATAAACAAGTCGCTTCCTGAGGGTGTAACAGACCAGCTACTGTCATTTGGCACGCGACAATGAAAAAGAGAAGACTACTGGGTGCAAGCCATCCATCTTCGGCGATTTGCAACATAATTCCTACCAGGACGACTATCATCACTAGGCCATATATAGCGCTGATAATCTCGGCTACTAATAACTGTAAACCCACGCTAATAATGTACTATCGATAGATGATGTTGTATATAAATGTATAATGTAATATATATGTTCATATGCAATATATAATAGTCGATTAATCTAGCACAGTCGTAGAAAGTATCCTATAGTCATATTAAATCTAATGGTTTCAGCTACATTTTCTTGCTCTCTCTCTCTCTCTCCTCTTCTCTATTTGAAATAAAATTCATCTAATACAGCGAGCTCAATTTGCAAAGCCATTTATATATTCTTGTTTTGACCTATTTTTTATAATCCACATTTACTGACTAAATAAATTTTTCTTTTTCAAATATCCTCAAAATCTTTATGAGATACCAGCATTCGAGTTTCATACCTGCATGCGCTCCTTACAGACGAAGCAAACTCCGACAAACACGCCAATTGGGATTAGATTGTACCAGAAACTGGTCCAATTGTCGATATGAAACGCGGCGACAAACGCGCCAACCAGCATCAAAAATATTGTACCTGGTCCCAGGATTGTACTTCCTTTAATAAATAATAATTGATTTAATAGATTATTAAAATGTTATTATCTACTAGGATATATGTACATACCCATTAGAATCCATTGATAAGCAATGTACAGCCACGAGATATCGTTATTCACCTTCCTCGTCTCTTTAGAAGTCATCAACAAGTCGAAAATATTTGCGACAGTAGAGGGAATCCAACGGCGTCGCTGAATGTAGAAATCTCTAAAGACTTCTGGTGCATGTGTATACGCATCACTCGCTGCCGAATATTCGACCTGGTAGAAACGAACAGTTGAATATTTTTGTACCTATACATAATACTAGTGAGAAAATATATCCTTCAACAAGATTAATTTTTCAAAAGAATGACCACAGACATGGTGAAATATATATTATTGTAGAACCAAAATATTCAAATCTGCTTGCTGAATTACAAAATACACGTGTTTAAATTCAACCAAGTTCCGAATGCTAGTGCAATTTAAAATTTTTACTTTGTTTTTTTCAATCTGTATCTTTCATGCCTGGATTTGCCTGGTTTTAAGGAGAGCGGGAAAAAGGAGAGAATCTTGTAAATACATATATATATATATATATATATATATATATATATATATATATAAGCATTAATTTAAATACTAACGTGTTTATTCTTCAGAAATAGATCTGAATAACACATGTGTATAATAAATAGATGAAATTTTATCAATCGTCAGGAAAATAATCAGTCAGATATCGTTTCGAGATTAGAGTTTGAGATGCGACAATGATTATCCTCGCGCGACGAAAATTTCGTCACGTGACCGCGGTCCAAAACGTGAACGTTCTGCTCTATCTACACGCATCTAATACACATATCCAATACAACTTGTTACTTGATGATTAAGCTTGAAAATTAAGCTATATTAACGTTAAATATTTCTCACTACTTGAGCAACGTGACATTTCGAAAACATTTATATATGGCTTTGGTTGGAATTTAAATCTATGAGAAAGATGTCTGTACTTTTAATATATTGCTTACTAAATAGGTAATATATTATATGGATGTATCATGGTATTTTAAACCGCACATGACTTACCCGTGAACCTACTTGGAGAAGCAATGTACAGAGCCATCGATCCTCACCTTGGTCATACTGAATGTAATGCCTGGCTTCGGTAGACTTGGTGGCATATTTCGCCATCACGTTAGGCTGCTTCAACGCTTTCGCTCTAAAGAGCGAAAAACAGCCAGGACTGCACAGAACACAACCGATCGTATGTTCCGTAGATTTTTGCAACCAGTGGCCAATAGCGTATTCAAATTTTTGGAACCAAACCATTGGACCTGCAATGTAGTAATAACAAACAGTGTAAAATGCTCAAGAGCTTCAAACAAAGCCATCTCTTTTCCGTATATTAGAAAATTGTACGAAATTTAAAGTCTCAAAAGCTGTTTGTTTAATAATAAATATACTAAAACTTTTCTTCGCCCATATTTCTCCGTCTATCGGTTACGTGTTATAAAGAACTGTGAAACTGTGATATCGTGATTTCTCCAATCACACAGTTACCAACAATTATGTATAACAATACGTTCTTTCTACGTCCCACTTTTATGAGACGATTGACATTTTTTATTTGTCGCAACCCGCATATACCGCATACCTAATCCGACCGGATGTATTCGCCCACACGCGGCACCAAGATCTCTATCCTTTTTCATCAGATCCACCAGAACTTTAACCGCGGCCGGTCGAAAGTCGATATCTCCGTCCAATGTAAGAATGTACGTGTTCTCGGCAATAGTCTCTTTCCGATCTACGTCGATCGGTAGTCCCATTAGACGATAGCCCAAAAGATAATACATATACATGACCTGAAAAAATAAAACAAAATGTTTCGCTCGGATATTTTCCTTTGAAACTTTACTTACGTAACGTTGTCTCTAATAAAGGTTTAATGATATGCTTATATTCGCGTTTATATATAAATCATATTACATGTACAATATATTGACTTGATCTGAACGGCATTACATATATATGCGCGTGTGCAACGTTTCATCAAATTTTTATTAGAGAACGACTTGATCAGGCATACGTTTATTTCTCATACTTGACTCCATCGTTTTCTGTGTCTAATCTTGTTTTTATCCTTCAGGTGAACTACCAATTTAGTTTTTCCTGGCAACGTCCACACAAGACGACCCCCGTAAGGCGTCGGATATTTAGTAGGCGGCAAAGAACGCATGCACAAGTTCTCCACATTTTTTTGGACCGTCTCCACCAGCGTAATCACATATTGATTGACTTGCGTCTCATTTTCATCGTGCGTACACAAATCAACGCAGCCGTGCATGCAGCAAAATGCATCGTCGAAGAAAATGTGTGCTGATTTCAAAAACGTAAGTACAACATTTATTCAACAAATGTCGTGAATAATTTTCTTTATGGCTCGTCGCTCGCTAAATTTTTCGAAAATATTTTCAAAAACTACGTCTCGCAAAATTTGTGACTTGTACGTTATTATCATTACGATAGATTTGTCCGCTCTTTAATCTTTTAGTCATAATATATTGTCTGTGACGATCGCGACTCACTTTCCAATTCGTAATAGTCCTCGATGTGAACCTTGTAATATCTCTGCGTGACGCGTATCGCACACTGGTCCTTGTCCAATCGCAGAATACTGCCTACCAAATGATTCATTTCGTTCTTCTCTTCGTGCCACATTGTAGCGCACGCGTAAATCCTCGTCACTCGATCTTTATGTTTATCGATCGTCGTCATATCCTCCGGATCATCTTTGTCAAGGTCTCGTTCGATTCTTCCAACGTCCAAGCTAATATCGGTAGCTTCGAGTCTTGGGTCGCCATTCTGAAATTCACGTACGTGCAATAATAAATGTATGTACGTGTGATGATAAATAAATAGATGAATCAACTCCAAGTTAATCTCTTTACTGCAAGTGGAGCATCTTTGTGCTTCTCCTCGCGCGCGTGGATCCCTGCGTCTCGATCGATATTTTCATTCTGCGTCCTTCTATTTAAAGCTAAACACTGGTCAATCATAAGCGAATCGTAAGTGATGATGGAGAAAATTCTTTCAGCTAGCGCCAGTCTTTCGTTTTCGGTGGTCCATAGGTGCATCGTGATCCATATCTGCGACATCAGCCATGTAAGCCAGAACCAAATGTACCAGCTGGAAAGAACGTCGTCCCACGTTCCAAACAGGACGTCCTCGAAGAAAAGATAGTCCGTTGTAACGTTGCGAAAGATGTCCTTATTGTTGCACACGGTCACAATCAAACACACCGCTCCCAGACTAGCCAGTGTCGTTGGAAACGCGAAACCAAACTGGTGCATATGAGTTCTGTAAGCGAATTTACCTGAAAAGTTGTCAAAGAGATCAAGATTTGAAGATTGAAAGTCATATGCTCTTGAACTTGTGTATATACTTGAAGAAAAATAAAATATATAAAAAGATGATCAAATTATATATCATATAAAACAGAGGTAAAGACTGCAGCAGGATACTCTCGCATCGTTCTTATCCAAATATGTTCTTTTGAAACACAGTAGTACGTGTTGTTGGTTACTTTCAGATTTTTGCGCGGTCTGGATCTACGTGTAAGCCTCATGGACAAAAGGCTTGCCGCACTTTCATCTTTTTATGTATTAGGTGAATTTTTTAGTTTTATAATACATGTACATTATTTTGTTGTGTGGCCATTTCAACTTACAAGACTGATACATCATCATGGCGCAAGCAGCTTGAATGGCAAATATATAAAGGGGTGTAGGGATAGTGAATCTCGGTGAGAAAAAGCTTCTGGCATCTATTCCTTCGCATACGTTAACAACGAGAGCACCCGTGATGAAAATAAATATCCTCCAAAGGGAGACGTATCCTTGTACGACGTGCTGGCCTGATTGAAGATCTTCTTTCGCACGGAATAAGAATCGCACTAGACCTGTTTTAATCATCTAAATTATAATAAACTAACGTGGTTCTCTCCCAGTAAAAACACTCGCGAAAAGAAAAAGGATATTTGATAAATATTCAAAGGTATTTTCGAAAGAGATTTTGCCGACAAGATGCGCACCTTATATAATTTCTCATCTTACTCTCTCTCCCTCCTTCCCCCCATTTTTCTCTTTTTCTTTACACGAGACGGCCTTAGGAATCATCTACCTACTTACATATACGTGACGTGATCGATATATACGTACCAATGTTGCTGTGGGACGACACAAAGTTGCTCCACCAGCGACTCGAGCATAAGACAAGAGCAACGGGAGAAAGCCACATCAACGTTGCGTCGACGTCGTGCTCGATATTAAGGATCAAAGGCCACAACATTCCGCTAACTTGGGCGGTCACGGCCAGTGCGTCAACAATTTTTAGCAATCTTAATTTGCTTGCCGATACATTTTGACTTGATTTATTTCGCGAAAGTAGATCTATTAAATTTCAATCATCGTCGGTATTTATATTATACATATATAACACGTGCGAATTCTTAATTACCGCGGAATATCGTTGTACACGTAGGAACGAAAGCAGTCTATTTCCGAAAGCTCGTTTATTTGAATCGAGCGTCAATCAATTGTATTATACATATATATTATACGTGTGTGTGTGTGTGTGTGTATAATAGCAACGGCAAGTCAAAGTAAAAAAAAAAGTTGCTTTCTATTACTCTCGGCACGTAATTACGCACTTACTCAACAATCCTGGGACGAAACATAGGCAACAGAAAATGGCGGCGCCTTGTACCGCACCGATTTCCGGTAGAATGACAAAAGTCAACAAGACTAAACCGATCGTGTGGAGCGTGTCCAGCAGAATCATGAGCAGAATGTTTCGTTTCTTTGGCATTCTTGGTTTCCCCTTGAATAGATAGTGCCACAAAGTATTCAACACTCCGAGGCATTCCGGCACGAGAAATATGAAAATCAGACACCACGTCCATTTTATACGGTCATCCAGCGTGTGTTCGGTAAAAAGCCCCTCCAGCTCCTCCTTCTCTATATGTAAAGGAATTCGGAAGTGTTTTGCGTAAAAGGATTAATATTGTAAATTTAATATTACGTATGGATAAGGAAAAATTTCCCCCTTTTTCCTTTTCGCTAACGTAACACTATATACCTAATACTATGACACTTGATTGATAACGTATGATAAACGATAAGCGATAAGATAATATAATATGTCTCTTTTAAATAAAAGAAATGAAAGATCAATCCCCTGCTCAATTGTAACGTCTCAAGTCCAAGTCACGTCTCCATCATCTCTCCCTTAGATTTGAATATTTAATTTAATATCGTCTCTATAATTATAGATTGCGCAACCTGCTGCCTCTGCATGTTAAAATTTCAAAATCTTTAAACTGCCAAATTTGGAAACTTGGCAGTCCGTACTTTAGGATATAAGAATATTTGTGTGCAAATATTTAAAACTTTTGTTTAGTGTTGTTTACTCTAAATTGAAATCTTACCTAGATTACGATTATAAGAGAGCAACGATTCATTCTTTCGTAGCTGCGCGGTGGCCAATAGAACAGCTAATTTAGACGCGATGCCGCTGCATAAAACGATAGTAAATAACAATCCATAAATGAACAGCTTTAAGATCCAAATAACGATCTCGAAAAACCTGTTATTTCGCATAGATCCACTTTCTGGTGGAGGAGGAAGACATTCGAACGCGTCCCACGGCGGAACGTCTTTCTGCGAACTAAAAGGCATGATGTTTTCTGTGTTATCGCGAGCTTTTCATTCTTCAGTAGTACGCAGCACTATTTGGCTTACTATTATCTCATCTCTCTCTCTCTTATATGTAATTATTTTCCTTTCTCCGTTTTCTACATCTTTCTACTACATCTCTTTTTACATTTTTATACATTATTGTTTCGCGCATGATTTTATTTCTTACATCTTATATATTCCTTTTCTTTTTCCTCAACAACACGTGTTCATTTTGCAAAAAAAGAATGCATTTCATAGAAACACAAGATTCATTCGTTCAGTCATTTCACGTCATTTACTCTTTGTGACAGATACAAAATACACACGTAATCGAAACATTCTCTCTCTCTCTCTCTCTTTCTTTCAAGATATCATAATTTTAAAACAGATGGCAAAACAAAAATGTAAAGGTGAAACTAACAACAAGTAAAAAATCCCCCCGCCCTCACTAAAAAAGAAAATTATAATAGCGACGTCGGTAGTACACGCACTAGTGCGTCTAGCCGAATTCACTAAAGACATTGAATTTTCTAATTCTCTAAACACATACCCCTCTTCTTCAGTTTCATCGAATTCAGAGCTGCTGTCGTCATAGTACGTGTCAAAGACGCTAATCCTCGGTTCGTTTCCTCGGTTTATCGGCAACATATTTGCCGAAATCTTGCGACAGCTTACGATCGCGACAACCGCCGAAATTGATATATTATATGCCTGCGGTACATGTGGTAGATGCGTCATCGATCGACAAAGTATTATCATCGGTTCCATGATAAGGTTAGATAAGATTTATATAATTAGGACCACGTCGGAATGTGGAGTACCGTAATACACATTTCCGGATACGCGCTTGCCGTACAAGTGTGCTGTATAGTTATATTATGCGACATTATGACGCCCATATTATGGAACCAAGTCATTTAACAGACTTCTTCGTATTACACATATAACGTTCTAGCTCGAGGAGAATGTGTTACATATTTATAAACATTGAAATGTTTTTATTTAGAGTTCCATAAGTAACATAAGCAAATCCTAGTTCTAACACTTTATTAACGTTATTTTTAGGAAGAAGTGATAAATTTTATCACATTACATAACATTGCAGAGAACAAAAAAAAAATAATCATTTGCACGATATGACTGCATGCTGAAAACCAAGTGGTAAGAAAATAGTATATCTCTAATATACATATAATATTAACTCCCCGCACCGATCATGTATACGCATTTATTTTGCGATGCCAATAACACCACAGGCAAGACGATCGCCAGCGTTGCCAGTTGTTTTTGACAGGTTGTGGCCACCCTTGCCCAAATCATCAGGATCAGCATGGACCTAAAATTTGAAGAAACTGAATAAACATATCTATTTACAAGAGACAAATACTAAGAGAAAGGCAAAAACAAGTAAGAAAATCTTTGACTACGTGACAATATTAATGGAAAACGTGTCACTTTACAACCAAGTATACCTATGTATAAATTAAGCGTGTAAACATTTCTGATACACATCTCAGAACCAGCATTTACCTTACACAAGTATGTCGTATAATATATTAACTACGTACGTCTCCTACAACGTATTAAATAAATGCACAAATCATATTTATTTTTATAAAATCATTAGTAATACTAAAGAATAAGAATGGTACGTGGAATGGTTCGTGGGTTACAACGGCCGCGTATCAAGTACAAATCAACGAGACTCTCAATTCTAATATTATATACCACGAGAGTTCGTCCGATGATACTGTGCGCTCCGTGGAGTTGAATCTGACTGTCGGTGATGTTAACTTCAGTGTCTTTATCAGCATCCGCGGTTATCACGTTTCCTAAATCTCCAACATGGCGCACTTGGTCATTCGGACCACCATGATCCTGTTCACGTGGATTGAAATGAGGGCCCGCACTCGTGCAACCTGTAAAAAAAAAAAAAAAAAAAACATCAAGAATTAGTTTACGTTCATAACTTACTTGAAAATAGTTGAACAACGATGATACGTTGTAATCTATGCCATGTCGTATTGTGTGAAACACATCGTACTTGAGCGATATATAAATTAAAATGACATAAGAAATTAAAAGCGTGCAACAAGAAAGAAAAAAAATGAAAAAACCTTGGGAAAATTCGACCAAAATTTGCTTGAAAGTTATTAAAACATTTTAAACTGAAATAAATGTAAAAAGTACTAAAATATCATATATATACGTATATAGATATCCTCTGTCCCCACATGAACCTGTTTACGACAAGTAAGCAGATATTCATATCGCATACATTCATTCTCCACACACAACGTAGCTCGTGTTATCAACTTTATACAAGTCGAAAATAATAAGTTTGATAAAAATGATACGAGTTGTGCACACATTCAATCAACTTTAGTAAATTTGTAGAAACTCTCGTCACTGTTTGAATCACGTACAAAGTGTCAAATCTGTAGAGAAAAAATTACGAGAGTGAGGGAGATTTTTAAAATATATTTTAAATTAACTTTTTTTTTCAAGTCTGTAATGTCCAAGCTACGTCATTCATAATGCAACGTCTCATTAGATATTCTCATTAAAATTAACTTGAACGTACCATTTGTATTGTCGCCAAATTCATGAATATGAAAACCGTGCTGGCCTTTCTTTAAGCCGGAAATCTGTCCAGTCACCTTTACCTCACTTTGAGATTCCTGCAATGCAAATCGAGTCCTTACTGTGATAACAGAGTAAGTGAATTTTTTAGAGGATTAAAAGTTAACACGTATTACCGTGGGTGTGTATGTATGTATGAAAACACAGTTTTTTCGACAACGTAGATTACTAGAAAATATATAAAAACTATCGCGGTACGATTCAGGATTCAGGTGATCGCCCGATGACTCTCATATATATAAAATGTAAAATCATATCAAGCAAAAAGCATTATCGTATCGCTAGACGCTAGATAAAAATCTTTCAAGCCTGCGGTTTGAGAAATATAAGCGGATATCTTTTAAGAAAAGATATAGCGAGATCAATCTGAAAATTTCGATGAACGTGCCAGACTTCTGTGGCGAGGAAAGAAAATTGGAAAAAACAAAATTTACCGCTTGTTCAAAATGCACGGTTCCTCTGACAGCCCCTCCCTGCTGGCCTGGTTGAAGGACACAGATTGCCTTGATCGCCTTGCTGGTCGACATCTCGCGAATGTATTTCCGTCTATTCCGGTCTATTCGCGTGCCTGCCCAAGTCGCGCGTGTCCCGAATGGATAGTTCCAACTGCGCGGTACGTCGCGGCTTGGCTTATGCTTATACGGTAATTAAATAATCAACGTGCTGAATGTTGCTGAATCACGAATAATCAGACGAGACAAAAACCGCTCACGCGTGACGTATGATCAGTATATATATGAATTGTATACATACATGCATATGTATGTATGTACATATGTGTTGAGGACAAATGAAGACAGAAAGGTCGTCCGGTTGAGTTTCGGAACGCATCCCCGTGCATCCCATCAATGGCCGCGTTCAGCAGACACAACTGTTGGGTTCGTCTTATCAACACTCTGCGTTGATTCGTTGGTTCTAAAAGTAAGAGCCAATCACGTTCGACTGCTACTGAGCGGCTTGGTCTGCTGAACGCGTCCAATTATTCTCCTCGTCCGATCACGTCCGATGTTCGACGTACGACGATCCGACATCCAATAACAAAATTTCCTATTGGATGTCGGATCGTCGTACGTCGAACATCGGCAGTGTGAATCCTCCATAACTGTGATTAAACAATTTCTTAAAGCTTAAGGCCATTGCACGTAACAAAGTTTTAGTCATAATCGTAAGGCCGTAAAAAAATAGACCAATCAAGGCCATTGCACGTAACAAAGTTTTAGTTATAATCGTAAGG
This sequence comes from Temnothorax longispinosus, assembly GCF_030848805.1. Taxonomy (NCBI): domain Eukaryota; kingdom Metazoa; phylum Arthropoda; class Insecta; order Hymenoptera; family Formicidae; genus Temnothorax; species Temnothorax longispinosus. The sequence continues at coordinate 17,114,693 of NC_092368.1, forward strand.
CCGTAAGAAAATAGACCAATCACAGTCGATTATTCTCTTTGAGCTCGAAGAATAATCGAGTGTGATTGGTCTATTTTCATACGGCCTTACGATTATGACTAAAATTTTGTTACGTGCAATGGCCTTCACACTCGATTATTCTTCGAGCTCGAGAAAAATAATTGACTGTGATTGGTCTATTTTCTTACAGCCTTACGATTATGAAACTTTGTTACGTGCAATGGCCTTAACAAAGTTTTATGGCGTTTTCGATTTGCTACTCGACCCGACTCAGGTCGCATTAATGGACGTGGAATACATACAGATATGTATGTATTCCACGTCAATGATGCTAGAGTCCTGTAGTCCTGTATACATGATGCGACCCGAGTCGGGTCGAGTAGCAAATCGAAAACGCCATTAGTCATAATCGTAAGGTTGTAAGAAAATAGACCAATCACAGTCGATTATTCTCCTCGCAGACACATGCAAACATACACATACAAAAATCTTCTGATTGGTCTCCCCCCCCCTCCCCAAAAAATAATGGCAATGCGCAGTGCGGATCGGCTTAAACCACAAAAAAGGGTTGAGTCAGTTGAGTGAACATATGTTGGTTATGTATTGATACGTATTATAGCGAAAGAGAGGATCGGGGCAATCTTAACGTTAACGAAAAAGAAGAAGAAGAAGAAGAAGAAGAAGAATTACATCAAAAGCAAGTACTTGTAAATAATTTAGGTTATCCACGACCATATATCAGACATGTAATTTTATAATTAATTCTTATTTTATATTACATTAATAAACATTATTAATAGTACGTGATATTTATTTTAACATTCTACATATTTTTACATTTTCGCACAAGTTGACATTATTTCAATATGCAACTTTTTTACCATTAGCATATGTATATTACGCAAAAATATGCTCCAACAATAATATATATTTACATCTATTTTAAATAAGAATATACAAGACGAACTGTGTTAAATACATACACGTCGGGCTGTCTCGCGAGTATCGTCGGTATACTGGCTAGGATGATGTAATCCATATGTTATCCATGTGTCATCTTTTACAGATGGGTGAAGACAAGCCAGTCGAGTGTCCTCCTCCAACAGGGTATCGATTCAATCTTGATTGTATAGCTCGCCAACTAATTTATTTCTGCATAATTTAGACAAATATATTTCTTGCTACAGTTGTTTACAACGTGAAGTAGGTTTCAAAGCAAATGTTTAATTTTCTTACGTGCAGACTATGTCGAATATCTTTGCATTTTATAGATAAACTGATATTTACAGTTAATATAACTATTACGTGAGAACAAGTTTATTTATGTCGCAGATATAATTTAATTTCCTACGTATATCGTTTTGTTAGCATCGATATTATGATTATTCTAAATAATATCAGAATAAACGTTGTGTCATTTTCTTATAAAGAGAAGAGATGTCTAAGAAAGCGCTTAAGAAGCAGCAGAAGGAACTACAGAAAGCAGTGAAAAAGGCAGAAAGAAAAGTTCAGTCTGTAAGTTGTTCTATGATAAATATTGACTAAAAAAAACCAAGTTTGTCCTTTAATCAAATAGATATAATCCTAAAGTTGCGTAAAGTTACGTGAACGTTATGTACTTGCTATATACATATAATGGATTCAGTTTATAAATCGATCGGTAAAGTAAATAAAAAATATTGCCTTTGGTACCACGTTGTCCATGTTTCCAGTGTTCCCAGCAAGAATCTACAAATGAAACTGAGGATGTGTCTGTGGGAAAGTACGGGCAGATGGATATGATTCAGAGTAAGGAAAGATTTGAGGACAGAAAGTTTACGGAGATCAAGAATCTGAATAAAAATCTAGAGAATCAGACGGTTTGGCTGAGAGGTCGCTTACACACTAGTCGTGCAAAAGGTAAGGTAATAATAATGTTGCTTTACAGAAAACTGACTTGATCGTGGTTTGTACAAATAAAACTTTAATCTCACGTCTCTCTCTTTCTCTCTTTTTTTTCTTACAGGCAAGCAATGCTTTATCGTGTTGAGACAACAATCGTACACCGTACAAGGACTAGCTGCCGTGAATGAAGAAATCAGCAAACAAATGATTAAATTTATATCCAAGTAAAATCTTAAAGATCTGCGTAAAATTGATCGGAATATTAAGTGCTATATACATATATTAACGTGGCGTTTCGCGTCTCACTTAGCATTACGAGAGAGTCCATAATCGATGCTATGGCCGTGGTGATGCCTGTGCCCTCGAAAATTGAATCGTGTTCGCAAAACGATGTTGAGGTTCATTTGAAGGAAATATTTGTGGTAAGCGCCGCAAAGCCGCAACTTCCTTTGCAAATAGAAGACGCCGCGAGACCTGTTGGCGAGGCGGACGAGACGGCACTCAACGTGCGAGTGAATCAGGATACCAGACTGGATAATAGAGTTTTGGATCTACGTACTCCGGCCAATCAAGCGATTTTCAAGGTCGAAGCCGGTGTTTGTAAGCTCTTTAGGGACATTCTGACAAAGAAGGTAAGCATATAATGACGTTTTGATCATCGCCGAAACCAAGTCTTTCCTTTCGGTCCATTCTTTTCAGGGCTTTGTTGAGATCCATACTCCCAAAATTATTTCCGCAGCCAGTGAGGGTGGGGCGAACGTGTTTACGGTATCTTATTTCAAAGGCACGGCTTACTTGGCTCAATCACCACAATTGTACAAGCAGATGGCAATTGCCGCAGATTTTGACAAAGTTTTCACCGTCGGAGCAGGTATATCGTGTTTGATAAAAATAGAACGTGTTTCGTTGAACGTTACCTGTGGACGGCGTTCTTTGAATGCGCAAGTTTTTCAAGTTATCGATAGGTGCGATTAAAGGCGCCATTCTACAATAGCGTAAACGTGGTTGTAAGTAGTTGTAGGCGTAGTTGTTGAGTAGTATACTACCGTTTGTGTAAAGCGTGTTGTGGAAGATCGTTCATCTTTCACGACTACGAAGATGTAAAACGCAAGATCTAACCAATCAGAGAGAGTGCTGTTGATCACATGATCATCCCGACCACGCCGCACGCATTCTTTTTGTCGAAATAGAAATATAAACGTGAAAACATTTTCTACAACACTTACGACTACTACTACTCCTACAACCCTACACTTACGTTTCGCGCTATTGTAAAATTGCTTTACTAGCTAGTCGAAATACATAAAGGCAACGTGTTCCAACAGCGCGAATACTACGCACAGTGGGCGAGAAGACTTTCTTATCCTCTATACTTTTAATTTATCGGTACACCAAATGACTTTTCTTTCCATTTTTATTCCACGAGAATATGCACAAACGAACAATGTCGTTTCGCGCGTGATGTCGTGCGAAAACACGTGCGTTTTCTTCCGTGCACATGTGCCACTTTATAGGGTATGAATAGGTGACCAGAGGCAAAGATGAGAGAGAGAGAGAGAGAGAGGGAAAGAGAGTTTTCTCGGTCCCAAGGACGTAAGCTTTAGAGGGGATTCGATATTCTTCATCACAAATATGATACCTTTAACACGACGTGCGCTGAGAATGTCGCGATTAGTTTTCAGAGCGGAAGATTCCAATACGCACAGACATTTGACAGAATTTGTAGGCCTTGATCTGGAGATGGCTTTCAAGTATCACTATCACGAAGTGATGGACACCATCGGACAGATGTTCACCGAGCTGTTTAAAGGCTTACGCGATAAGTTAGTTTAAAGTGTAATATAATATTTATGCTTGTATTATATTCTTTCGTTCTCGATACCTACCTACCTATCTATCTATCTATCCATCTATTTACGAATTTTCGCACGTTACATTATTACGTTACTTTGTGGGGATTCAACAGTTATGCAGACGATATAACGGCAGTTGGTCAACAGTATCCAGTGGAGCCTTTCAAGTTTCTCGAACCGGCCTTGAGATTGGAGTACTCACAAGCGATCGAATTGTTGGCAGAGGCGGGCGTGACCTTGGGAGAAGAGGATGATCTGTCGACACCGGATGAAAAACTCTTGGGAAAACTCGTTAAGAGCAAAGTAAGACACGTTTAGACAATTTTAGAAAATGAACAGAGCTCAACACGTGAGACGACGAGGCACTAGAAATGCAAAAATATAAAATCCCGTCGATCGGTTCAAGTTGAGCACGACTTTCAAAAAATGTAATAAACTCTGATTATATAATTTACCGCGATTACTTTTAATTCTTCAGTATAGCGCGTGATTCGGATTTACTTTGCACGTTATTGTTAGTATCTCTTGTTTTCATATTGCAACGTGCGTTATATAAATGTGTTTTACTTTTTTTTCCAGTACGATACAGACTTTTACATTTTGGACAAGTATCCTCTTGCTGTAAGACCTTTCTATACCATGCCGGATCCAACGAACCCTGTAAAGTATTCCTACATTGCGTATATAAAATCGCACAGTATTTTTTTCTCTCTTTGCTTTTTAACAACTATTAATCTTGCGTTGTAGAAAGTGTCCAATTCGTACGACATGTTTATGCGAGGTGAGGAAATCATATCTGGCGCGCAACGTATTCACGATCCGGATTTTCTTACCGAACGCGCCAAGCATCATGGAATTGGTAAGCGAAATGTTTGCACGAGACGTCTCGCTTCGTGTTGCGAGCGTTCAAAATTTTGGGAAATCTTTATCAACGTAGACTGAACGCACTGACCCTTTTGTAAACGGATTTTCATATTTAGTTAATTTTCGATTTTTATCTTTCCTACTCTTTTCCAACCATTTCACCCACCCATTTCCTCTGTACATACGTTGAAAAAAACTCTTTGCCACTTGATGCCTCGGCGATGATGCGGCGCATTTTTCGCACATCGTCCTTTCTCAGTCTTTAAGAAAATTTCAGAACGCGTATTCGAGTATTAACAAAGTCAGTTTGTTTCAGATATCGAGAAAATCAAGTCGTACATTGATGCCTTCAGATATGGTTGCCCGCCACACGCTGGTGGTGGCATAGGCATGGAACGCGTAGTGATGCTGTATCTCGGCCTGGACAACATTCGTAAAGTGTCCATGTTTCCGCGCGATCCCAAACGGCTCACTCCTTAGCCTTGACAGGCTTAACTTTGAATGTCTGTAGCTGTATAGACGTTAAGAGGACTTGAGAGTAAAATCTTTTACCTTGAATACATATATGTTAAAAAACGTCTTTTATCCTTCTTTTCTACCACAATGTATGTACATGTACTATTTGCTGAGAGATCGTACTTGAATCGAACGAAAACTCGTCCGTATCGCGCGCAGGAGCTCGCGTGACTCGATTCGTGAGGGAGTGACGGAGCTGGACGGAGGGAGCGTCTCGTGTCGTATTGTGTCGTATGACGGACGGTTTGACCACGTGGCACGTGGCACGTGGCACGTGTGACCGCAGCCCGCAGCTGCGTGTAGCCCTCCGGTGCCTGGAGTTTTTCCACTGGATCAGCCACGCAGATATTTTTATCCCACTAAAATAAAAATATCTGATTGGCTGGTCCAGTGGAAAAACTCCAGGCACCGGGGGTTGTGAATGGCCGTGTTCAGCGGACACAACTGTTGAGTTCGTCTTATCAACACTCTGCGTTGATTGGTTGGTTCTAAAAGTAAGAGCCAATCACGTTCGACTGCTACTCAGCGGCTTGGTCTGCTGAACGCGTCCAATGGCTGTGGTCACGCGCAACGTGGTCAAACGAAAAGTTTCCCCTCCCACTCCTCGTATAGGACATGTGTGATCTGTCATCTGCGCTGTCATCTGTGTGTTTTAAATGTAGAAAAATATAACGCGGTCGCGATACCTACCTTTTACCTTCGCGTCGGATGCGTCGCATTTGCGAATCTTCGCACGGAAGAGAGAAACATGCCGATTTGTATCTTTTTATTAAAGTTACACGCAAACGAAATCAAAGAATGAGTCGAACCACGTAAGAAAATAGTTGATGCGAGTATACAGGTTATCTTTTACATCGCACACATGGATTTACTTGTGGTATCCACTCTTAGTTGCGTTTTACATAACATTGCACCGTTTCTGATTAGATTTGTAAGTATTTCTGAAAAATCTATATTTATAGTAGTAATATTTTCAATTTTTAATAAGAGAAAATTTCCTTCTTTAAATTTTGATTGAAATTCGAACAGAACAGAAGATCATAAACCTAATGAGTCGCCTTTCATTTGCAAGTCCTCAATAGAAAATTGTGTTTGTGTTTATATTTGCGTTGTTGTAAATGCAGATATTCAACGTGTCTGCTCAAATCGAGATGTATCAAAAGTTGATGGTCTCGTGCCGTACGTTTCAAGTTTGTGCTTGTAGCATCCTGTGTTGTGTTGTCAAATATAGATTTCATCACGTGTGTTGGCGCAAAAGAAACATGACATTGAGCTGCGGAAAGAGCTGAGCACGTTGAAAGAAGATATGGCAGGACTCTCCATTGTGGATGAGTTTGCCAAGTATGCCAAGCTCCAACGCCAGTACAATCATGTGGAAAGTATCCTGAAAGATAACGGTGAGTTTCAACACGTTTTCCTTTCGGTGTGTTTTCGTTTCACTCATGATTTCGCACGTGATGCATCACTTGTCCTTAAACATTCGGTGAACAACAAGGACAAGCGATGCATTATGCGTATCATGCGTGAAACGGAACGCACCCTTTACTTATGTGTCTCTAGGTTTAGGGGTTTGGGCTGGGCGTGATGAGTCAGTCAGTCAGAACATTTGTTTATTGTATATGTATATAGATGGATGGAATAGATTAGATCGCGCGAAAAATTTATATTTTTCATAGAAAGATAATTGATGTAAGATGATTTTTCTTTTATTATTATTGGTATCGCTGTACACGTACGTTTGTATGTATCTCTACATTTGTGCAATCATTTTTTTTTCTTTCAGTGAATCAACGACTGAATCGACGATTGAAACTTCAGATGGTGTTAATTTATAGCTTTCGTGCATTGAGCGTAAGTAGCGTGCTCGCTTAAGCGAGTCTTTCGTTGTAGTTGTATTGGATTACAAAATTGAAAGCGAGAAATCACACACGTTAATTATTTTCTTACATCATACATTAAGATAAATTTGCTTTTTGCGTGACACCATATAAACTAAAAAGATACTGTCTGTGTGACACGTACATTTCACACGTCGATTCCATCAATTCTATCAAATAGTAACACAAGGAAGAATAAAAGTATCTTTTTTGTAATTCCGTACGTCAATATGATTAGCGAGGGATTAGTAAAAACGGCGACGGTCGAGCGACTCGTCACCTCGTATCCTCTTTGCGCGTTCTATCGAGTTCTATAACGCTTTCAGGGTACGTTAATCCTGTGGTTGTTCTACATGTATAAAAACGAGCCAGTTATCGTTCTTTCGGAGGATATACTATGGCCGATCGAGAATCTTTTGAGTTGGCCATGTCAGCACGATAATGCTATTTCTCTATTAGCATGGCTCGTCATCGCCCAATTGGGCATATCGGCATGCAAAAAGCTCCATGCGTGATCTAATGAGTCTTGGTAAATGATGATTGATTAATGATCTGTACCTTGATATGAATTCTACGATAAATAAAATTAAGGATGTAATTAAGAGTATCACTTTTGGTATCACTTTAATGGGGCTCTCTATCTTGTGATTGAACTCGAATTATCGCGGAATGACGAATGATCTAGAAAGATGAATAAATGGTTTTGCAGCAGCAGCAAACTTTTCGGTTTTATACAAGTGAAAGTATGTACAAGTTAAAAATTACCGATTATCGATTATTGCCTTATGACCAAAACCAACTCAAGTTTGCAAATTTTAATCGTGAATCATCGCGCTTGATATCTTTTGTCCAGAGTGACGGGTCCAATCTTCTAGTATATATCTTACGTTGACCGATATCTTGCAATAGTCTAAAATTATCGCCTAATATTTCCTCGCCGTTTGAGAGTTTCCGAAACGTGTTCATCTACGATAAGACAGATAAATGGGTTTTGTTACTACATACACACACATGCGTGCGTCTATATATATATATATATAGGCAGTATGCGACTACAGGATGTCTTTTTATCAACAAAATAAAAAAAATTATTTTGATAATTAATAAAAAGCTTTGCTTTTTCGTTTGTATTGTTAAAATTTGTTTTCAAGAAAAGAGGAACGCTACATATTCGTAATAAAACTGTACCTGACGGAAAGATAGCGGGACTGGAACAGCGAAAATTATCCAGGTGACTACTTCGCTACAAGGCGGAGTCGTGAGAGATCCTTTGTATGTATAAAAGATATCGGTATTGGACGGTATCAGGAATGCTAGAGCGAGAGATATGTTGACCGATAGTTTCGTATGTGCCCATTGCACATCTGGTAGCTCGCTTATGAGAGATCGAACGAGCTCATTGTCCTCATCTTGCAACTGAAAGCACGTACGTACATTTAGACGTAGAACTTGGCGCTCTCGCTTTAAAAATCTTTGGAATTATAGAGTTTTTGATAGACTTTTATTTGTACGTGTTTTTACTTTTACGTCTCAAAATAAAATTTATAGAGTACGAGTAAGAGTAACAAATTTTAGAGGCAAACGTATCAAGTCACCTGGAAGAGAGTAGCTACTACGACCACACCGTCTTCATGCCGCAGTGCATGCGAAAAATTGGAATATGCCATATTGCGATGTACAATATGCATTTCCATTGGATATCTATGGACATTAATCTTTTCATCGCTATATTATTTAATTCATTCCTTATCATTTCGATTCGAGCAAATAAATATGATTGTTACCTTACACCGTTTAACACATGTTCAGCACCCCTATTATTTTTTATGCCCCAGTGAAAATGCAATTCTTCCATTTCATATTGTTGATTCCGTTGCAGTATAGCACCGAATATATACGGCAATCTTCCATGTATCGCATTCTTGTCTGTAGTAAGTTTAACTAAAAAGAGAGACGGGCTATTCTCTCAGAGAAGACTTCTTCTTCAGATATAGTTGATAAAATCACAGATTAATAAATCTGTGATAAAATCATGTATATGAATCAGGAATATATATTTATACCGGTTTTTCCATTATTCATCAATATTTGCGGCGTTGGAAGAAAATCATGATAACCGACCATCTCGAGAGCCGGAAGCGGTAAAGCGATCGCTTTTGATGTGGATATAGCCACTGGTGATTGTAGTTTTCCCGCACACAATTCGTACTTTTGCGGCCACAAATGTTGCTCTAAAAAAAAGTACTTTACTGGAATAAAAATTTTCTCTTCTTCATTATATAAGGCTGCTATTTATATGTATGTATACTGATCAATCGTTCAGTTGAATATGAATACGTATATAGAATCTCGTAAATCTGTGATTATTTCTCGGTTTACATATATACATATACTATACGTATACGCAAGTATATTGTTAGTTGTTACAAAAATTCACTACTCGTGAGTAATCTTTGATTTATGCATTATTATGATTATCTCGACGCGTGTTTTCTCTGTATTTCCGACGTAGATTTATCTGCTATTTATCAAGTAAAGAAACAAGGGGAAGAGAAGGATAGAAAAGACTTGATACGATTCTATAGATTCTATATATATCAAAAGCTAGGATTGATTCGCGCGAAATATAAATGGAGATCAAAAACTTGAGAGAGAGATATCAAAAACCTGTTGTCGTACCTTTCTTACTGTATCCGAAACCATTGATGCCATTACATGAATCAAGGACGAGAATTAGCCATGCCGGAGATATAACTCGCAGGATATGCATCTCTGAATTCTTTTTGCGTAAAAATTATATGATCCATATATCATGTACATTAAAAGAGATAATGGTTTTCCTAATTTTTATCGTTTTGTCGTTTGGTCTTGCGGTTACCCTACGCACATTGCGTACTTTTTTACAATGCTCAACTGTAAACTTATGCTTACACTCTGTATAACATGTATTCAGATGTACATGTAGGGTAAGACACGTTCGGCACACTTTGACAGGCGGTTACGAAGGAATGGCAAACAAATGGTTAACTGAAATGTAGTAAGTTTAACTAAACTAGTTGTGTGTAAGACATCGCGACGGACTGTGCCCATTAAATAATTTGCAGCAGTACATATATCATTCAGGTGCTTTCCATGTGTGAGTGACACACAAATCGACACAAACGTCGTTCCATCCCTTCTTGGCATTCAATATAAATAACAGAGACAGAACGACACTTGTGTCGATTTGTGTCAGTAAATGGAAAGCACTCATCACAGCTGCATATGCGTGGTGATCTTTCAAGTTACAGACGCGTCTCGTAATACAAAAGTAATAACAAGATGCTTTTTCCATAACAATAATGCGTAAAATGTATTAAAGTGGGACACTTTATTACGTTCGTCTTTCGACGAATCATAGGTGATGGCGATAATAATCATACGGAGATAAAGAGTTGAAAAGGCATGCCTTATAATCAGTGATCAGCGCGGGCGTAACAATATTTATTTATATGCTTTGTTACAAAAGATAAATTACAATATCCTCGCGATATATAAATATCTACAATAAAATACCTGAGTCTTGCATTTATTGTAAAGCTCCAAATATACATATCACAGTCGGACATTTATAATCAGAACTACGTAATAACTAGATTTCCAGCTTAATGTACACGCGTGAGAAATTTTATACAAAAGCTATTACGTGCTGCACGCACGTAACATCGCGTGAAGAAACTTTGGCTCAAAAGTCAGTACAAAGGTAATTCTGCCAGAAGTATTTACAATTAAGAGTCCTAGTAACACTATTGAGAACTTAACATTTGACACTCTAGCGAGATAGTCTTGCCATTCTTCCCTCGAACGATTCTTTTACCGAAATTTTCTTGAATGCTGTCGAGCTGCATATGTCTTTGCGTCTTTATAGAGACGGTGCAAAATCTACTCGAGTCTCACACAGAGAGCAACGTGTCTACTAAAAAACCACACAACGGTCTCCATATTCGAATGAATTCAATGTTAAACGTTATAAAACATCAGACGTGTGTAAAAGTACAAAAAGAAAACGACACATCTGTTAAAATGGCATTTTGAATCAAACATCTTTATAGAGTAGCCGTGTTTTTCTTTAAATTTAATGTATTATATTTTTACGTATCGTATAGCTGGATAGTCTCTCTTTTGATAAAACCACGCTCTCGCAACACATTACGAGGCCGTACGTGGTGTCCTTTCCTTTGTAGACGCCGCTCTTACACGTAGTCTTTAGAGAATTTTCTAAATACAAGACAAGAAAGAGTTGCGATCGAATTAACCGTAGAAACACTCACTAGAGATTTGTTTTGCGTGTCGTTCAAGCTTTCTCCGCCGTATCCCGTGTTACGCGTGTCGTTATTTGCAGAGGTATCGAGAATAATTCTTCCCACGGTGGCTGAATAGAACTTATTACAGCCTCGACAGCACCAGGAGAGACAAATTCCAAGGTCCAGTTTTCCTCGAGGCCCGCAATCTCGTCCAAGAAATTCAAAGTCAACCAAGTGTCACAATGTTCCTAAAATTATTGCCGTACTATAATAAATGCACGATAAATGCGCAACGCGCGTAAAGCGTGCATCTAAATCGCAAAGCGTGTATCTCGTGTACGGCAACGTCTGTTTATGAACGTGCGTTCTGTTAGGACTGCATGTTGCGCAGCGCGACTCTTTCTAAGCTATAACTAACGGAAATTAGCGGAAAATACCAACTATCCCAATCAAATTGCTCATAGCTTGTTCCTTAGCGACCGAAGGCACTTGATCGCTGCCTGGTATGAGCCATCGAACGTTGTCCTTCAGTATGACCAGTGTCACACCCGTCAGTATCACGCCGGACAGTTTCAGCTTGGTAGTGACGTTTTGACCTTTCAGGATCGCGGACGAAAAGATTGCCAGTAATCGTACGGTGTCCCCAGTCTGATAGTTGGCAGTATTCTTTAGTATATTGTGCATCAATATGCTGTAACGCTCTGGAATAGAGAATTCCACTTCGCAGCTTGCAGGCAACTGCAAATCTGTCGACAGAAACGCATCTTAAGCAGAAAAGTAAAGCAAGTTTACCGTCAGATATATATGTATATATATATATATATATATATATATATATATATATATATATATATATATATCATTGTCGCGGAAGCCACGATTCCGAGACAAAATTCTCACGATTAATAAATCTCATCGACGTGTCTCGGAACACATATTCTTTTTTTACCTGTGATATAAAATAAAAAATTTGACGTTCTCTGGAAATCTTGCAGGAAACAGATCAGGGTGATGGCCAGATGCTCCTCACCGGCTTTACCAGATTGTTGTAACTCGATCAAAACACCTTGCTTAAACGGTAGCGGCACGAAAGATCTTAATCTGTCGGTCGTCCAACTGACTTCCTTGTGTAGCCAACGCTGTGGATCTTCCCTGTTACAACGTTCTCTCTTTTTTTTTCTTTCGCTCTCAGCTTCTTAGCGCGTAAGAACTTAGGGGCTTTTCTCGCGAATACGTAACATCGGGGTAGATGATATTTGTACACACATAAAAACATGTTCTTTAATTCAACTAATCTCAAGAAAAGTACCGGTCGAGCGAACATTTAAGAATGAACCTTAATCACAAAGATACATAGTGTTCGGAATTTAAAGTTTGACGTTTCCTTAAAAAAAAGTCTTTCATGACTTGGGACATTCAAAATGCCGCAAGTCGCGAGCTTACCCTTCTGGCCCATCGATCCTGAGAACGTAAACCTTGGACGTAGACAATACTAAGCATCCGGGAAACGTCTCTTGCATAGAATGCATCAAAATTTCTGCCTATACAGACGTGAGAAAGACGTGACACAAAAAGATGATACATCAATTCTATAATTCTATTTAATTTGGACTCAAATCCGGATACCTTGAGAAGAAGTACGAGTTCTTCGTTTTCATGCTCGAATACATGTAGGATAATGTGCAGTTTAATTCTATGATCTACGCTGCTAAAATCAGTATACGAATATTGCACGGTACTGCCAAAAAAGTTTGACGCCTCTTCACCCTTCAAGGTTTTGCTGCCGACCTTGATGCTCTGTAGCAAGCCTGGGGAAAAAAAAAAAAAAAAAACATACAGAGATACAAATAAAGATATATTATTGAAAAATAAAGATACGTGACGAGATAAATGATGAGGTATGCTTCAAACGGAGAAAAAGTACTTGCTCGTTTTCTTTATTCACAACTAAACGTTTTTAATAGTGTGTGTGTGTGTCAAGCACGAGCATATCGGAGTTGATTTGTTAACTTTACCTCCTAGCATTGACGTCAAGCTTGTCATAGGAGCAAACGCATTTTCTTTATCACCATCGCTACTCTGGGACTTGTTGTTGTCGATGATGGTTGATTTGACCATTTTATTTTCATATGCCGTGCATATGCTGTCTGTTAATGAACCTGTAAACGATTTTAGTTAATTTTAACTTGAGCATATGCTATTAAAATAAAAATAAATAGATTTAATTTTCAACGTGCAGTTGCGTAATCTTGTAAAAAGTAACGTGTAAAAGAGAGATCTTTCAAGTTACAACAACTTGATTACACGTACGTATTTACAAAAGAGGGTAAAAGATGACAAGATACAAACCCGAAGAACTACTTTCTGTCAGGCCTGTCATGACTGGCGTTGTTGCATCTGGTATCGTTATTAAAGAAGGAGCGATCGTGGCACGCTTTTCCTCCATCGATTGTTTTCGATTTGGTGTAACATTTGCCCTGCACCAACGGATATCACGGTTGAAATATCAGCGAAACAATATAACGAGCGGGTGAGATGTATATATATATATATATATATATATATATATGTCCTCTTTTCGTACAAAACTCTATTATATAAAATATTCTAGTTTTATCCAACGGGTTTTTTAATGCGCTCGTGTAGCAGCTGACCCGTATACAAGATATCAAGTATCGTATATACACTAAAACTATCACTGTAAACGATCAACAACTGTACAAGCAACCAGCGGACTAACTTTAGTGTTTCATCTAAAACTTCGATGCTGCTCTGGCTTGGATTACTGAGTATCTCTATGTCACTCTCATATTTCTTCGTCGGGACATTTGTAGAAGACGGTGTTGACTCCCTCGACTCTTCTAAACTCGTCGCTGAACCTGACGATGATGAGTATCACGTTAGATAAAAAGATGATTAATATTTTATCGTTATATTTTCTGAAAATTGAGAAAGAGAAGAAGAATAAACCAAAGAAATCTTGTTAGATGTAATATGTGAATTTCTACTAAATAAATACATTACGTCGCGCTTACAGAAATAAAAACTGGAGAACGTATAGGCGCTTACAGCATTAAAAAAAAAAAAGGAGTGAGAGAGTTATCGCTAAAGTATCACCAAGATATAAATGTCTTAATTTTTTTATGTGTAACGAGAGATTCAAACCTATCAGCCGCCAAAGTTTTTCTCTCTTAAGGCTAAAATTCTGTTTTAATTTTTTTTATTTTAAATTAAAAGACACGAAAGACACGTATTAACTTTCAGCGGCTGACAGGATTGACGGGGAACATGGAGAGAAAGTGAACACAAGGAAGAAGAGGAGAAAAGAGGCAGAAGGCAGAAGGAGCAAAAATAGGGGAAAAGAGGGAGGAGGGGGAGGGTGGGAGAGGGAGAGAGAGAGAGAGAGAGAGAGAGGGGAATGCTGTAACGTAAATTATTGTGGCTGAAGCTTACAGCAGACTTGAGCTTGGGTGTGAGAGTCGGAGTGCACCAGAGAAGTGGTGACGGATTTAGCTCCACCCTCCATTCCACCTGCACCGGTATTAGTATGTTACAGCATGTTACAGTTCCCAAAATGTGATAAAACGTATGTACAAACGCGCGCACACGCGTTGATCAGTACGCATATAATATACATATTAATATCAACACATCACGTATCATTTGAATACATTCGCTATTATTTAATTATTTAATAGATCACGCGGCTAACTAAGAAGGATTTAATTCACTTTTTTTAGCTAGAGTTAAGTACGTATCAGGCCAACTTGAACACACGTACGTGTTTTGCACAAACTGTACATAGTGATCGATTCACAATTTAAAGACAAGAACAATAAAAAAATTTAAGCGTACATTTGGCAGCTTTACTTTCCGGATGATTTAAAAGTTGTAACATTTTTCACTTGTTCATCTTCTATTTAATGATTTAAATCTTGCTCGTTCTGACTTTCCAATGTGATTGTTTCGTAGAAATTGAAAATTAATAAATTACGTAAACTCAACTCACCGGTAACATCTTGATGCAACGTTGCACGTCTTTTTGCAACGCTGCATCGAGAATTTGTATACAGATTGTGCATATTCTTATAAATTCGCTTTCGTCTATAGAATCTTGACATGCTGACGGGACGTGACGGTATCATACTTAGAGAGAGAGAGAGACTTACCGATACTGGAGAATGACTCGGAATGTGCCAAGTTGAGCCTCGTTGGATTCTCCATTAGCTGATTCTTTACAACTAGAGTATCTACGTTAGATGGAGTCTCTATTTCAATGACCAAGCTGCTGTCGCAGGTAGGGCATTTGAATTGTTTTGCACCTAAAAAACTCTACATTTGCACACGTGTCTCCAACTAGTACGCCATCTCATTGTAAAACAAACCTGTTGACGATTTAACAGAGAACTTGACGTATAATTCCGGGTCCTGCGAGAATTGTGTCGAGCATTTCATGCACTTGAAAACCTTGAGTAATATCGGCCGTATCTCGATTTGCTCGCCAATTGTTGTCACAATTTTCTAAAAAAAGAATCATGTTGTAAACTACAAAATCTTATTTCAGTGTTTCTCTTGTATTCGGTACCTTTGCATCTTCTGGTTGCGCAAAGTATCGTCGGTTCTCCCTATCTTTCCTAGTAGTGTCAAATATAATGTCAACCGTAGGTGGTTCGCTCCTGCCCAAGACGCAAGACAATACGGACGTCGTCGACCAACAAACCTTAATTTTTCCCGTAAGCGCATCTCTTTCTTTAATATCTCTGCAAATGTTGCGATAAAAAAATTTTATTCTTAATATAATAATAAAATCATGTCCAAGACACTATTTTGAAAAAGCTGTAATCTTTGTTGTTTTCTCTTATTTTCAAGTACGTTGAAACGTTTGAATCTAAAAAATTGCACGTGTGCTATAATCGTACGTGTGTGGCGAAACAGTCACTTACTCGCGAGTTATCACCAGGAATACATTCTCCAGCTCACTCTCGTTCTTCCTTTTCTGCACGATATACAAATCTCCAGCTTCTAAAAATAAAAAAAAAATTCAGACTTGACGCGAGCGCGACACATCGTTAATATATTATTTAATATATTTCACCAAAGGTTTACCTTCATTAGGATCATATTCGGTTATAGTAGCAGCGTGTGTCTTGGGAAGCGTGTCCAACATATCACTCTGAGGAATCTCTTTATCGTCTTCCGCGTATTCCGTGATTTCTCGCGACTCGGATTCATCGGAAGATTCTCCATTATCCATCGCGTGAATCAGAGTATCGTGAAGAGACGATGCTGTATTAATATCAGCCAAAGTCTGTATCTTGGATATTTGTGATTCTGGTACGTGTGAGGCAGACGGAAGACCCATAATATCCTGGACAAAAGTTCCCGCGTGACTGCTCAGCCAATTAATCTCGCCAAATTTTTCTCGTAGATCCAAGATACGCTTTTTCGTCTCCAAATAATCCTTTGATGACTCTTGGACGAAAAAAATTAATAAACAAGTCAATATAACATCGCAAGAAATATATGTATATTATGCTAGTGCTATATCACCAGTTCGTACATAGTGTACGACGACTGTCGTCAACGTTGTTAAACATAATATTTCACTGTTATATATCTCTCATCTATTAAAAAAAATCCTTACCCAAATGAGAAGATGCCACCACGTCAGGCAGTTTCTTAAATTCTCCTCTCTCCTGATCGATCTCATCAATGCGGGCTTCTTTAACGTTTGACCTCCTTTTCGTCCTCGTTACACTCTTTTCTAGATTTTCAGGTAACGATATCGTTCGACGATCTAATCCGTCTTGGTCGACGTCACGTGTATCAACGTGCGTAGATATCGAGCTGGTCAGAGATGTGGCGTGATTCGTGGATATCGCAAAGATCCGATTGTCCGCTACTAGCGTTTTCTCCGACGTCGAAAGTGGCAGATGATCTAAAACAAACTGTGAGAATTTAGTCAACGCTGTGTCTCATCGTAGTGTATCAGCGTCAGAGTGTTTCACACTCGATACGTTTCGATATACAATACTTGATACGCGGGGCGATACCTTGCTGTCCGATAAACTTGGATGCAAATATTTTATAGTCAGTATCCGATGTTTTAGATGATACGATAAAGGATTTCCCTCCAAGGATAACCACAACAGGGTAGACATTTTTCGCACGGGCCAGAGGACCGAATGCTCCGTTAAACAGTTAAACGACAAGTCTAACTCTGTCAGACATTCTAAGCCTTGAAGACCTGTTGTACAACGTGGTAATAACAAGACGTTGTTAACGTATTATTAATCATACATTTAGGTACATATGTGTAGGTACACATGCACAAAACACGTGCGTGCGTTATCTATGTAGCGTGTATTCGCAAACGCGCATGTGCCTCACACGTATTTTATTTTACTATAAACTTGAATTTTGAACTAAAAGTTGATTGTATTTATGTGAAGCTTCTTTATCTCTTTTTTTCAAAACTTGAATATTTTACACACATTTTCGCACACACGCTGATTTACCGATAAACTTGCAAGTTACATTTATATTTAACACTGCGCAGACACCGTGGACCTTTTAAGGCACAGTCAATTTTTCAGTATTTTACAGTTTTCTCCTGACGTTTCAACACTTGAAGAAGAAGAAGAAGAAGAAAAAAAGCAACAGTTCCAGCCCAAATAAGTATAGAAATCACTTTTTGAAACCTGAAAGATGATACATGACGTTTTATAGATTTTTTGTAACACAAATATTTTCAAAGACCCTTTGAACTTAAAAGGTGTCCGCGGGTAAGTGCTCCAAAAACACGGTGCCCGCGCAGTGTTACGAAACAAATAATTTTCAACTACATATTTGGAACGAAAATGCCTAAAAGAGAAAAAGCTTCGTACAATAATAACCAACCGTTTAAATTGTCAATATAATTGTTTTTCAACACCAACACTTGTAACGAATGCAACACTGCCTTATTGAACGTAGGTACTTGTTCTAATTTGTTGTAGCCCAGATTCACATATCTCAGATTTGACAAGCAAGATATTTCCTTAGCATTAGTTATCATATTATGACTCAAATCCAATATCTGAAGCCAAGGTGTCAATTCTAATGATTCATCCAGGCATTTGAGAGCGTTGTGAGGCAATACCAAGTGTTTCAAGGATGCCCATACGAAACCGACTCCAACATCGCCTCCACACGCAGCTGTAAATAAAAACAATACTTGAGATAGTACTTGATAACAATCTAATATACAACATACGTATGTATGTACAGAAAAGTGTATACGTTATACGTCACCATTATGCAGTGACCCCCCTCTCTCCCCCACAGATAAATTATATATCGGACCGCTGCCGAATGTCGCTTTGTACATTTAAACCTAGTTACCTAGTAATTGATAAATTGTAGATACACCTTTTCTACCGGCGCACACGATACTTTCCAGCTGACCTCTGACGCTCTGTAATCCCTTCACGACGTCGACGTCGACCTGTTTTAGCTCCAAATACTTTAAATGTCTAAACTTGGAGATGTCGATAGTAACTTTGACGTCGGAAGAACAATGCGTCACTTTCAGACCTATAGTCTTCTGTACAAAATCATGTAGGAACTTGACATCACGGAATATATCTACTTTGGAGCTGTTACACACGTGAAATGAAGAGTCCAAATCTTCAGATTCCGATACAATTAGCAGGAACGCCTCATTGAGACTATGCAACAGTTTCGTCGACAGGGAGAGCTTGCTAGAGGCACTCAAGATCTTGTCGCCATTCTGGCGCAGAAGTCTCACTAGCTCCGTTATTTCCGGCGTATTAATTATGTCCTGCGAGTGGTTCATCATTGACATATTTATTTACTTACTATATTATTGAACAAAAGCTTTCTAATCCGTGTTGTCTAACAGACCGACTCGCACTGTTCCAGTAGACAGGTTTCACGCTTCATGTTTAACTAAAAATGGTGATATCGCGTCGTTAGAGCGTTACAAAACATTTATCGGTTTCGAAATCTAATGTATATAAAGCCTTCAACATTCAACAAAAAAAAAAAAGCTAGCAAGAACATAAAGGCGTAACATGAAGGTAAAAACAGAGGTAATAATAACGCTTAATTCAACTCGTTTATTTCAGATTTGGACAAAAAATACAAAAATCATTCGATTCCTCTTTCTACGAAAAAGACAAAAAGTTTGAAGAGATAACTAACCTTGCGAGAAAAACGTCACTTTTAAAATAACTTTAGATTACTCTTTTCACAATTCCGAGTTTAACCTTCCAAACTTTGTTTTTCATACAGAGAGCTATCGAATAACCTACAAAATTTGAGATGAACGGCTTAAATATTTACTAAAAGGTTTCTAAAAAATTACAATCGTTGACGTAACGCAACCCGTGACAGTACTGACACGCAAGATATTTATTTATATCACGGTTTTGTAATTATTAACCAATTAAAACACCTTTGCAAAATGCCAGGCAACAGGCAATGGCCGCGTTCAGCAGTATGGGCGCATCCGCAGCAAACCAAGAGTAGCAGTCGAACGTGCGTGGGTCTTTAGGCTGAGTTTCCACTGAGCGCGTCACGCGTCGCGTCATCCAATCAAAACATCCCATTTCGATTCCGTCACAAGAATGTAATGAAATGGGATGTTTGGATTGGTTAACTTGTGACGACGCGACGCGTGACGCGCTCAGTGGAAACTCAGCCTTATGGCTCCTGCACACAGGACGCGGCAGCGCGGCATTCCGGCAACGCGGCACCGCGGTAACCAATTACCGTCTTGCCTTTCCGTTCTACTTTTGAAAGTAGTACGGAAAGGCAGATGGTTATTGGTTACCGCGGTGCCGCGTTGCCGCAATGCCGCGCTGCCGCGTCCTGTGTGCAGGAGCCATTACTTTCAGAACCAACCAATCAACGAAAAGTGTTGATAAGACAAACTCAACAGTTGTGTCTGTTGAACGCGGCCAATAGGAACAAGGAATAAAGGAGGGCACACACACTTTTCGTAGAACGTAACAATAACGCCAGGGTCTACACGGCGAGTCGTAAAGTCGTAAGTCGTAAGAATTCTTACGACTTACGACTTTACGACTCGCCGTGTAGACCTAATAGCATAAGAGCCACCGCACAAGACTCTTGTCACGTAGCGTAACATAACGTGAGCCAACGCACAAGAAACGTATTGGTTACGGCCGTTACGGCGTTATACGTTTCTTGTGCGTTGATCTACGTTACGTTAAGGCCATTGCACGTAACAAAGTTTTAGTCGTAATCGTAAGGCTGTAAGAAAATAAACCAATCAAGGGCGATTATTCTTCTCGCGCTTGAAGAATAATCGAGTGTGATTGGTCTATTTTCTTACGGCCTTATGATTAAAACTAAATCTTTGTTACGTGCGATGGCCTTTACCATGCGAGAGCTTATGTGGAGGCTCTAATCGATACGTTTCTTGTGCGTTGGCTCACGTTATGCTAGGTCTACAATGCGAATCGTAAAGTCGCGAGTCGTAAGAATTGACCAATCATAATCGAATTTGAGAAGAATAATCGACTGTGATTGGTCAATTCTTACGACTCACGACTTTACGACTCGCATTGTAGACCTAGCATTACGTTACGCTACAAGATCATACGAGAGTCTTGTGCGGTGGCTCTAACGCATTAATACTTAAGCATAAAGCGGGGAGCACATACTTTTGCATAACGCATAATACGTAAGCATAAGAAAACTGCGTGGTCTATTTCCTTATGCACATGTGTATGGACCAATCAATACGCATTATGCGTTGTGCAGAAGTGTGTGCTCCCCGCTTAAGAGAATTGATTGGTCCATATGCATGTGCATAAGGGAATAGACCAATCAGTTTTCTTATGCTTAAGTATTATGCGTTGTGCAGAAGTGTGTGCCCCGCTTTACGGCCTTCACACATAAAATCGTGTAAGGACGTAAAACGTAAGCGTAAGAAAATCGACCACGCCCAATCAAATATTGTGCTGTCCGTAACCCCAGTAAAAAGGGGAAATACTTGATTGGGATTGATCGATTTTCTTACGCTTACGTTTTGCGTCCTTACGGCATTTTATGTGTGAAGGCCTTTAGATCTCTAGAAAAATAATCCAATCTTAGCTCAGGAAAGCTTTCAATAGTTGCAAAGAAGTGGGACTCAATTTTGACCACGTTATTACGTGGCTGATTTAAAATAAAAATATCTGATTGGCTGGTCCAATGGAACAGCTCCCAGGCATCGGGAACTCGGGAACTGTGAGCTGTGCACTTCGTGGTCATATATATGAGACACGTGTCTATATGATAAATTCCATGACGTGTGCGTGTCATTATTATATACATACGCCTCTGTGGAAAACAGTCTTTTTGTCAAATCTTTTGGAGGCTGAGGAGACTCGTGTGATGCAAAGAACGAATCATGTTTGTTATGACGATTATATCGCTTCGGCCACATACGTATAATCGTTATCACGATGTAAAACCTGCGCAAACAAACCGTTTCTACACGCACGTCTGATTACGTCTTTTTACAAGACCATGTCCGCGGAACCTTGTGCTCCGGTTTTTAACCAAATAAGAATGAAGAGGACGCCAATATATATATTTGCAGATATTTAAGAATATGATCTTCGTTGCATCTCGGGAAAGGTTTGCGTGGCACGTATATGTTAACGACAACGATCTGCAAGACGTACGAGCCATCTTGCTCCAAAGCAACGTAAACTAATGCGTCCCAAGTGTCGTTGGATCGAGCCCAACTTATGCCGGGAGAAATTCTTCCGTATTCGTATATCGGTGTGGTCGATGCTATATAGAGATTCTTCACGATACGAAGGTGGATGACGGTTCGGTCAATGACGCCTGTGATTATTTTAATGATACTCGCATTCGTCGCGGGACAACAAGCGGTAGATGTAAGTGATGCAACTTGATTCGTTGAAGATTTTTTTTAAGAAAAGGTTCTTTCTCGTACGACGGACGGAAATAAAAAACAAAAAGGCCAAATATAATATTTCTTTTACAATTTAACCTTTTATATCCAAAAACATCATGCACGTTGTGTTTTTTAAAGCGTGATGAGAGAGAGAGAGAGAGAGAGAGAGAGAGAGAGTTGTTATGTAGGACGCACTCATTCTTGCGATTAAAACTTCGACTTGCCTTCAATCATATTTGTTTCATTATTTAGAATTTTAACACCGAACTGGTAGCGGAACAAGATGACGCTCTCCTCTTGGTCTCTACGCTTGGAGGATTGCTCGTGGGCGTTGATCAATGGTCTGGAAAAATACGATGGCAACAAGACGATGGTAACACGTAGCTGGATTATATCAATAACGTTGTTATTTCATGTTATATATCTGTGTACATATTATGTCATATTGTATGTATGTTTTTTAGAACCTGTAGTCAAAGTGCCCATCAATCTGTCAGGAACTAAAATGTACGTTATTTATTTGTCATATCGATCTACTATGTCATATACATATGGATATATTTACAATATATGATCATCAGTAGATAATAAATGTGTAAAATTATGATTATTCACAATGTGTTTTGTGGTATTTTTCAATAATACGAAGGGGTTAAGCAAAACATTCTGCCATTTTATTAAAATGCTTTCGATTTCCAGGCCTATGTTTCTACCAGATCCCAGAGACGGTTCGCTCTATCTCTTTGGCAGAGAAACGGAGGCATTGAAAAAGCTACCATTTACCATTCCTCAGTTAGTCGCCAGGAGCCCATGTAGAAGCAGCGACGGTATATTGTACACTGGCAGAAAAATTGACACTTGGTTCAGTATTGACCCGATGACCGGTGAAAGGGAACAGCTTTTAAGTTTTCATAAAGTGAAGGATACGTGCCCTTTAGAAATGCAGAATACTATCTTTGTCGGTCGTACGGAATATAATATTATCATGGTAGACAGCAAGCATAAGGACAGAAAGTGGAATGTAACATTCTATGATTATTCCGCTATGCAAATGAACGCTGACGTGATGGAAGATTACGGTATGTTGATTATTCTCATACCATGCGTGTGGACACATTTTGGAGGCTGCTTACGCATTATTTATGATATATTAACGTTATACAATATATATTGTACATTTATTATATTACATCTCGTATAGCGTAAGAGGAATGATTCGATGTGATTCCAGATTTGGTACATTTCACCACAAGTTCAACAGGTCGCGTAGTGACTCTGGACAGATTAGGTAGGATTCTTTGGAAATTGGATTTGAAAAGCCCAGTGATAGCCATGTATACCGTAACCAAAAATGGGCTGCTGATGGTTCCTTTCACAAGTATTGCCGATCCGTTGTTGGAGAAATTTGCGACAAAGCCGACTGACGTTCAATGGTTGTAAGTTAGAGATCAAACGTTTAAGAAGAGAAAGATTTTTCGTCACGAAAGAGAATTTTACACAAAGATGTAGACGTTGGCAACGTTCAAGTAATGTATAATAGTTTTAACGATTAATTATTTTTCTTCAGTCCAACTTTGTACGTTGGACAGCATCAGTATGGTCTCTATGCGTTACCGTCACTCGTTGATTTGGACACGGCAACTATATCGAGCGATATAGGACAATTGTTGCTGGAAGGGCCATTGGTCACGTCGCATCCTCGTACGGACGATAATAATGTACCATTGCCAGGGGATCACGTTTTTATTTCCAATATTGACGTAACCAACGACGGTTATCAAAGCATCAAGCGTACTGAAAATGCCATTATGTTAGGTACGGTGCACAAATTATAGTTATATATATATATATATCGTTTGTACGTACGTACGTACGTACATTGTATACATTATACATGTACATTAGTGTTGCATATTTTATACCCTTTGTAACTTTTGTACGTATGTTAGGCCATTACAAGGTACCCGCGGAATACAAACCGCAAAATCAGCTCCTTCAAATAACTGGACGATCTGACCCGATAATCTTGGAGACTTCGACGTTGAATGTCACTGGGACCAAGTTATCTGTCGCCGTGCAGACGAATATGTCAAACGATGACACGCGGAGTTGGCAGAGACGTATATTAAACACTTACAGCACGAGCAAAATGTGGCTCACGCGACAGGAAAACATAGATATGAAACTGATTGTGATTCCAGTTACCGTGACAATTTGCACGATTGTAATTTGCTATCTGTATAAGCAACGTAAGAACCAACTCCAACACGTGTCGCAGGTGAGACATTTTTTTTTAATATTGACTTGTACCATTATGGCTTTTACCCCTCCAATCATATAGGGTTGGAAAAGAATAATCGATAGGATGCAGTTATTATATTCGAGTTAAATTCACGTGACAAAGTTAACGTGATTGTGTGGTTAAGGGTTCACGCGAGAGCAGTCGTACGACGTATTCTGGTAAATCGGGAACTTCGGTTGTTATGCCAGAAGAGATCGGGGACGGCTTGGTTAAAGTGGGAAAAATTACGTTCGACACAGGAGAGGTTCTTGGCAAAGGATGCGAAGGAACGTTTGTGTACAAGTATGTGATACATTTTTAATAAATAATGCTTACAGAGCTGTTGCTGTTGTATAGGTTCATGCATATGTGTGTGTGTGTGTGTGTCAGTCGCGAAGACGACACATATACTCATCTAAAGATATCAGATACCTTTAAATTTTAGTTTTATTTATCCGAAAAGAATGTCCGTTTTTATCCGTTGGTGCTTTCTTCTTGTTCAGAGGTGAATTTGACGGTCGTGCTGTAGCTGTGAAGCGGTTGTTGCCGGACTGCTTTACGTTCGCGGATCGGGAGGTAGCCCTCTTGAGAGAATCAGACGCACACGTGAACGTAGTCAGATACTTTTGTACCGAACAGGATCGTATGTTCAGATACATCGCCTTGGAGTTAGCGGAAGCCACTTTGCAGGATTACGTGGCGGGCAAATACGATCGGGGAAAGATATCGGTGAAAAATATGTTGCGTCAGGCCACATCTGGATTAGCGCATCTTCATTTCCTGAATATCGGTGAGGCAAAGTAACTTGGCGTACGTGCCTGCACGCTAACGTTTACTTTTATATAATAATGGATTTCTCACGGCGTCTTCCCGGGAAAGAGTTACGTTCGCGAAACTTGATCTTCAAATCTTTGCGTATGTCACAGTTCATAGGGACATAAAGCCTCACAATGTCTTGCTCTCTGTTCCTGGACCTCGCGGGGAGGTACGCGCCATGATATCGGATTTTGGATTGTGTAAAAAACTTCAACTCGGCCGCGTATCATTTTCACGAAGATCCGGTATCACTGGAACTGATGGCTGGATCGCGCCAGAGATGTTGAATGGAGAAAGAACGACGTGCGCCGTCGACATTTTCTCGCTTGGTTGCGTTTTTTATTATGTTCTTTCCGGTGGCAAGCATCCTTTCGGTGATCCGCTACGAAGACAAGCTAATATTCTCTGTAAGTAAGCAGTGTGAGTTGAAGTAAAATTTCCAACCGTTGAATAAAAAGTTTATACAATCGTCAATCGGTCCGTTATATATTTATGTGGCGTAGGTGGCGAGAGCACGCTGACAGCGTTGGAAAAAATGTCGTCGAGTGACAGAGAATTAGCGTTGTTGCTTATCAAGGCGATGATATGCGGTAATCCTGCCGGGAGGCCGCCAGCTTTGGCAGTTTGTACGTACCCAATCTTTTGGACGTCAGCAGAGATTCTGGGTTTCTTTCAGGTATATAGAATAAAATTTAGTATTTTTTTAAAATCCATCTCTTACTCGCACTTTCCGGGAAGAAAAGAAAAAGGAACGGCAGTTTAATATACATTTTCAAGTTGTAACTTGTGTAACGTTATAAGGTTTTGCGACACGCACTTTGGATTGGATTATGACATATCAGAGACATATCAGGGGCGAGAAATCATATAAATCTTGACTTTGTTTTGTCACTGTTGTGTACGTTAGGATATCAGTGATCGGGTGGAAAGGGATCAGTCCAACAGTCCGGCTTTAATAGCATTGGAAACTCACGGCAAGCGCGTAACAGGGGACGATTGGAGATTGTATATAGATCTCGAAGTTGCAGCAGATTTGCGCAAGTATAGAAGTTACCGAGGCGAGAGCGTAAGAGACCTACTCAGGGCTTTACGGAACAAGGTAATTGTGTGTGTGTGTGTGTGAAGCGCAGGTATAGATGGACAAGCAAGGCATAAATGTTGTACGTTTTATCGCACATCACGTATAATTAATATTTTCCGTTTTTTCTCCCTTTTCAACTCTAACGTCGTTGAAACTGATACATTATATATATATGTAGGATGACTGAATCAAAATGTTGGTAAAAAAAATTTCATTATTACGAACGCGCCAATGCAAAGCTACCAAAGGCAAATAAAAAATATTCTAAAAAATTCCCGTTTTTAGCGTTACCCATAATTACGAAATGAGAATAGTGAGTGCAGGATAGTGATTCCGTTTTCTTTTTTATATAAATGTTTTCCGGGCCTTTGCGAATATTTCTACGATATTTTTGTAATCGAGGTTATCGAGGCTAGATCATTCTCGATTAATAGGATTGTTAAATCGGATACGTGCGTTTGTGATTATCATTGTATACTTTTGAAATAATTTTTGATTAATTTTAATTTTGAAAAAGTTGCTTCACACCAGCTGCTACACAGATATTATATCGGAATAATTAATAATATTCACGAACGCTTCCGGTTAAATTGTCAACAATTTCCAAAAAGCTATTTTAAATTAATTTATTTAAAAAATATCACGTGGGGAATCGCAAAGTGTGTTTCGTCGTATATCTGAAAACATTTTATATAGATTTATCCCGTGGATTTATCTCATCGAACGGTTCACGAGCATTTCATATCGGACGTGTTTTTTTTTGTTATTAAGGTTTGCATCGATTTAAAACAACATTGCTTATCGCGATTTATGATTAACGTTGGTCGTATCGATGTGCTTTTAGAAACATCACTACAGAGAATTGAGTCCGAAGGCACAGGAGAGTCTTGGCGAGATTCCCAACGAATTCACGGAATATTGGACGTCGAGATTTCCATGCTTATTGTGCCACGTGTGGTGCGCGATGCAAAACTTTCGACACGAATCGAGTCTAAAACAGTACTATCATACAACGTATACTTTTGCGAATGGTTATGAGGGGCAACGAGCACGCACACGGGTGGATCAAGTTAATAATGCGTTATCGACGTCGACCAGGATGGGAAAAACGGATAGCGTCGATTGGAGCCCCAATCGAACAAGATACCGTGGCCAGAGAAGAAAACAAGAAAAGAAAAAACAGGAGGAGACATCAACGTGGTTATTACATCCGCCAAATTGAACTGTCTCGGACGTACTACAAACTAAGTAAAGAAATGATGAAAAGTGTGGCTGTAGGCGTGTATCAACGTGTAAAAATGATATTTCCGTTTAGTTGGAGTCATGATTCTATAAAACCAACACGATAAATATTACAGTTTCGTTTTTAATTAAAGCAAACTGAAATCATTTAAATTACAGGCCTTTTTATACATTTATGCAACACGTGCATGGAAAGTGCCCCATTACGCACGCTACGCGTGCGTGTTAGACCACTTTCCAGGCACTTGTAACATAAAATAGGGAGTGTAAGTCGTGTGTAAAGATGAAAATTCTCGGGTGCGGAGTTTACGCCTTCGGCTCATGCGTAAACTCCGCACCCGGGAATTTTCATCTTACCTCACTTGTTACACAAATAACTATAGCGTACTCGAGCGTACAGTTTATACACGTATATATTTTTGGTAAATTTAAGATTTGCAGTAATGAGCCAGATACGAGTTTCACAGATAACGTTTAAATTGTATCGCGATTACAGTGCAAGTATACGCAGGGAAGAATTGTAATTTTTATTTTGTGTAAACACTATTGTAAATATATCATTATAGTACATCGATATTGTTGTATCAATAATGTGAAAATGTCCAACGGGTTAAATTTTAAGCGCCACGTATATCGTGGCGCCGATTGGTTATTCTGCAGGCTCGCGAGGGTTGTATTTAATTTAAATTTTAAGCGCCGCGTATCGCTACGCCCATTGGTTGTGCTGCAGGTTCCTAGGGAGTTAGATCTAATTTAAACTTTAAGCGCCGCGTATCGCTGCGCCGATTGGTTGTTCTGCAGGCCCCTAGGGAGTTAGATCTAATTTAAACTTTAAGCGCAGCGTATCGCTACGCCGATTGGTTGTCCTGCAGGCCCCTAGGGAGTTAGATCTAATTTAAACTTTGAGCGCCGCGTATCGCTGCGCTGATTGATTGTTCTGCAGGCTCGTGGGAGTTATATTTAATTTAAACTTTAAGCGCCGCGTATCGCTGCGCCGGTGACCCCCCATTTTATCTCAGCCCAAAACATATCAGCAAAAATATCTTGTCTATAATATCTCTAGATCTAATTTAAACTTTAAGCGCAGCGTATCGCTACGCCGATTGGTTGTTCTACAGGCCCCTAGGGAGTCAGATCTAATTTCAACTTTAAACGCAGCGTATCGCTGCGCCGATTGGTTGTTCTGCAGGCCCCTAGGGAGTTAAATCTAATTTAAACTTTAAGCACCGCGTATCGCTACGCCGATTGGTTGTTCTGCAGGCCCCTAGGGAGTTAGATCTAATTTAAACTTTAAGCGCAGCGTATCGCTGCGCCGATTGGTTGTTCCAGCAGGCCCTTGTGAGCTGGGCTTAATTGCAATTTTAAGCAGCGCCGATTGGTTGTTCCGGCAGGCCCTTGTGAGCTGGGCTTAATTTCAATTTTAAGCAGCGCCGATTGGTTGTTCCGGCAGGCCCTTGTGAGCTGGACTTAATTTCCATTTTAAGCAGCGCCGATTGGTTGTTCCGGCAGGCCTCTGTGAGCT
This sequence comes from Temnothorax longispinosus, assembly GCF_030848805.1. Taxonomy (NCBI): domain Eukaryota; kingdom Metazoa; phylum Arthropoda; class Insecta; order Hymenoptera; family Formicidae; genus Temnothorax; species Temnothorax longispinosus. The sequence continues at coordinate 17,143,851 of NC_092368.1, forward strand.
GGACTTAATTTCAATTTAAAGGAGCGCCGCTTATCTCGTCGCCGATTGGTTGTTCATGCAGGCCCTTGTGAGCTGGACTTAATTTTAATTTTAAGCATCGCCGATTGGTTGTTCCTGCAGGCCCTTGTGAGCTGGGCTTAATTTCAATTTTAAGCAGCGCCGATTGGTTGTTCTTGCAGGCCCCTGTGAGCTGGGCTTAATTTCAATTTTAAGCAGCGCCGATTGGTTGTTCCTGCAGGCCTCTGTGAGCTGGACTTAATTTCAATCATAAGCATCGCCGATTGGTTGTTCCTGCAGGCTTTTGTGAGCTGGACTTAATTTCAATCATAAGCAGCGCCGATTGGTTGTTCCTGCATGCCCCTGTGAGCTGGACTTAATTTCCATTTTAAGCAGCGCCGATTGGTTGTTCCTGCAGGCCCTTGTGAGTTGGACTTAATTTCAATTTTAACCAGCGCCGCTTATCTCGGCCCCGATTGGTTGTTCCTGCAGGTCATTGTGAGTTGGACTTAATTTCAATTTTAACCAGCGCCGCTTATCTCGGCCTCGATTGGTTGTTCCTGCAGGTCATTGTGAGTTGGACTTAATTTCAATTTTAACCAGCGCCGTTTATCTCGGCCCCGATTGGTTGTTCCTCCAGACCATTGTGAGTTGGACTTAATTTCAATTTTAACCAGCGCCGCTTATCTCGGCCCCGATTGGTTGTTTCTCCAGGCCATTGTGAGTTGGACTTAATTTCAATTTTAACCAGCGCCGCTTATCTCGGCCCCGATTGGTTGTTCCTGCAGGTCATTGTGAGTTGGACTTAATTTCAAATTTAACCAGCGCCGCTTATCTCGGCCTCGATTGGTTGTTCCTGCAGGTCATTGTGAGTTGGACTTAATTTCAATTTTAACCAGCGCCGTTTATCTCGGCCCCGATTGGTTGTTCCTCCAGACCATTGTGAGTTGGACTTAATTTCAATTTTAACCAGCGCCGCTTATCTCGGCCTCGATTGGTTGTTCCTGCAGGCCCTGGTGAGCTGGACTTAATTTCAATTTTAACCAGCGCCGATTGGTTGTTCCTGCAGGCCCTTGTGAGCTGGACTTAATTTTTATTTTTAAGCAGCGCCGATTGGTTGTTCCTGCCGGCCCTTGTGAGCTGGACTTAATTTCAATTTTGGTAAATGTTTAGTATAACGCTCTCCCCTCCGATTTTCTTACAACTTTGTAAAATTGTTTATTTCTGTGTGTAAAAAACATTCTGAGAAGGAAAATCGTCGCTCAGGTCTCGTTTTTTTTTTTAATTTAATTTTAAAGTTTTGATGTCGGTAAGGTAGGAAAATGATAATTTACGTTTTTTAAATACTGCGCAACTTTATTTGTTACTATATCCACAAATTAAGTTGTCCGCATACTCATTAACGGTGCCATTTAGGTTAAAATTTTATGGTTGTGAAATACTGTACGTGGCCAAAATTGATAAATTGATAAATTGATAAATTGTGATTTTCGTTAAAGCACTGCACACACACACACGTGTGTATGCCCTGGTTTATAGAAGTTGTGATTTTCGTTAAAGCAGGGCACAAATACACGTGAGTATGCCCTGCTTTATAGAAGTTGTGATTTTCGTTAAAGCAGGGCACAAACACACGTGTGTATCACCTGCTTTATAGAAGTTGTGATTTTCGTTAAAGCAGGGCACACACACACGTGTGTATATCCTGCTTTATAGAAGTTGTGATTTTCGTTAAAATAGGGCACACGTGTGTATCCACTGCTTTATAAAAGTTATGATTTTCGCTCGGATTTTCGTTAAAGCAGGGCACACACATGTTTTAAGCAGATATTTTGTATTTAATTAGCAGACAGTTGTCACGTGACCTTCAAATGAAGTTGCGCAGTACTTTAAAAAACGTAAATTATTATTTTCCTACCTTACCGACATCAAAACTTTGAAATTAAATTAAAAAAAATGAGACCTGAGCGACGATTTTTCTTCTCAGAATGTTTTTTACACACAGAAATAAACAATTTTACAAAGTTTTAAGAAAATCGGAGAGGAGAGCGTTATACTAAACATTTACCTCAATTTTAAGCAGCGCCGATTGGTTGTTTCTGCCGGCCCTTGTGAGCTGTACTTAATTTTTAATTTTTAGCAGCACCGATTGGTTGTTCCTGCAGGTTCTTGTGAGCTGGACTTAATTTCAATTTTAAGCAGCGCCGATTGGTTGTTCCTGCAGGCCTCTGTGAGCTGGACTTAATTTCAATCATAAGCAGCGCCGATTGGTTGTTCCTGCAGGCTTTTGTGAGCTGGACTTAATTTCAATCATAAGCAGCGCCGATTGGTTGTTCCTGCAGGCCCTTGTGAGTTGGACTTAATTTCAATCATAAGCAGATCCGATTGGTTGTTCCTGCAGGCTCTTGTGAGCTGGACTTAATTTCAATTTTAACCAGCGCCGCTTATCTCGGCCCCGATTGGTTGTTTCTCCAGGCCATTGTGAGTTGGACTTAATTTCAATTTTAACCAGCGCCGCTTATCTCGGCCCCGATTGGTTGTTCCTGCAGGTCATTGTGAGTTGGACTTAATTTCAATTTTAAGCAGCGCCGCTTATCTCGGCCGATTGGTTGTTCCTGCAGGCTCTTGTGAGCTGGACTTAATTTCAATTTTAACCAGCGCCGCTTATCTCGGCCCCGATTGGTTGTTCCTGCAGGCCCTTGTGAGTTGGACTTAATTTCAATTTTAACCAGCGCCGATTGGTTGTTCCTGCAGGCCCCTGTGAGTTGGACTTAATTTCAAATTGAAAAAAGCACAGCGGCTAAAATTTTACAATAAAATCATCATAAATCGTTGCGTGGGAAACATCACACCTCCGTACGGTCACAAATTGACCGTAAAAGTATACACATGGGTCGTTTTAGACCCATGTCTCCAAAACGCGTTTCTCGACATTTGCAGTCACTGACGTAAATTAACCGTAAAAGTATACACATGGGTCGTTTTAGACCCATGTCTCCAAAACGCGTTTCTCGACATTTGCAGTCACTGACGTAAATTGACCGTAAAAGTATACACATGGGTCGTTTTAGACCCATGTCTCCAAAACGCGTTTCTCGACATTTGCAGTCACTGACGTAAATTGACCGTAAAAGTATACACATGGGTCGTTTTAGACCCATGTTTCTAAAACGCGTTTCTCGACATTTGGAGTCACTGACGAAAATTGACCGTAAAAGTATACACATGGGTTGTTTTAGACCCTTGATCGAAAAGCAAATTAAAATTATAATTTAAATTTTTAGCGCCACGCATCGTGGCGCCGTATTGTTCTTCTGCAGGCCCCTAGGGAGTTAAATCTAATTTAAACTTTAAGCGCCGCCTATCGCTACGCCGATTGGTTGTTCTGCAGGCCCCTAGGGAGTTATATCTAATTTAAACTTTAAGCGCAGCGTATCGTTGCGCCGATTCGTTGTTCTGCAGGCCCCTAGGGAGTTAGATCTAATTTAAATTTTAAGCGCCGCGTATCGCGGCGTTGATTGGTTGTTCTGCCTGCAGGCCCCTAGAGAGTTAGATCTAATTTAAACTTTAAGCGCAGCGTATCGCTATGCCGATTGGTTGTTCTGCAGGTTCCTAGGGAGTTATTTTTTTAAACTTTGTTTATCGTAGCTGAACGGCCAAAATTGAGCGTTCAAAATGAACTCAGTTTATTGCCGTTTAAATTTTGAACTAAACATAATGAGAATAAAATTATGCGATTAACCAAGATTAAGCAAATGTCACTAGAGTTTAAGTTTCGAACCGAGTTGGTGAAAACGGGCATAAGTCTCTATGCCAGGCGACTCTAAAGTCCCTTGCACAATGCCAGGCAACAGGCAATAGGAACAGGGAATAGAAATCTGAAATCATGTATAAATGCAGAATAAACAGTGACACAGGCAATAGACACAGTTTCCGTCACGTTGGAAATTTTGTGCCTATTGCCTGTTGCCAACCAATCATAGCATTCAAACTTTTTAGGTTGTAATTAACGATTTTTTGGTTATTTCCTGTTCCTATTGCCTGTTGCCTGGCATTGTGCAAGGGGCTTAAGCAGCGCGCGTTTATCTCGGCGCCGATTGGTTGTTCCTGCAGGCCCCTGTGAGTTGGACTTAATCAGGTGGGGCAAATCCGTCATTAGAGTTAAAAATCCTTTCTCGGTTTAGGGGGTAAAAATACGAGTGGCGACCGTGTCGGTGACATAAAATTTTACAATAAAATCATCATAAATCGTTGCGTGGGGAACATCACACCTCCGTACGGTCACAAATTGACCGTAAAAGTATACACATGGGTCGTTTTAGACCCATGTCTCCAAAACGCGTTTCTCGACATTTGCAGTCATTGACGTAAATTTGCAGCCGACGGCTGCATCCGAGCACGAGCAGCAGTTGCAGCAGCGACAGTTGCCGACGATCACGGATTACCGAGTGTTGGCACAGCCAATGCTGAAGAAGCAGAAGGTGCGCAAGAATCCGAAGCAGCCCAAAAATGTCGTCATCAGGGAAGATCGACGGGGCAGTTTGGCAGACGAGACGAAAAAGGCGCGTACGCGGATGATGCTGGCAGCATTGAGGGACGCGGAGACATTTGCGGAGCGACTGTAGTGCGCGCGCACACAACTTGCAAAATTCGGAAAAGAATGAAACAAATGTAACGAGCGTTTATTAAAAAAGACATAAATATGATAATCGAACGATATCAAGAGACACGGTAGTGTCTCGCGCCAAGTACACGCGGAGCGAGACCGACCGTGACTCTTTTACGCGACGCGACGGGTTGCGAGTACCCGAGATGTTGAGATCTCGATAACGAGTGAACGGATCAAGTTCTAAGTAGGCTTGATCGATAGCTTGGGGTCCAATTAGGGGGGGGTTTCTCTCATAATATTCCGCTACGTGCCCTACGAGCGGAGATATTGCGGCGCAAAGTCCAAATGTGAAAATTTATTTTTAGATACGTATACTACTACTACTTCTAACGCCGACGTTCTTATATGATGACGTCATAATCAGAAACGTTACTTTCACTTTTTCGACGCTGGCGGCGCAGGTATCGCCAGTTTCGATATCGCGCGCGTATTTCGAAATTAGGTCGATAAACTTATCGGTCAGGAGTAAGATTTCTATTTAGGTATTTTAGGTAATTTTATATAATATATATTGAGTCAATTCCTTCATGTTTATCTGGAGAGATTTCGTATCCTTACATCGTATTACCACCGCTGCTGGAAAAGAAGGTTCTCTACGCTTGGCAGAAAGTGCCGCTAGGAAATTTTTAAGTCGATTCTTATGAATCAAGATTGAATTCGATGTCTACGTGTCCCAGGTTGCCGATGACGAGGTCCACATAGTGCGCTCCGTAGTTTTCGGTGTTTACGTGTATTAATACCTTGAATTCGATGTCCACATGTCCCAGGTTGCCGATGACAAGATCCAGATAGTGCGCTTCATAGTTTTCGGTGTCCAGGTGTATTAATACGTTGAATTCGATGTCTACGTGT